>NW_022196911.1:37316442-37317067 GCF_008632895.1 Mastomys coucha | reverse complement strand
TAAAGAAAATATCTAAGATAAAAAAAAATAAATAAATACTTTTGAAATATAAAAAAAAAAAGAAGACAGGAATCTCTGGTTATCCTTTACATCGTTTTCCTGAGTTAGTTTGTTTCCTATATCACATTATTTATTTGCATTCCATCAAAACCCACGGTGTTTCTTAAGTTACTTGCAAGTTAATGGTTCACATGTGGCCAGTTTTATAGTTTCATACATGCTAGCAGAAGATGTAAGATTCTTGGTAAAAGAAGCAATTTTGTTGTTAAAGGCACAGTAAGCATCCAGTTAGCATCTTTGACTTCTCAGTGAGAGAGAAGAGTAGACTTTACTTTCGTTCGTTTGTTTGTTTGTTTGTTTTGCTTTGTTTTATACAATGTGAATTTCTATATTTTTTTTCTGGAAAGAAATGCTGTTTCTGCCTTCTAAAGTGATAGGAAAATGTACTTTTAGGAGAGATATTCTCTTTATCATCTAAGGAATTTTCCACACAATCTCTGTAACAAGCTAATCTAATCTGGTATAGAGGAGGAATACATCTTGCTTATAAGACATCAAAAAATCCAGATTTAGACATTGTCTCTGAATTAATTCTAAGTCGTTTGTTGTTGTTGTTGTTGTTTTG
>NW_022196911.1:37300402-37316432 GCF_008632895.1 Mastomys coucha | reverse complement strand
TGGCTGTCCTGGAACTCACTCTGTAGACCAAGTAGACCAAGCTGGCCTTGAACTCAGAAATCTGCCTGCCTCTGCCTCCCAAGTTCTGGGATTAAAGGCATGCACCTCCACTGCCTGGCTCTACTAAGTCTTTAATTTCAACCTATATCTTCCTTGCTCTTTTAGAGGTAACCTTATGTGTGACTCTGCAACCCATTGGATTTCTCCTTGCCATCAATATATTGGTAGTCTGCTATTAACTAGTAAGAAGATAGAGTTTCCTTCTAAATGAAGTCTTCTTTATTCTACCTAAATTACATGAGTACCATCTTTAAATAGTATTAGTGCTAATGTTTCTCATAGGCATGTCCTGAGATGCTATGTGTTTTGACAGTTTTGAGAA
The DNA here is from genome assembly GCF_008632895.1 of Mastomys coucha. NCBI lineage: Eukaryota > Metazoa > Chordata > Mammalia > Rodentia > Muridae > Mastomys > Mastomys coucha. The sequence goes on along the minus strand of NW_022196911.1, from coordinate 37,316,050 downwards.
TATTAAATCATACAAGAAAAGTTAGTCCATATTTACAACAGAAATATCTCTCTGTGTGAGTAAATATTGTTGTTATTTTAAAAGTCAGAATTTTCTTCATTGGAATGGACTCTGGACTCCTGGACCTTTGGATCAGAAATATATTTATCACAGTAAAAATTCAGTCAGAGCCAATGTGCAAGAGTTCAAATAGTGAAGAAAGCCTAGTAAAGAATTTTAGACATTAATATTTAAGCTCTGAAGTTTAAAGCTTTTTGGTAGGACCCGTTGTTCCAATCATACACAATGGATATACAGGTGGATGCAAACTAAATTAGTGTTTTGGTCAATGTCTCGAACAGTTAAAAAAAAAAAACTTTACTAAACAAAGAAATAGAAAACAAGAATCCACATGTAATTCTCTAACTATAATAGCATGACTTTATCTATGCAGGTATTCATGGTGCCAGAAGAGAAATATTCACACATATTGATTTGAATCAGATTACCTGGTATTTGAATCTTCCTAAGGATTTATTGCTGTGCAGTATAGTCTCTAGACTAGATCACCTAGAACTAGTGCCCCTGCTTGAGCTCACACACACTGACATTGCAACTGAAAGATCCTTCTGAACTCATCCATTTAATGCTAAATTTCATTGCAACTAAGAATTGAAATTGTCAAAACGTTGAAAAAGATTGTTCTCAGAAAGACATTCTTCACGGTGTGCAGCATTTGTATAGCTATTTTATGAACTCTCTCATGTGGTGGTAACATGCAATATTCCCTAAAGAAAAAATATTCCAAAGGGAAACATCTGCAATAAAGCGAATCACAGTGACCTGTGGCTTGAATTATTACTATCTAACCCAATATTATGTGCCAAGGACCGGGTTCATTATGGGGACCTCGTTTTCCGTGGGATGAGAGTTCTGGTCAGGTGGGCAACAATTCGGTGAATGACAGACAGAGTCGACATAAGGGGCTGCTGAATCTGAATGTATTTCTTAAAAATGGCATGAGGTTTTTACAGTCATTGCAAAAGAGAAATGAGAAGTCTGGCAGCTCAGTAGTTGAGGTACATCTGAGGCCACCTGAAACACACTGGGTCTAAAGCAGCCACCTTTTCTGGATAGGCGCCGCACCCCCGGACCCAAGTGCTCTGGACCCAAGCGCTCTGGGCCTGGGGGGCTGTGGACTGCATGAATCTAAGTCCTAGTCCACCTAAGTTCTAGTTCTAGTCAGAGTGCCCCTGCACAAAGTGAAAACCAGGCTTATATGGTATACAGAAAACAGGACGAATGACAAAAGTCACATAGGCAGGTGACAGTCACATCAAGGTTGGTAGGATCAGGTATCCATGTGTGAAACAGGCAGAAGAGTAGTGGTGCCCTCCCCACTGGGGCTATTTTGGTATTCTCATGCTAATTCTCTGGGTCTTATGGAGGCAAGCACCAGGAAGTTCCAATCTAGCAGTTCCTGCTAATGCCCTTAAGTGAGGGAAGCCCCTCCATTACTCTCTGGTATGTAAAACCTTTCTATCTTCTGTGGGATTGCCCTGAGAATTCTAACTATGTGCCTGACCTCTGTTGCTAACTCCGAGGACATCCTATTTGATAAGGCAGATTCCTTGTGAGAAATTCCAAGCTAAGGACAGCAAGGTAATAAATTAGGATATATTGGAACACTGGGCTGGCCAGGGAACAACGCCCTTTTTAACCATTTATGAATCATTTCTTGGGGGTATCTTTATGCCTGAATAAGAAGGTGGGTTGACGATTGGAAAGACTAATCTGGAACATGTCTGAGTTAGGAGATGCCAATGACTGACTGAATACCCAGGAGGCACAAACTCTCTTTGAAGTCATAACACCTCTTGTCCTTAATCAGGTATTTACCTTGATATTGTAGACTTTACTGGAGTAGACAAGTGGGTGTGGCAATTATGAGGAATTGCTATAAACTCATTCTATAGACTTAGAAGCAAAGTTTCAAAGAGTAAGTGAGTTTCTTTTTTATATGTAACAGTGGTTAAAAAAATCATAACAGAGGGCTGGAGAGATGGCTCAGGGGTTAACAGCAATGACTATTCTTCCAGAGGTCCTGAGTTCAATTCCCTGTAACCACATGGTGGCTCACAACCATCTATGATGGGATAAGATGCCCTCTTCTGGTGTGTCTGAAGATAATGTCAGTGTACTCATATACATAAAATAAATAAAAATAAATCTTTAAAAAATAATAACAGCTGTACAGGATATACTAGCGGCAACTTATTTGTTTAGAACAAAGGTCTTATTATGTATATCTGACTGTACTGTAGCTAAGGATGTAGGTGATGCTGGACTCAAACTCATAGACATTTGTCCATCAACCTCTTACTAACATTTTAGAAATTTTGCATTAAACATCACATGGCAGACCTTAAGCTAGGTAATTTACACAAATTATATTATTTATGTACATAAGGTTATGATTATTTCTAACTTTCAAGTTAAAAAAATAAAACACTTATAAAATAAAGGCTGTTTTAGTTAAGTAGCTAGCTGAACTAAAACATGACTTTCTGATGGCCTGATGTTACTCAGATATGCTACTAGGAGTTGATATTTAATTGACTGAGTTGGTTCTGAGCAGAAAAATCTCTATGAAAACTTAGGTCTGGACATTCCGTACCCATGTCTAACGTATGTCTTCATTTAAACTCAGGGCAGAGGGATAAAATAAACCTTCTACATTCCCTGGAGCCTTGAAGTTCTCACTGAGCTACTACAGATGACCCACCATGTTTCACTCTGAGATGAAAACCTACTCAAATGCAGCGACTGAGGAAGTGATCTAGCATTGTCTACCATTAATAGTAAAAGTCATGTTCAATTTTAAACATAGAAATATTTCAATGAAACCCTGAAGAAAATAATTAATGATTTCTCTTTTGCCTTTTCATTATTTAGACCAAATGCCATGCTTTAAACACAGAGAAAATAGATATTAAAGTATCTATTTACAACTGGGCTGTTACCTTCCTTTGAACAATGATGTAGGGGAAGCTATACTTTTTGTTGATGATGAAGTTAACATTTTATGCTTCCATAAACACTGAGTTGCTGTGATATATTTTGTAGTGATGAAAAGAAAGGTACTTAAGATATTTAAACTTATTCTTTAAAACCCATTCTCTCTGGCGCTGTCAGGGAAACAAATACACATGAGGAAAAGAACATCCTTGGTAGGAATTTAGAGCTGACTGCTTACATAATGGAGCAAAATCACAAAGCCAACCTTATATTTCTTTCCATTTAAGAAATAAATAAAAGGTGATTCATTCATTTAACAGTGAGATGAGTGAAGAGCTCCTAAGTAAACAGAAAGGGAAGTGGGCAAAGAATTCGGGTACCCATCATCGTGACACTAACAGACTTAAACATATGCTCTCCAGGGTATTTACGGGCACAAGCTGATTCCTTCTTTTTTAAAAATGTGGCTTCATGTCACCATACTGGCAGTACTGTCAAAATGATCTGGTATTTATAGCACATGCTGGAGTCTATTTCTTACTCAAATATTTGGCCCGTTGATTGACAGCTTCTATTTTCAGGCATTTGTTGTTGAATTTACGGGGACCTATAAGCAAGCTCCTTGGGAGAGTCATTGAGATTCTGAACTGAGCTTATTTCTGAGGGATGTGTTACTCCTGGATGACTTCATAGTTTGGAAGACAAAGGAGTGAGTATGAGCTTCTAGCACTGCTCAGTCACTTCCTCTTCAACTTCTCAACAGTGTATGAAATCTCAGCAATTCTGCGAAGCCAGCGCTTGCTGGGTGACAATTATAACAAACCCTTCTTTGCAAAATGTTCAGACTTTTGGAATTTCAAATGAACTCTGGATATCACTGAATTACTACTTCTGTATCCAGAAATCTAAATTGCGTTTTTATTTTACTTGTTGTTTTATCTCTTAAAAATTACAAAAGATATATGCACTCACTATATAGAAAAAAGATAAAGGGGATGGGGACTTGAGGCTGGAGTGATGGCTCAGTTATTAAGTCCATGTCTTGCTCTCCCAGAGACCCAAGTTCGGGTCTGAGCACTCATATGGATCAGCTCATAGCTCCCTGTAACTCCAGCTTCAGCAGATCTCAAGTCCTTTTTCAACCCCCATCAGAACCTGCACTCACATTTGCATACATATTTCAGTCAATCTACCTACCCACACAAATACATATATACACACATATAAAAATAATCTTAAAAAGTAAAACCATAACCTCCATAGAACTATAGACAGTTTTAGATAACAGAATATGTATCCCAGGCTTAGGTTAAATCTAACATAATCCTGCTTTCACCGTTGAAGAGTTGAGATGAGAGATATGTATCACCATGTCCTGCTTAACTTGTATGATATAGGTATTTTGTGAACTGGCAACCATTATATTTAGCTTTTTATCTTTTGAACAACAATGCATTGTACCTATATTTTTCTTGCCAATAAATAAAGATTTACATCATTTATAAAGTTGTACATAAAATAAGTGATGTAAATATATCAAAATTATTCAATAATGCTTCTATTTTTATGCATTTTGGATGCTCCAATGGTAGATGTATTTTAGTGTTCTACCTATCTGTATGCTTCCACACTTGAATTGTGTTTTGAATAGATTACTGAAATTTTGTGTAGGTTTTGATTTTTGAATAAAGTGTCATGCATGCTAGTTAACCAGCTTACCACTAATGGGGTATGTTGTTTACCATCAATTATTAGTTTTTATTATTTATTATTTATTTTATTATTTAGACAACCATGGCATCTACTGAGTGCCTGCCTGACTGAATGGTTTAAAGCAAGACACAACCTTGGACACAGGGCAAAAGACTGATGATCTCTGTCCTTGTAGAAAATTTAACTCTTTCTTACTGTTCTGTGCTTCATTAAATGCTGGGAAAACTCAACCTCTTTATCCCTCTTATTATTTACTTGGTAATTCTCTGCTTAAATAAATGCTGGAAAACTTAACTCTTGTTTACCATATAAACTTACTTTATAATTCTCTGGCAATTAACATATGCTGTGCTGTATAACCGCAGGATATTCCGAGGAGAATTGATTGCTCAGGCTACATATTCTCTTGTCTAGAAGACTCTCCTCTCACTAGACAGTCGAGAGAAAGGCTTGGAGCCATTAACTTTTAGTGAGTCAGGAAAAGAAAGTCATGGTCACAGAAAAACAAAAGCTTTTACAGAAGCATATATGCATAGATGCACACATTTACACACATATTTATGACGGGCCCGATCATCTCTCTCATCCACTCTACAAGTATATATGCATACTTATGTATATGTACCTATAATTAATATATATTGCATACATGATCTCCTGCCAGATATATGTGTAATGTACAACATAACGTACATACATATATACATACATACACACATACATATATTTGATGGATGGAGTAAAAGCCCATGAGCAGGTTTCATTTAGCAAGTACCAACACAGGAAACAACTATTGTGGGTAAAAAATAAGCTCCAACCTTGATTGATCAGAGAAGGAGAAAGCTACCTTTGTATTAAGTATGAGAAAGCCCTCGTCCTATCAGTAAGAACCCTGCTGTTAAGGAAATCCCTGTCTCATGATGAGAAGAAGCCTGCCTGCTCTGTCCTGCTGTCTCTTCTGCTCTCTTCTCTGCTCTCTCTGCCTGCTCTTCCCTGCCTGCTCTGCTCCTCCCTTTCCTCTGCTTCACTCTGCTTCTGTCCTCTGTCTTTGCTCACTCTGCTCTGTCCTTTCTTTTCTGCATTCTCTGTTATCTCTGCTCAGCTTTGATCTGCTTCTATTCTCCTTCTATTCCGCCTCTGCCCTCCTTTTCTTCGTGTCCTTCCTAATTCTTGTACTTTTCTGGGATATATGATCATGTGGTATTCTAAGCATCTTTTTTAAAACAGTTCACAACAAGTTCAATCATAAATTCAAATCATAAATTGAATAAGGAGTTACAACATAGACTTTTACATGTGTTTCCTTAAGCCTAGTTATCTGACTAAACATTCATTATTTGCCTGCAGCTCCACAGGTTCATTAAGAGTTTAAAACAATAATTTTTATATAAATAAGTTAGCATGCTTTTGTCAAGAAGCAAATAATCTGCCTAGTGTCTTATTAGTTTTGAGATTGTGTATAGATAAAGATAGTCAATATTTTATCTTTTGTCCTTGCACCTACAACAAATTGTTCATTCTCAGTTTTTGACCTTTAGTTATCAGATAATGGTTTTAAAAACAGACTAAAAGAATGTTTTCCCTGATTTAAATCTGTTTCAAGTCTGCTTTCTATCTAAGTGCAATTAGTCTATCACACATGAAAGTATGCAGAGCCCTAGTTGCAGCCTTATATTATAAAGGGCTCAAAATTTGCTTGTATAAATTTAGGAATTTTGTAGAATCATAATTAGGATCATGAAATGAACTATTTGTCTACAGAGCATTATTACAAGAGAGTACATCTTTGTTGATCTGCAGAAATTCTGCCCAATATGGTAGACTCATGTCCAGAAATTATTATTTTAATTTAATAATGATAGGAAAGGCATAACAGCTGCAAAAATCAATCCTGAGATGAGATTTTTTTGAAAGCCTTGCAATTTGGAATTACTCATCGCAGTCATGCAAAACAATGTGTCACCTCCACATGTCACTTGTATGCTTTTCGCCTTTCCTAGATGGCTTTTGACAGATATCATATAGCTTTAGTTTACATCTCCAGTACTAAAATTGCAGTTAAATGTTCATTTCTTTGTTCATTAGCCATAGCATAAACTTCTTGTTAGTTTATCATTTCAAACTCTAGATTTCTCTTTTGATTAATTGAAGTTTCTCACCCTCTACTAGAGATCTATTTTAATTTCTGGGTATGGAAATACTTTTAAAATGTTTAGTTTGGTTTCTTTTGTTTGTTTGTTTTTGTACTTTAACTTGTAATCCATGTCTCACTCCATGTATTATGTAAATTGTTGTTACTTTTCTTTGGAAAACTATCCATATAGAATCTAATTTGTATAGGTGTCTGCAATTAAGAGTCTTCATTTGTATGTAGATGTAGGTCTTTCTGTAACATAAACATTGAAGTCCATTTGGTATAGTTTCATGCACATTTTTATATAAAATAGAAAAAATTATCTCATTTTGCCTAACATAAATGTTCTTGACACTATTCATAGTAACTCTTTCAGTAAACATTTTTGTCAATCTAGATTTTCATAAAAATCAAACTATACATATCACTGAGTATGTTTTATTTTATATGAATGGGGTTATGGATCCTCTAAAGCAGTAATATCTATAATATATAAATTCTGCCAAGAGCCACCAGAAAATGATGCTAAGGGCCTGGCAAAACATGCATTTTCTTAGAGTGCTACTGGGGAAAAATCTCAATTTAGGTTTAGATATGGAAGCTAGATTTTAAAAAAATATCTATCCAAAAGAATTACTGAAGTCTATTTACACAAAATTGGTGTACATAAATAACTACCTATGTTATTAGGAATTGTGTTTTTTTCCTTGTATTCTATACATTTGATTTAATGAATGATGATATGTAGTCTAAGAATGTTTCTAGTTATATATTTGTTTCTTTTCTTTCTTTCTTCTTTTGTTTTTTCTTTTTTCTTTTTTTTTTCTTTTTCTTTTTTTTGAGACAGGGTTGACTGTCCTGAGCTCACTCTGTAGACCAGGCTGGCCTGAAACTCAGAAATCCACCTGTCTCTGCCTCCCAAGTGCTAGGGCTAAAGGCGTGCACCACCACTGCCTTGGCTATATTTATGTTTCATATATGATCAATTTTAAAGTAATAATACTTCAAAAGGAAAGACTGCCTTGAACATTAGGGACTTTATCAGATTTTACAGACACATTCAGTCGTTTACAAAACATCCAATGCTTACTTGTGGGTCTCTCATTCTCAATTTTTCTAGAGCACTCCATCCTGAAACAAAGAAAATACTGACCTATTATCTGTTATAGTTTCACTGTTTGTTTGCTGTTTTTACTTTCCTTGTGTTGTTACACACTGTGTAGACTCAAGTTACACATTGGCTTTAGGAATATGAACAGAGGCATCTATGTTTTACAGTGGATTATTTTAAGTTTCTGGGCCCTTCTCTGAGCATGTATATACTATGTCTAGAAGCCAGACCCGTACTTCAGTCCCCCCTTAAGCTTTTGACAAAGGCTTTCTGAACCTTGTCTGACCTTCACCATCCATGTTCCTCCAAGCCACAGGGCAATTCCACCAAATTCGATGACTTGTTTGGGAGCCTGACAAAAAATTTCTTCAGGCAGTGAAATCATGATTTAAACATATGGCTGTCAGACTAACTTAGGACAGTTCAATCTGTAAAACAGCTAGTTTTCCTAGAGGTATGAAGTCTCAAGGTCACCGGAAGAGGAACTAGACTGTTTTAACTTGATTCAAAGACCTGCCTCTGAAGGAAAGCACAGAATAGCATTTCAGCTGAGCTGCCTTTCAAACATCCTTTCTGTATTCTGGCTTCATTCCACCATAATAGATTAGAAGACTCCAGACATATTAAGTTTATATTAGGATACATAATAAAATGTAAAGAAAACAAAAGCATTGCTTTATTTTCAATGTAATGATTTATATTTGTGTCTAATTTCATATTTGGACCACTGATAAGTTGCACTTGATTCAACATAGTGTGAGATTTCCTGCTCAAACATTTCCGTGCTTAAACTAACAATATGGGAACTCTGAAGAAGTAGTCCCAGATCCTTAGTTCTACGTAGAAAAAGTGGCTTTTCAACTTCTCAATTTACCAAGTTCAATCTAAATGGCCTGTTTTGCAGTGGTGCTTTGCACTTTGCTGAATTGCTTCTCTCTTGAGCATTATCTATTCCAACTGCCAGGAAAAGAATAAGAAGTAACAAGAGTTGGTTACATCTCCTACCTTCTGATTTATTCATTATCTTATTTCACTTATGTTTATTCCATTTTATGGATTCCAATATAAAGCATCCTATGCTGTCACTTAGCTTCTATTGTTTTGTTGGTAAAATAGTTGAGTAGACATCGCTTGGAGAGAGCATGTTTTACCTCCTGTTGTGGGGTTATGGTTTCATTTTGCTATGTTTTCAGTTTTAAGCATTTGATATCTTATGTCTGACCACCTGCTGATGATTGCTTTTCCACAATAATGAATATACTATCCATGAAAAGGTCAATTCTTCCTTGCTTCAGGCCACAACTATAATATGAATAAAATTAAATGGTCAATGTGGTGTTGTGTGTATTTTATGTGAGTATGCCAGATACTGCAAAGCCTCTGTTGGTTTGATCATAACATCTGCAAACTCAATTTCAATATTGAAAATATGATAAACAACCTAAGGAATGTTACTGTCTATAAGATGGCATATATTTCAAAAACTGTGGTAACCAATTGTTGAGAGTGTTTATGTATACAATATCTATGCAGGTATTAACTTATGGATATTTCATATATGAGGAATATATGAATCTTCCTTTTAAAATAAGAAAGCTGAAGTTCAGAGAAATTGTCTAAGAACAAATAAGTCACAGAGAAAAGAAGAAAGGAGGAAACAGGACTAAGCAAAGAAAGATGGAAGAAAAGATGAAAAGAAGGCTAGAAGAAGTGATAGATCTGCCTCCAAATTCCTTTGCTAAATATTATGAAAGACAGTTCCCACTAGTGATATACCCATAACTATATTTTGTTGTAAGTAGATAATCATTTGTGATAAATTTCAAAGACTATGTGAAATGGATTTACCTTCTTTCTTTTGTTCATTAGTTCATCGTTTTTCTTTCTTGTTCTTTTTCGTCCTTGCTGTTTTTTTTTTTTTTTTTTTTGAGACAGATTTCTTTATGTAGCTTTGGTTGTCCTGGAACTTTCTCTGTAAACCAGGCTGGCCTTGAACTTATAGAGATCTACAGGCCTCAACCTGCCAAGCACTGGGATTAAGGGCAAGGGTCCACCACTGCTTAGCTTCCTTTACTGCTTTGTTTAATAAAAGGTTGAAAGCAACAAATCCAGACCTGCATGCCTCAGAAGGTCCTATATACTTTCTGGATCTAGTTAGGGGAGGGCAATAGAGAGGCCCAGAGGGCCAAGAGAGTGAATGGCGATAAGCAGTACCAGGGTGGGGTGAGGTTGGGGGTGACCCTCTAGAAAGTATCAGAGACTCAGAGATGAGAGACTCTAAAGACTCAATGGAGTTGACCTTAGCCAAAATGCCCAACACTTGTGACAGGGGACTTAAAGAGCCCAGCCCAGTAGATAGTGAGGTCCTAAAGTAGAAGGATGAGGTTACTAACCCACTATCAAAATTTTTTACCCAGAACTGTTCCTGTCTAAAAGATTGCAGGGATGAAAATGGAGAAGAGATTGAAGGAAAGGCAGTCCGATGACCAGCACCAAGGCCTGCCATTATTACTGATTCTATGATGTGCTTACAGACTGGAGCCTGGCAAGGCTGTTGTTAGCTTTCTATCTAAGCTCCAAGTCACAGTTACCTGGCAACAGCCAGGTATGCTCATCCCCATAGTTACCTGGCAATAGCCAGGTAGACCTGACCCACTATAAAAGGGGTTGCCTTCCCCCTCCTCCCTTCCTTGCTCTCTTGTTCTTGTTCCGGCTCTGTCCCTTAGCCCTTCCCCTTTCCCTTTCCCCCTCTCTCTCTCTGCTCATGGCCTGCCTCTACTCCTCTATTCCTCTACTTTCTCTCTCCGTTCCCTCAGAGACCCTACCAGCAGCTGACTGAGACAGATACAGATACTTATCCCCAACCATTGGACTGACGCCAATGGTTGGGGAAGGATTAAAGAAGTATTGAAGAAGCTGAAAGGGAGAGTGACCCCATAAGCCCAGAAGTCTTACCTAACTGAGACCCTAGGGAGCTCCCAGATACTGAACCACCAACTAGGGACATACAGGGCAAGTTCTAGGCCCCTGGCACAAATATAGCAGAAGTCTGCCTGGTCAGGCCTTAGTGGGAGATGATGCCCCAAATCCTCAAGAGACTTGAGGCCCCAAGGAAGGGGGAAGTCTTGGCGGTGGAGCATCCTCTCAGAAGCAAGTAGAAGGAGGAATGGGATGAGAAACTGTGGGAGGGGGAATAAAGGTGGGGGAACAGTGGGAATGTAAATAAATTATAAATATTGAAAAAATATATTGAAGTAAACCTTTTTTCAGTATCTGGCATGTTATTGCTCCTAAAGAAGAGCTAATGATTTCTCTGAGGTAAGAAACTATCACTTTGAAACTCATTCTGTTCTTTTCTTAAAGGTAGTTGAGAATGGGCTGCCTTATATGGGTCAGGATACTGAATATGAGTAGAGACACATGACACGTTTACTGAACAACTCTCAATCTTTCACTTTGTGTATTTCAATGGCCATCATCTCTACAAGCAATGGAAGTATTCTGTAAACAAGAATGTTAGAAACAATGTTTTTTCAGAAACAACAGAGCAGGGAGTGTATAAATTCACAGTGGTGAGTCAGGATCTGCAATATCTGTGCAAACTCAAGTCAGAAAAATATTAGAGAGGGGTGATATTAGAGAGGGAAAAGTTCCACTCATACCTATGCAACTAATGCTGAATGATGGATGTCATGAAAAGGGAAATAAGTTTTCTTTAAGAGTGTGACTACATGTCCGTGATGCTGTTGACTCTCTGTGGAATCAGTTCCCATAACTGGGATACTTTGTAGCCTCAGTGGGAAAAGATTTACTAGCCCTGCAGAGAACTTGATGTGCTAGGGAGGGGGACTATCCAGGGAGGCTCTCTACAGTCTCACAGGAGAAAGGGAGAGGATGAGGGCCAGGAATATGAGAGAGGACAAGGAGTGGGGTAGCAGCGATCGGGATGTTATGTGAATAAATAATAAATAAATTGATGAAAAAAGTGTCGTTTCTGGTAGATTGACCATACTCCAGGGGATGACCAGAGACCTTAGACTATATAGTTAATTCTAACTAGACTCACTGTATTAAAGAACAAGATGAAGGGGCCAGAGAGTTGAGCCAGCGGTTAAGAGCTCTTGCTGCTCTTGCTGTTGAGTGGAGGTTTTTTTACTTTTGTTTTTGTTGTTTATCAGCACCTACATGGCAGCTCATAAACATCTGTAATTCCATTTCCTGAGATTCCAATCTCCTCTGCTGATCTACAGAGTCACAAGTATGAAATGGTGTGTGGATCTGGAAGGATAGTAAATATGATCAAGACATAATGTGTGAAATTAGAATTAATAAACATACATAAAGTGCTTTTCTGTCATCTAGATTATTTTTATCTTAAATTAGCTTTGGAGTATATGGTTTCTGGTGTGTGTGTTTGTGTGTTTGTGTGTGTGTGTGTGTGTGTGTACACTTATCCATAATATTGTTTTCTAGGGCAAATCCCAGGTTACCATGGTGACTTTTCTGCTTTTTTATTATGAGATTTGTCTAGGCTTATCATTGTTTCACACATAATTATATGAAAGTCATTGGCACTCAGATTTGATGCTATTTAATTTTCTCATTCCTGTATTGAAGCTTTCATATATACATACACATGTATGTACAAATATGTACATATGAACATGACATATACATGGAAGCACACATACACACATATATATTTAGAGAAGGACAGCAAGAGTGTCTACTTTTCTCTAAAGAAATGGGAGGTAACAGGGGTTTGTTTTTGTTGTTTTTGTTTGTTTCTTTGCTTTTTGGAGGGGAAACTGGGAATGGAGAAATTTACATGTAAATAAAGAAAATATCTAAAAGAAAAAAAAAGAAATATTTCTGCATGAGCAAAGTAGGAAACAGGTTAGGTTAAAGACCTTGAGTTGAATGGATGAAAATTACAGTAAATATCTAATTCACATTTCCTACCTTTAACACATTGCTTTACTTAGATTTGGATGTATTTATGTACAATTGTAATAAAAAGGTATCCACATCCACACACTTATTTTCATTTCATTCCACAAAGCAAAATTATTGTAAGCATCAAGAACTGAGAGCTGTTGGACAGATGGGGCATTAGTGTCTTAATTCTTGATCTTTGTTCTCAGTAAATCCTTCCATTGCATATCCTCTCCACAAATCCTGTGACCATTCAGGGCATGATGAATAGTTTTTCAAATGCTGCTGTAATGTTCAGGTCATTGTAGACAAATATGTAGACTCAGATGTGCAGCAGGATAATGACAGCCCATTCAAGTCTTGAGATTCTGTAAGCCAGACCCGTCATAATCCTACCAGAAGACCTACGTAAACTAAGTGTAGTCTCTTGAAGCCAGATTGTCTATTATTTTCCTATTATTATTCCTGGTAAGTGAAAACCTTAAACTTTTTCCCCTGAAGAGTAAACACTTAATACACATTAACAATTGAATATTTATTCATTTCATTTGCCTAAGAAACAACAAAGAAAAATAGATATGCATTCATACTTACAGTTAAAATGTATTCACATTTGGTTTTATCTTAATACTGTTCTACTAAATAATAATGTTTCTTCATTCAAGTCATTTAGCACGGGTCTGAAGTTGCATTTTAAAATATAATGCAGAGTGGATATTTTAATAATTGTCTGTTTTCATACTTTCTTTCTGACTTATCTCACTGTCTTCGAATTGCCAAGTGAATCTACAAAGCAGAAAAACCTTCTTCAGAGTTTGGGCAATATGAAGACTATTTATTTTTAAATGAATACAATCACTTCTTGCTCTCAGCTTATCACTTCACTCAATTCTAAATAAATCTGAATTTAATCTATTTGAGTTGCTGGATTTAACATCAGTGAAAAGTCTTTTAAAGAAAATTGGTGGATCCAGGTTATGATGTGTGAGTCACTGTATTGAAAACTATCAACAGAGAGAACCTCAAGAGTGCCCTACTTAAATAATTATTAAATTGTTCATGGCTCCTGAACATGTATATATGTTATTTTTTAATCATACAAAGAAGAAGGTGTTTTAAGTATATTCTTGGGAAAAATCTATGTTTGCATGAAGTAGCTGTAGGTGGACCACATGCTAGGAGGATTCTGTGAGGCCTCATATTTTCAGAACTATGGAAAAATTCTATTCCTAAAAAAGATACATTGAGAACCATTATTTTTATTCCAACATGTTCTAAATAAGAATATAGACCTTGGATTAAGATAGACCTTGGATTAAGATAGAATGAGGGTTAAGTTCTCCTAATTTTGTGTGTGATGACCTCTCATTTGCTTTTTTAGTCTCATACAAAAGTGAATACTCATCCCAGTACTATGAATAATGTGCCCAGTCTTTTAAAAGACATAGCAAATTATAGTAAACAAATACTGTAAGGGATAAAGAGAAAAGGCCTGTGCATTCATTAGAAACAATTTATGTTTCAAACAAAAATGTCAAATGTGATATTCTCTCACACAATGCTGCAACTCAAATGTGGGGTTCTATAACTGTACTAGAAAATTTCCACTAATGAGGTTTAGAGAACCTTGGTAATATACCATACCACAGAGCTGCTGTGTGTGTGTGCATATGTGTGCGTGTGTGTGCATACATATATTTCTATACTAATATATAAATATATAATTATATATCTTGTCTGAAAATATTATTGGCAAATGATGTTCTGTCATTATTATGGGAATAACTATTTTGTACCTTCAGACTGCAAGACATCAATGAGTCAAATAAAAAAAATTATTTTAATTTTGGTTTTAAATCATATTTATATGTCTCTTAATAAGTGCAAACATCAAACTGTGTTTCTATCCTGGAAATAAAAGATACTGTCTTGGATAACAAATGTATCTCAATTAAAGTATAAAATTATCCCATTTTAAAAATTATTTTTTTATTTCAGTATCAACTATACAAGAAGGAATATTTTATAAAATATACTTATGTGGTTCACTAAGTAAGGTGGCCTGTATTATATGTTAGGAAAATTAGTAAATTTGAAAATACTTTATATAGGCATTCATTTATATACTGATAATTATAGATATTCAAGTACAACCTTTGTGCTTATTATTATGGATTATTAACCATGCTTTACAATATGTTAATATTGAGAAATTATTTTTAGCACACATTCATCTGAGCCATGCCAATATCTTTTTTGAATTTCAGTAAAGCTGATTTATTTTTACTTATATTTTATTCTTACCTCAAACTATTTGTAAAAGTTAAAAAACTTCACCAAATAACTGACAGCACTCATTATTTTTCTCTCACTAACTACACATTTGGTTGAAAAAGTAAAAGCAATTTTCTATTGAATAGATTCAGTGTCACGTGTTCAATGAAGTCAGTGCTTTCTGCCATTTAAAATGACAGAAAAAGCAATGTGTATCAGACTGTAATACTAGACATGAAGGTATTTGGCCTGCCTCGTATCTCTGTTTCTAGGTTTGACCTCAGAGCCCTCCTGCTGAAAACTACTGTTATGATGGTCTTGGCCACTGGCTTCTTGAAAAAGATGGTAAATAACAATAAAAATATGAAATAAAAGTAAAATTGTATGTGGCTTCTCGACACACTTGTTTTCAAAATAAATACTCTTGTTATGAATATTTACTTACTCTCCAATCTTCTGTTAACTTTTTTTCCTTTTTTTTTCT
>NW_022196911.1:37296956-37300392 GCF_008632895.1 Mastomys coucha | reverse complement strand
CCTGGAACTCACTCTGTAGACCAGGTTGGCCTTGAACTCAGAAATCCGCTTTCTTCTGCCTCCCAAGTGCTGGGATTAAAGGAGTGCACCACCACCGCCCGGCCTTCTGTTAACTTTTAATCCTAGATAATTTTGAAATTAAAATGTTCATTGATATCTGAGACTGACCTAAATGGTCAAGTATAGGGGCAGAATTCCTAAATTTAGTTTCCACACTAAAATTGATAACGCATGATCCATATGAGCTTGGGCAAATATTTTGATCTCTGTAAGCCACTGGTATGAAAGATTTGTAAAATGGCCATATTAAGGTTTGATTTAAGAACAAAGTTGAATGAGGTATGCTAAACATTTGGGATATAATTTACAAAGTAAATATTCAGAAATGTTAGAAATAATAATTTTTGCTACTTCCAGATGAAACAGGAAAAGTATAATACCAACAGCTATCTAAAACTAATAATGGAATGGGACACTTTAAAATAGTTTTCTTGTTATTAATTTTTTGTGTTTTATTATCTAGAAGTATGGGGATATATTAACTTCTCATATGGGAAACTATAAATGCATTAATTGTTTAGAATGTTGGGTACTGTTTAGGGAATTGTCAAGTTATCAGTATTTTAAACAATACATTTTATGAGAATGATGTTCTATTCTATGTTGCATTTTATTTTAAGGGGCCTTTTCATTTCTGAATTCACATCTAGCTCCATAATTTTTAATGTATTTTTTCTAGTGTATGGAAATGCTGTAGAGCTATATGCAGTTATAGTGGTACATAAAACAGTATGTAAGTGAAATTGTTCTCAGAGATTTTTCTCAAATTATAACATTTCAAGGCCAAGTGTTTGCAAAATCATAAGCAATAGGGAGGTTTAGTTGTGTGACATTAGATGCAAGAGCCAAAATTTTCCCCAATTTGTTGAGATCTGTAAAAGGAGTTACAATTTTGTCAGGCGAAGGAAAGACATTTGAAAATGTCATATTTTATGGCAATTGTTTGTTTGGTTTTTTTTTTTTTTAAAGTAACTGAAACTATGGAATGTTAGCAGATTGTGGAGAGATAAGAAAATGCTTTATAGTAGGTAACTTGGGGCTTCAGGGCTTTAGTAAAATCAGTTTTGCTTTACAAGCTGCCCAGTGAACAAGTAAACTAATTGATAAATATAGAAAGAGAGCTGTGCCACACAAGGGAATGACAGTATTCGTTGGTATTTAAGAGTGCATCGACCCTTGTTGTGTGCTTTACTGTTTAAAGAGAGAGGCCTTGAGTCAGTCCTCAAACCCACCATACAAATGCTTATCTCTAAAATTCCTTGTTAGTAATTCACCCCCTAAAAGCCAGAGAACAAAGTCACATTATGAATGTAGTCATTGACTGTGTAGACCAGGTTATTGCAACTGCCTAGCTTAAGTTTTCCTCTTATAAACTGATTTCCTTGCAGCATAAGCCAAGAACAACTTGTAGAATGCTAAACATAGGAGTGTTTGGGACTGGTGGATTAGTTTCCTCCCTTTTTAATGTTTTGTACAACATTCAGCCTCATTTTAAATTTCTCCTTGGCCAGAAGTCCACTAGAAGAAAATGGTCAGCGGGTTTACCAAAATTTGGACTTCATCTACCAGAAGTATGACATGAGGATGCTTCATATTTTCAGCACCTCCTCCCCATGTGGTTTTAAAGTGCTGAAAAGCAGCTCCTGGAGGTGCTGATCATTGTCTACCAGCACCCGGAGGAAGGCAGCACCCATGACCGGGACTAGAAGCCATTCACAAACCTGAGCAAGGAACCACAGTCATCGCTCAGTCCCTGAAAATCCGTTAGGAACATGTCGAACACACACACACAAACACACACACACACTCCCTGCATGTATAATTATTTGTGAGTGGAGAACTCCCAGGGAAGGTAATAAAAGAGGGCAGAGAAGAAGAACAAAAAGTAGAAGCTTTCCCCCCCACTGACTTCTAAAAATCCCTCTCCTCCCTCCCTCCCATTTTTCTGAACCGAAAACGATGGAGTTCAGGGCAAAGGCATGTTTCCGGAAATGGAGATATGCCTCTCAAACCCAGAAATGATGTATGTGAAGTTAAATGTTCCACGTTCGAAAACCTTGCAAAATTCAGAGTTAAGGACATCTGTGCTTTTTCAGGACAACGCACGCAAAGGTTAAAAACCCGGTTCCGAATCCTGTGTGGCTGTCCTCTATGCTGTAGATGAAAGGCTGAAAGGCGGGTGCAAAGCACTTAGAATCTGACAAAGTACGAAGGACTCTAAGCCCAGGGGCCCCTTCCCTAGCAGACCGGGTTCTTCCTGCTGTCCCTCACTAGTCCTGGTTCGGCAACATGCAGGGATTTAGACATATGTGTGGGAGTGTGCGAGGGAGAGCAAGTCGAGAGGACAGAGCGCTCCCCACACGTGTAAGCCTTCATCTCCCTGCTTCGTAGACTGCGTTCATTCATATGAATGCAGTGGTTAAATATTTGATCAGAGGTAGGAGAGTTACAAGGATCGGTTGTGCTTTAATGAGCACACCTTAGAATAGTATGCCCATAAATCTCAAGAGAGAAAAAATCCTAAGTGTAGCCCCCATGTCTAACCCTTTCTACCCTTCCCTTCCCCCATTTTTCAGCCTCCCTCCCCCCCCAAAATAGAGGAATGCTTGCAGCAGATTGAAGAAGGATTTGAGCCGGCAGCTACAGAGACGGGGATTAGGGCCAGAGTGGTGCAAGTTAAATTGCGCTGCATATAAAAAATGGGCGGATTGGTGTCCAGATCCAGTGGCTGGTACCACCTTCCTTTCTAAAATAAAATCTCTCTGGCATGAAGTCACCGCCTATTTCACATCCGGTTTGCGCTGGGACGTATTACTACTGTCTTGGTACAGAGAAATCTTTTGTTGTATAGCTGCAGATTGGATATTGGGAAGCAAATTTGGGTATGAAATTTCCAGTGCAGGAGCACGCAGAGTCCATGATGCCTCAGACCGAGTGAGTGAGCGCGGCGCGAGGACGCCCTCCGCCCGGCGCGCCCGCGCTCGCAGACTCGCGCAGCTCCGACTCACCGCGATCCTCTCTCCCACACTTTTCTCCTGGGTCTGGAGCGATCCGGTGCCCAGAGGGGGCCCCGAGGTAAGTGAGACTTCGGACCACGAACACCCAGAGCTTGCAACCTGCCTTTGTCCTAGCTGGAGAGGCAGAGATGTTCTAGTGGGGAAGAGAGCAGGAGCATCAGGAGCTGAAGCTGGGAGCAGGTAGAAACAAGGAATGTTTTCTTCTTTCAGGATGAAAACTGCAGCCTTACAGGAGTAGATTTCTCTCTCTTCCTTCTTTCCTCTTTGAGACAGATTAGAATGTACCCTGAGGGGTGGGTGGTGACATATTGTTTTGATCTTTCTTCTTTTCTCTCTCTCTCTCTCTCTCTCTCTCTCTC
>NW_022196911.1:37259456-37291956 GCF_008632895.1 Mastomys coucha | reverse complement strand
CAGTGCTATATGGTTGAAAGCTAGAATAATAGTACTGACTGTATTCCCAAACAGAAAGAACAGGAATGGTCATTGCTCTACAGAAGGTTGGAAATAAAGTCTTATTCCAGAAAGTGAAAAAACCTCATTTCTGGGCTCTGCTTTGCCCTTATGTAGTTGTGGCTTAAACACGATGCCACCTTATGTCTAGAGTGTTACTTTTCCCAACAGTTCTACTATGTCGAAACCCAGAAATGACAGAAATTAAAGAAAATAAAGGTTTGAATGAATTTTCATTTTTTCACCCATCTTAAGGTGAATCAATACACCCATAAAAATATAAATAACATAATGAATGATTTATATATCTTCCTTTCCTAATTATCTTAAAAGAACATCTGAACAATCAAAACCACAAATGTATGGGAAGGAAATGTAAGAAGTTTTGATACATAAAAATTTGCATATTAAATAAAAAAGAAACTTTGAATTAGTTGTGTAGTTCACATATAGATGTACATATGTAGATAAGAATAAATAATTTAAAATCAAGGCCTCCAGTACTTGTAGTATGAGTTAACAGTATTGTTTGCTCAGAGAAAATATGTCTCTTCTAGAGCTTACTGTGCTGAGAACTGGAAACATAGAGTTAGAACTCATTTTCCATATTAAAATTAAAAGCCTGCCACAGATGAGGCCACACAGGACACAAGGACCAGAGTCATAATGCCGGTCAAACTCCCAACTGCGAGGAAAGTAAGAAACTCTGAGGAAGGTATGGAATCCTAAGAGGGTTCAGTGGAAATCTAATGCTATTGTCTTCTATATTCTTCACTCAGCTATGGGCAGCCTTCCCAAGATGAACTTAAAGACAACACCACTGTCTTCACAAGGATTTTGGACCGACTGCTGGACGGTTATGACAATCGTCTGAGACCAGGCTTGGGAGGTGAGTTACACTCTCACATTTGTCTTTGAGAAAGTTTAGTATTATTAAATATTTACCTATTTATTTCTAATTTCACTTCAAGCAGTAAATAAAATGTTAGCATATTGATTGATAATTAATCATATTCAATAGTCCACTCAGTGCTAATTCAATTTACTAAGATTGTTTTTGTGCACATAGTTGTATATAGTGATGGACAAGCACAACATTCTCACAATGATACAAAAGAGATATTTTTGCAAGCACATATTTTTTTCTGTCTAATAAATTGATTGTATAATACAATAATATAATATATTGTATCTCTTTCAGTATAAGATTTATTAGCTTCACCTGTTACATTTGTACTGAATTCAAAAGGGTATCTATAATTCTTTGCTAGAAATACTTATTTTGTAGTCATTCATATCTTTGTGTTATATTACCCATATCTATATTCAAAAGTGAATAAAATAGATGTTAATATTTCATTTTTAAGCCATGTATTTAAATGTAATTCTCTAGTTCTCTTTAGTAAACTTTAATGCTTCTTTAAAAATAAATAATTGGTTAATTGACTAATGAATTTGTTTGTGGATAATATTTGATATTTTATATATATATGTATATATGTACATAATAGATATACATGTATGTATGTATACACACACAATAATCCTTGAAAATAATAACACACAACCTCATGTTTTTGAGTAAAGATGATTGAAGCAAGATCAAAATATGCATCTTAAAATAAAACAAGTAAAGCAAGGAAAGAAACTGAAATTCCAAGTCTCACAGGAAACCAACTTACCACTATATGACTCTAAGTGACAGCTGATTTGTCACCTTTTTCAAAGCAGCAAAAGCCAATAGTGATATTTAATTAGCAGTATGAAAAAACCTCCTTTTAACCTAGTTAGAACACATAAAGAAAGCTAACCTTAAGAACTTAAACACTGCTTTTCAAGCAAAATGGTATCATGGATTTAGAATCATTCATTCATTCATTCATTCATTCCTTGTTCAGAAATGGCACTGGAATGAAGGATTTGGCACATGCTAGACATATCTCACTCCTGAGTTACATTCCCAGACCCCCATCTAGATTACATAGCTTGCATATTATGATCACATGTCAGGGAATTGTTGGTCTATATTGAAGTTCCCAGATATCATTATATCATTAGCATCTAAGAGAAAAATGGCTCATCATTGTCAGAGTTTCAGATTTTGCAAAAATATATATATATATTTTATACATAAAAATATTTTATACATATATTTGCAAAACAAATATGTATACCAAGTGTACTTATCAAGTTCAAACATTAATTTTTGCACATGATATTTCTTTAGTTTGGCCTCAAACTTGTGCTCTTTTAACTTCTTGGGGAGAAAATATTATTCTAAAGTTGATGAGTATAATGTCATATATTATATATAAACTCAGATACTAAGAAATACAAGGAACAAGGGTAGACACATTGAGTCTAGTGTTTCAAAAACCACTTGAGAGCATAAGAAGGCTCATTGCCAATAAGAATAAAACCTTGCATTTGAGACTGAGTAATGAGAAAATGGATAGCACGGCTCTGTTCACAATGCAGTGATAGAATGCCCATTGTATGTCTAAGTATCTGAATGGATGCTAAAATATTGTTCTCATTGCATACAGTTTAAATAAATTACAAAGACTAAGACTAAGGGAGCAAGCACTCACTGGGTTGTTGATACAGATTAAAACGGTGAAGGCTTCTGAAATGCTGACAAATTATCTATATTTCCTTTACGGAATGTCCTTCCTGTCCCAGGTTGATCCTTACAATAGCAGTAGAAGAAACCTCATATTGCCAAACCTCCATTCCCTCTAGTTTATGAAATCATATTTTATACTTTATTTTGTGGGTATAAATATCCTCTGAAAGGTGTGCATGTGGCTTTCAGTTTGAAGATTTTATATAAACACACACACACATACACACACACACACACATGCACATACACACACACACTCACACACTTGCTTTAAAGATCAGTTGTGATTGTACTCTTATTGCAGTCTAAATAACAAGGCATCACTGCTTATTTTCATATATATTATTATTAATCATATATACTTACTATTCAATAAATATAATACATACACTTAAACTACAGAGAACCATATACATCACAAATGAAGAAACAGTCTAAAGTATATATTTAATGTGAAAATTTGAGAACTAGGGTATAGGAGTTCTTTTTTAATTAATTTATTTTATTCATTTCCATTCCAAAAGTTGCTCTCCCATTCCAGGTCCCCTTTCCTCAAGTTCTTCACACACACACACACACACACACACACACACACACACACACACACACCTGCTGCCTCTAAGAAGTCGCACCCCCATCTGCTCACCCACCACCATCTCACCACCACCACTGCCCCTCTTCTCTAGGGTGTCAAGCTTCCACAGGCATAAGCTCATTCTCTCCCACTGTGATTTTCTTAAACAAATGACATTAGTTTATTAGAATAATACTTTTTAAATTTATATAATCACTTAATCTCTGAAAATAGTAAAACAGACTTGTGGTTTATTTCTGTGAACAGAAATAATTGTTCATTCCAGAAAGACTAAGCATAATTTTGCAAGATAACAGAAATTCAGAATCTAGAAAACTACATTTATAAAATCAAGTCTTTTAATCTCTAGAAGTGATTTTTCTAGAAGTGATTTTCATTCTTGAAAATACTTAATTAAAGTAGGTGAAGGTTACAAAAACAAAGGAAATCATAGGTGAAATCTTCTGTTTCTACTTTAAATGTTGGCCTGCAATATAGTGAAATTACCTTATTTTATACATTTTGACCACATTCTTAATTTTAAGATACAAATATATGATTCTTTTAGGGTTAAAACAGTTTATGTACATTTTAATGCTAATTGCAGTTAGGATATGAAATATACTTCCAAGACATTGATTTTGTAACATAGCCAGCTATGAATTTACAGAAAATGGATAACTTTAGTACTGACTGGTTAAATCAAAATGCTTTTATTTTATTTAGGTATCAAGTATTTAATTTTATGTTTGCTATAAATTTCAGATAATTCAAGCATGATATGGTTAATAGTAAATTCTTGTAACAAAATGGGCTCCCTGTCTATATTATCGTTATGACCATTTTTTTTTTTTGACGTAACTCATTTATTTTCAGAAGAAAAGACTATGGAAAAGAAGAGCAGAATCTTTCTTTTTTCCTTTCATTTGTTTGCTTGTTTATTTATTTATTTATTCACTTTATATCCTGACTGCTGCCCCCCACCTCCTTTTGGTCCCCCCTCAAACAGTCCTCCCTCCACTCCCCCTCCTTTTCTCCTCTGAGAGGGTGGAGGCATCCACTGAGTGTCCTCCTTCCCTCGCCTCCCACTGGCACATGAAGTCTCAAGCAGAATCTTTATCTTATGTGAAGATGCAGCAGAAGTTTCCCGTAGTTTGTGCATGGTTCTATCTGAGATGACATTCTAGCAAAGGGTCCTGCCATCTTCTTCATTATGGTAAAACTGAAAAAGACAGGGAGTTTTGTCCTGAATATCCTCACAGAATGATAATGAAACTTAACATTATGTAAACAATTCCTCCATATTCAGATCCTCCATGTCTTATTCAGTTTTATTATTTGAGAGTGTATAGCAGGATGGAATTAGGAATGAGATTCATTACTTCATAGATCCAGGTATTGAAAATTAACTTGAGGATATTATAGCACTATTTTAAAAGGCTAGGACCAAGAATCAACCAGAGGAAAACGAAATAGAACTATAACATGAATAGAAATATTCTGACAGGAATTGTGGTGTTTATGGTTGCATATAGGTGAACTTAAATAGATTAGAACTAGTACAATATGAAGTCTTTAATGTACAGAAAACAAAAAGAAATTAAGGAGCCACTGAAATGCATAATCAAATACAAAGTCGTATTTGATGAGAATATTAGAATTCAAATTATAAGTAGCTAGAACATTTATAGCATTGTCAATAATTACTAGATTCTTTCTCATTTATAATCTCTTGCTTTCATGGCAAGAAAACAGGAGAATCTTCTTTTTCTACCAGGTTTTTCAAAGAGTGTTTGAATAAACCAAATTCAAGTCTAAAATTTGACAGAGAAATAAAGATTGAAGATCAGAAAGAATCGGAAGATAAGAAAAGAGAACTTCAAGTAGAAAGCAAACAGAGGCTAGGAGATGGAGAGTGGGAACAAAAGGATCTCAGAAGCATCAGTATGATGGACAGGACTAGAGAAAATTCTGAAGCAGCTGAGGCAGGCCTGGACAGAGGTAGAGACACGGAGCTTCTTATGTTTGTCTGTAAACAGGAACAACAGGAAAGTTCTCAATAAATCCATTTTCTAATTTTTTTCCATGTACTAAAATGAACTATGGATGGCTGGATGTTCTCAGCTTTTCCTGAACTTAACAACTGAGTCGACTTGGGTGAAATTTGATTTGCCTTTATATAGGCTCCATTCCAATGTCTGGAATTGTAAAACAGTAAGACACTGACAGAGACCTAATTCTTACTGCTGAAGAGACTCTTCAGGGGCTCTAAGAACAAACAATACAAGCAATACCCTTCTATGTATATCTTTTCCTTTTTATCCTTTCATAAAAATGGAGGAGACCACTTCCATTTTATGATATGCTCCAGTCTCACTGTAAATCAGGCGGGCATACAGCAGATGTACTGTACTGCACAGGTCTCCTCACTAGCCTAAAGTTGTCATTTCCTCATGTTTCAGGCAGCTGCCTTTTAAAATATGCTTCCATCTAAAAACAAATTCATTTCACTCCTTCAAAAACAAATTCCACTAAATCCATGTTTAAGTAGAATATGAATGAGATAGAGAACAAGAAATAAAACCTTGGAGAAGTCACGACTAAGCAGCATACAAAAACTGTTCCCACTCTTCTCTTTCTCTTTCTGGTGTTTCTTGCAAATGCTGTTAACAATTTCTAAACTTATTTTTAAATTTAATTGCAACATAGAATGCATGGAAAGACAGATAGCTCTCCACGATTTCCTTACCAAACCATACAGATAAGGAAAGCTAATGAAAGAGATATAAGTGAATATTTCGAATGTTACAAGCATAGGTGGTTGAGAGAAAAGTAGATTATAGGTTTTTAGACAGACAGTGATTGTATCCCTGCTACATATTAACATCATTTAATTAAATATTTTTCTTTGTGTTTTCAGTATTAACTTATTTAAGTTCTTTGATTTTGATCTTGTTTTATTTTATTTTATTGCTTGAAGAAAAAAATGGTTAATAAGGATCTAAGCAACTCATTGAGCCATTGGCAATTCTAGATACTCAAAGTATTTTAGAGGTCTCATGTTGAAGAATTAATCTATGTTTCTAGGTACATGCACTGGCTACTTTTATGTCAACTTGATACAATACAAAGTCATTTGGAAACAGGAAACTCAACTGACAAAAAATGCCCATTAGATTGGCATGTACCCTACATGTAGTGCCTTTTCTTAATTGATGATCCAGGTGGAAGCTTCCAGGTGCTTCCATCCTAAGCAGGTGATCTTGCATGTTGTAAGAAAATATTCAGAGCAATACATAAGGAAGCATGACCTTAAAAAGCATTGCTCCATGATTTGTGAATCAGCTATTTCTTCCAGGTTGGCCTGAACTTAGTTCTGGCTTTGATTTCTCTTGGTGAGAAAGTGTGATGTGGAAATGTATGCCGAAGTAAACCGTTTCTTTGCCAAGTTTTGTTTGGTCATGGTAGTTATCACAGTAGTAGAGAATCTAACTAAAACAGTACAATTTATCTTTGTCATGGAGGAAGGAGAATCAGAAGTTCAAAGTCATCATGTGTGTCAAAATAAATTCAGGCAAGCTCTGCCACAAGACACCCCATTTCAAAATAACCAAAAAGCTAAAACAAAATAATTTCCCAGTTGTGAGTTAGTCAAATGTGTATGAAATCTTTTAGACTAATTGTTAACACAATGATTACAAGAAAACTCAGTTTGAAAGAGCAAACTGGGCTGAGTTTCTTTGTCACTGAAAAAAATTGTATTTGTTTCTGTACTTGCATTTTGTTATTTTTTTCAAATGTTAGAAAAGTGGAAAACTAAAAGAAAGTGAATAGATTGTTGTATATTTTGTTCAATTGTTAAAAGTTTAAGTCACTAGAAATGAGGGAAATTTTAAAAATTACTCTCTTTAAAATTTACTTTTATATTAAATTGAAAATTTAATTTATAAACTTCATTACTTCAAAGAAGACTTGCAAAAAAAATAAGTACCAACACCCCAAATTAACCAGGCCCAATGACTATACACGTCAATGAACTGTGCAGTTAGGTGCTGGGTCTGAGTTGTGCAGAAGTTCCTAAAGGAGATTCTTTTGCAAATTCAAATACTATCAGAGATTTTTCATTTCTGATGGTGGATAATGCATAAAAATAGATTTGATAGTGAAGAAGTAGAATCCAATGTGAAATGTCACAGCCTCAGAATGGCTATTTTAATTATTTTTAAAAATCTAATTTAATTGACTAAATTATAAGATAGCTGGTGTTAAAAAAAATCTTTCATGATTATTTGGCTTCCTGAGTAGTACTGAGATCAGAGAGAAAAATTATATTTGTGTTTAACTAACATTAAAGCACTGATTTTGTATTTGTGTTTGGAAAAATTTCAAATAAATTATATATCTTTCACAATGTAATAGTGTTAGATAAAATTAAAAAGGTTATATAAACTAAAAATATCAAGAAAGCAAGTTAAAGGGTTCTGCTTATTTAATATCTTCTCATTGGTGTTATATTTACTTTATAAGAAAATGATCTTGAATAGAAGATTTAACATTTCTATACTTTGAATCCTTCACTTTAAATTTATTGTAGTTTTTTTGGAACTTGAATGCAAGCCGTGGAACAGATGTTCAGATATTTGCAAATGCAACACCCTTCCCCAGGAATAGTAGATCTAGACAGTCTGTGACATAGTTGTATCTCAAGAGAAAGACAGCTACCAAAACCCCAAGAGACACGGGTCAATGAACGGAGAATCTCTCTGAATCTTTACTAGCTGAGATCTCCAGTTGGCTCAACAATCCAACTTACATAATGGATCTCTAAGCTAGCTAAGGAATGTTATAGCATATTTATAAACATTCTATTCTAGTCTTTCCTCTTGTATGTCAATCATCTACATATCTAATGCCCAAGAGTTTCCTCTGAGATAAAAAGAAACTACTGAGATTATACTCAGGTCACCAAGGCCAGTCCTAGAAAAAGGGGATGGGTAATTTCTTCTGCCCTTATATTTAACCTTTTCCTATCCTTTGCATTTCCCATTTTATTCCAGTCCCATGGTGGAGTCTCTAAAAATATTTTCTGTGGATTACTTCACTTTATGGTAGAATGGGAACTCTACTGATCAAAATGCATACAATTTTCCTAAGAGAAGAGTCTGAGAGTTAAGAATCACAGAGAACCACTTTGAATTTAACAGAGAGTTAGTTTCTATGTAGTGGAATATCATTAAATATTGTTAGGTTGTTATCGTAGAACTCAAATATTACATGAGATACCCAGCTTCAAATCTTTTTATAGACATATACATATACAAATAACTTATCTCTCCAAGATTACTACGCAAACCCTTTCTTTCAAGTGAGCACTCTCCCAGAGATACCACTTCTAAGACCATAGAAAGAAAATTTTTTTCAGTGGAAATGAGGTATAAATCATGCCTGATAGTAAAATTAATCTTTCTTCCACATATATGCTTATATCATTTGAGGTCCCTAAACCCCAAACCACTAAATGGTAAGGAACTTGTTAGATGTCTTAGCACATAACTCTTTACCTTATATCCAGTTTTAGTTGGTAAACACAAACAAATTAGGTTGACTTACAAATCAACCAGGGAAGAGTTTCCTCTTTTTTTTCTCTATGGCACTGGGAGGATAGTAAGACTGGGAGATAAACGTTGTCCGGTGCAATGCATTGGCATTTGTGTGGGAACCCAGAATATTGTCAGCTTTTCAACAGGGCCATTTTACACTAAGATTTTTGCACTACTTTTATGATGCTGAGTAATGTTATTCATTTGGTCTTGATATCGGATTTCATAAAATAAGAGTGCATAAAAACTTTCCCAATGAATATTTCTGAATTGCTCAGTTGACAGCATTTCATCGAACATGTGGCTAATGCCCCATTAAACAAGCTGTTGTGATGGGTATTGCTAACACGTTGCCCACAACTCTCCCATCTCCCCATTCTTTTTATTATAGTCACTCTGACACTCCACTATTCACAGAGCATCAGTTATTTTCTGGAGGTTCAAGTAGCATAATGTTGCTTCTGTACCCAAAGGCTTTCTGTGTCATAAGTACAAAGGTCGACTGCTTTCTGCCGTCCACTCCAATGTAGTCTCACTTACTTCAAAGCATTATCCCCTACTGGGATCATCAGCATCTCCAGGCTCCAGACATGACAATCATTTTCCTCTGTCCCTTATATAGTCATCTACCTCCCCAACTGTCTATCTTGTACCTATCTATCAAATCTTGCTTAAATAAATTTTCAATTATAAAGGTAAGAGATGTGCTACAGAATAGAAATATTAGTGTTTTTTCTCATCAATTTATTACTACTATATAGAATTGTGCCTATTTAGCACACTCAAAATGACAAGTAACTTTAATTCATACATATAATATATGTAAATCACTTTAATTTTCATTTCAGTTCTTATTTATTCACTCATAAACTGAAACAAAATAGGTTTACCAAGATGCAAGGAGGGTACCTAAAATCACATAACTTTCCTAGGAGAAAATGAGTTAAAATCAGACCCCTTATACACTCAATAGAATGCAGTCATCCTGATTTTACTCTACTGTTTCTCTCCCTTATGCTTCTGGCACTGACTAACCCTTTTGAATATCACTTGAAAGCCTTTATTATTTCAATTCTTTCAGTGGGGACTTGGCATTGTTGGAAAGTCCAAATCAAAAGAGATTTGTTCCCTAGCAGTTAGGTGATGCAACCATTGTATATGTTTAGACACACCACTGAAAGACAGGCTTGCTTAAGGATTTATTTTTTTAAATATAAATTTATTATTTTGATTTATCCTTATGTTCTTTAAATAGGGAAAGATATTTATCACTGTGACTCAATTTTCTATGAAGTAATCATATTTTTCCTTGAAAATATGAACATATGCATATATTTAAACTTAGAAAAATAATTGAATTTCACTTACATTGACAATACTAAGATCTTCATAAGGAAAACACCTTTGGTGAAATTCTTTGAATATTTATATCTTTGAACAGTTCTTCCACTCAAGTTATTTTAATTGATTTATGTTTTTCAGCCAAGTCTTTAGTTACATAAGGGTTTCAGTCATATTTGGTTTTACTTGGTTATACATATTCTTACCTATCTTATTTAAGGCTCCTGACTGCTGAGATATGCTAAGGAGAACACATTGAAACATAAAATATGTTGGTTCCTTTTCATGTGATCTCTAGAAAGATGCTGCTACAGAATACAAGTATGCCCATATCCATATCCAAGTATGCCCAAGGACATGTTAGGATGGCATTAAATCAGTGAATTCTGGTATTAGAGCATATGATTTAATTTTAATCTTCCTTAATTTAGATAGGTAGATAGCTAGATAAATGATATATAGATAAGTAGATAGATAGATAGATAGATAGATAGATAGATAGATAGATAGATAGATAGATAGATGTTACTTGTGACTTTCATTGAGGAGAAGGCACTGGGAGGAATATATTTTCTAAGCACATGGGCAAAATAAGGTTCCTTAGCAGTGCTTAAAGATCTCAGCTAGAACATTTAGGGACTTGGGTATTTCTACTTAGCCTTGGTGCTGAGCCCAATGAGGTATTAGTTTCAAGTCATTATTTCTTATCCTACATAGGGAGAAGGCCATGCCACTGAGTTTTGCTGAGATTCATTTGTAGAGATGCTGATTAGGATTATAAAGAAGAGTGACTCACAGAGCTCTCAGGGCATTCCTGGTGTGCCACTTGTGCAACGTCCATTTTGGTCAAAGAGCTTGCCTCTCCTCTGAATTTTGACTGAGATGAAAGAAGTATGGTATAAGGAAAATCATAATTGAATGAAAGTGTAATTTAAATTTTGCCATTTGATATCTTCTTGAGATTTTTAAACTGGTTTAATTTTAGCCCAAAATATCATCTATCATGTTGGCTTTAAACTCAACATAAAACTTATGTATGTTTTTGAAAAAGAGTATTCCTGAAGAACTTTGGGAAACAAGCAGGTCAATAGGGCTGACTAATTTACTTAGAATATAGTGTATTATGGACCTTAAGATGGGAAAAGGTAGAGAAAGAGTTCATTTTCCTGTTGTAATTGCTTTGTTCCTCTCAAGAGCTGAGTGTCAGGTTGAGTTTCACTTGACTGTGTATCTTCCCTCTCTTATTACATCATTCATCCTTCCCTGCTAATCTCTATAATCTCTCAATTCAGGTATCCAGTTTTTGTTTTCCTCCCTTCTCTTTCCCTTCTGTCCCTTCCCATTGCCTTTCTTCCTATCCCTTCCCCTCCCTTCCCTTCTTCTTTTGTTTGTCTAGGTTCTCATCCCTTCCTCTCTCTCTCATTATTTTCTTTTCCCCTTCTCTTCTCCTCTCCTTCCTTCTTTACTTCTTCCATTCTCTCTGCCTCTCTTCTGTCTTCCTTTCTGTCTCTTTTTCTCTTCTTGCCTATTTGGAGGATAAAGAGGAAAATGCTAAGTACTAGTAGTTGTAAACTAGTAATTTAAAGATAAACAAATGTTTACAAAATATAGTGAGAAAGTCATTTCAGATTCTTAGGACACAGGGATTTAAGATCAGATTTCTTGTTTTGGAACATAGTGAACATGAACACATCTTAGAGGCAAGTGGCTGTTAAATAGTAAAGTGAATTACTTGAAGTTTATAAACTAATATGGTAAATAAGTTTCAGGTATGGATGAAGAAGAGATTTTATTTTAAATGTAATTTTAGTCATTCATGTAAATTACATTTTTGCCTATTCCTTGTATGGCATGGGTATAACTATGCATGGCAATCAATGAACCAAAATCTAACCACATATCTTGTTTTATTTGTTTGGTACCCTGATTTTTATAAATATGATTTTAGATCTTCAATTAACCATCAATCTTAAAATAACTAAGGGCAAAATGTACTCTGTAAATTCTGTAAATTCTCATTTCACTCTTTCAGGCCACTTCACTGGTGATCCAATGATCAATTTGGATCCAATGATCCAAATTGGTTGATAGTAAAAAAAAAAATCTACCAATCTGCCAGTCCAATTTTCTTAAACTAGATATCTTTTGGAATTTCGTTAATAGAAGCTAAGTTGTCTTCACACACATGAAACAAATACTAGTGACATGGATTTGGAAAAGAGTGTTCCAGGTTGGCAAATGTATGCCAAAGAGCAGACAATTAGTCAGCATTCCTTAAATGAGCATGCATCTCAAGAATGAAAAGTCAAACATAAACTTTCCTAGTGTAAATTTTTCCAAGACTCTAAAATCTGTTATCTTTCTTTCTTTACTTTTTCATGATATGTCTATTTTATTGTATCAAGTAAAATGCAAGTCATAGATACAGAAGATAAGAATTAAAAGAGACACTACATAATATGACATGCTCTTGCTTTTCTAAATATGTGGCACTGATTTTCTGTTTGTTATTGTTTGTTAAAAATTGGTCACAGTATGATAATAAAATGTGACTAAGTGAAGTAATCTTAATATGCATGAATTCACATGCATGAAAATGTGCTAGTGAAGTGCACTATGTAACTATGTTTTAGTTATTATATAAAATAATGAGAAGATTAAATTAGAAAACAGCCATAGTTAAAAATATATGGAGAGAAATATCTATGATTAATGTATAGAGTTCTATGAGGGTAGATGCTAGAAGATGCAGAGACAAGATTGTAAGTGGAGAGTGGGTGACAGAGCTGAGACTCACCTGTGCCTCTTCTGCTCTCAGCATGATGAGGCTTGGGATTAAAAACGTGGTCTTAACAGGAAATTCTAT
This sequence comes from Mastomys coucha, assembly GCF_008632895.1. Classification (NCBI taxonomy): domain Eukaryota; kingdom Metazoa; phylum Chordata; class Mammalia; order Rodentia; family Muridae; genus Mastomys; species Mastomys coucha. The sequence goes on along the minus strand of NW_022196911.1, from coordinate 37,278,910 downwards.
GTGTTTCTTGTTGCAAGCTACGAAAAAATTAAGTGTCTTAAGAGTGAGCCCGAGATTAAGCTCGCATGAGGAAACTTGCTGGATTGCCTCAATATCAAAGAACTATTTTTCTCAGACAAGAAGAATTGAAATGGTTAACTAAAGCAAGGTTTTCTCCTCTAATTGTTTTTGTTGGATGGCATTAACATCTTTGCAATACAGTTCTTCTGGAGTCTCGACTGTCCATGAATGAATTGCTGAAAGAGACAGGGTAGATCTTGGTCAACAAAAGACTTCACTGTTGCAGAGACAGGGTGATGTTTTCAGTGTCCTCTGATAGAGCTTGACATGGAAGCACACATAATAGGAGCCCTTAAGAGACTAGACTGTCATTTTCCAGATAGTAGATGAAAATTATATAACCCTCTTTTCCTTTCTCACTCCTCAACAAATCATTTCTTTTCACCCAGTCATGTTTCCCGTTCTTGGTAGTAATTGTGTTCCTTTTAAAATATCTGTGATGAGTTGTCATGAAACTGCAAGAAATATGTTTGATTGCTTTGTATATAGGCCTTCAGAGACCACTATAATAAAATCGTATTCAACGTGAAACAGCATACTAAATTAACTTTTTCCATGCCGTGTTATATACCTTGTCCACAAAACTGAAAATGCTCCCATATTTGTCATATTTTTTCCTAGGGAGTAATTTGGATAATTCAGTGATTATCTAGTAACCGAAAGCAATCATTTGTAAAGTATACACTTGAGACCTTAAAGAGGCCATAATGTCTGCTATGCCTTCCTCTATACCTCCCAAGAGTAGACAATGTGCCTGAAAGGTTTGTCTGGATATGTAAAAATATTTAAACTTCAGACATATTACTATGGTAACATATTTCTTATTATAATATGAAGTGGTTGAGTATCGTTTAGGCAAGTGTTTCCGTTCTTTAAGAATTCATTAAGAAGTAGCTGAGATCTCCTGAAAGTCAGCCTCCTAAGGTGGCATATTTAGGATCTTTTCTCCATTGAAAATATTAAATGTGAAATTCCACACGCATGCAGTCAATTATCAGAACTACACAGTAGACCAATTTCAGAAATGGCTAATCAAAGCCAATAAATTTCCCATTTGGTTGTGAGTTTGTGATAGTTAACTCTAATAGTGGCTGTTGATAGACACTCACTAGCCCAATTTCCTGCTTCATCAGAGCGTGTAACTGAAGTGAAGACCGACATCTTCGTCACCAGTTTTGGACCTGTTTCAGACCATGATATGGTAAGTGACACTACGTGTTTAAATTCTGGGGTTTTGCTTAGGTATTCAAATTAAGATATAATTATAATTATATCATTTCCCCTTCCCTTTCTTAAGCACCCTCTACTTCCTTGTTCCTACTTGAAAATGTGGTCTTCTTTTCTTTGATATTGTTATATATGTCTAAAGATATAAATATATTGCTTGGAGCATTTAGTGTTACGTGTGTGTGTGTGTGTGTGTGTGTGTGTGTGTGTGAGAGAGAGAGAGAGAGAGAGAGAGAGAGAGACAGACAGACAGAGAGACAGAGAGACAGAGAGACAGAGAGACAGAGAGACAGAGAGACAGAGAGAGACAGACACAGAGACAGACACAGAGACAGAGACAGAGACAAAGAGAGTGAGAGAGAGATTTTAAGACTCACCACTGGCTATTGGATAATAAATTTGGGGATCATCCCTACAGAAAACTAATTCCCTCTCTTTCAGCACTGTTTAGTTACCAGTAATTCTTTGTCAATGGTTAAGGCTATTTGAGAATTACTCCCTTCCATATTAACATGACTACTGGTATTGTACTTCTTTAGGTCTTATTTAGGTAGATACATTGTTGAGGTATTATGAGTGATGTTTGCCTATCATTTCTAGTATTGCCATTTCTAGTATTTTTAAAAATGTTAGTTTTAAATGAAAAATATTTGAGAAACAGCTTGAAATGACTTTGGTAGTCATAACTTGGTATCTTTTGTGTGATTACAATAAGTACATCTATTTATATATGTTGACAATATATATTCAAATCACATAACATACAGAGAAAGAGAGGGAGGAAAAGGGGAAGGGGCAGAGGGAAAAGGAGGGGGAGAGGGAGAGAGAGGGAGGAGCAGGGAGAGGGAGAGAGAGACATCAGTATAACAAAACCATTTTAATGAGGCCTTTAAAACATACCACTATGAATACTTTAAATATGTATTATTATTTTCAAATGCCATTTTTTAGTACTTAATGCAAATGTGTTTCTATTTCTTAATAGCTCAGAGAGAAAGCAAATTAAAGTTGCAGATTTTTTTTCTGGTTTAAAAGAAAACTCAAATTATTATGCTTGTATTCTATATGATGCATTCTTAATCTTGCCACTCTCCCTCACTCAGTTACTGGCTTAACTATGTGAATGTTCTCATGGTGGAAACCCTGATTACTATAAGGCAATACAGACTGTGAGTTATCAAGTCTGCTCTAGGAGTAAGCCTGGCTGACTTAAAGTCTCACCACCACTAGAAGTCTGCCCTCAAAAGCCAATATAAAAAACCACAACCATATAAAACAGAATGTTAAGCATTCTAGGTAAAACACAATTCTTAAAAAATCAAGGGCTCAATGTCTTTCAGATGTCTGTTTTATTGTAGGCACTCATTAATGTAAGAGTATTCATGATTTAAATTACATGTACATACACAAACACATAAGCACTCAAACACACACACATGCACACACACACAAATATACACTTTGCACACACATACACACACACACACACTTCAATTGTACTTTTTCATTTCTACATTCGTCTAAGCCCTATATTTCCACAGGGAACCAAGCTGAAAAAGAAAGACTGAAGAAAGACATTTATCATTGACACAATACCTAATTAACTCCCCCAACTTGTATTTTAATCAAGTTCCTTGACATAAAATTCAACACAGCTTTTGGCTACATGCATAGTACTGCTTGGTGATTTTTTTTAATGGCAAGATAATGTCTTTTTATCTTAAAATGATGCCAAAATTTGCAAAGACAAACGTGTCTTACTGATATCATAGCATGAGTGCATTGCCTTGTTTAAATGGAGTAATGAATTACTAGATGCTTTGCAATAGAGCTAGAGGTCTATGTGCCCACTAAAAATCATGAATGTATGGGTCAGAGAAAGCTAAACTGCCCTTCTTGAGTTCTGAATATTTTGAGGAGGAAGACAAAAGGGCATGGGATTAGAATAACATATTGTTTATTTTTATGTATACTTTTAAATTATTTTATGATAATTCTGCCTCTGTCTATTCTGTCTGGGAGAATGTCTATTATGAAATGCAGTTTAAGGTGTGGTGTTAAGGAACAATGCCCAAAGGAAGCTAAATCTGAAAAATAAATAAATTGCCTTCAAATATTTAATAAACCTTAATTACATTTTAGCTTAAAATATATATTTAGGGGAATGCCAGGGCCAGAAAGTGGGAGAGGGCGGGGTGGCAGGCATGGGGAGGGGGGAGGCAACAGAGGTTTGTTTTTGTTTGTTTTTTTGTTTTTTGGAGGGGAAACTGGGAATGGAAAAATTCGCATATAAATAAAGAAATAAAAAAAAAGAAAGAAAAAAATATATATTTAAAATTTTTAAAGAATTTCACTCATATATACAACGCATTTTGATCAAATACACTCCTGCTCCTGTCTTTACCCTCCCTTTAACTACTCCCAAACCCACAGAACAGCATCTCGATTTCAACTCCATGTACAATTATTTTGAACCACGAGTCCAATTTGTACTGCCAATATGTTTGCAGGGCCATCCACCAGAGCACAGGCAGACAAGCAGGGGTCAGATTTCAAATGAAAACTGTTTTCCCCATCCCTCAGGGACCTTAGCTGCCAATAGCTCTTCAGTACAGGGCTAAGCCTCCCTCCATGCTGGATTTTGATCAACTGGATTTTGGTTTTGAGTTATTGGTTCAGTTTAACTGAGATTCAAAGAACCAATAAGGTTATTGTTTTGGCTTAGAATAAAGGTACATAATAAATATTTTAGTTATCATTATTTCTAAAGCAGTCAAAACTGCATTTCACATAATGATCTTTCTCATTGCCTATAATTTATGAAACAGTGTTTGACTTGGTTTGTGTTGTAATCAAGTTATTTGCAAAGTGATTTGCAAAGTGGGTCCTGGGACTTGTACCTGATATCTTGTAACAGGTTAATTATTTAAATAGTATTGTGAGAAATCAAATATAGAAAGGATGACAGAATAAGGTTACTTTTCTTTCTCTCTTTCTCTCTTTCATTCATTCATTCATTCATTCATTCTTTCTTTCTTTCTTTTGTCTTTTTAAATAAGGTTACTTTTCAAAACAGAAAAAAAACTTTGCCTGTTTTTAAAGTAGAACCTAATAAAATACCTAATTAATAAACATATTTGCATTGGTCATTACTGAGTGTTTTCAAAGTTTTCATTTTTTTAAATGTTATTTTATCTTATCCTCATTCCAAACCTTTCAGCTCAATAGTATTCTTATCTGCGTGCTTTCAGGAAAGGAAAGTGACCCACTGGCTAAGAGTAGCACCTGAAACCTGGGCAGCCCATCCCTGAAGACTGCCGAGCTCCCAAGACATACAACTTCATCTAGAATAAAAAACAAAATGAGGTCAACTCCCTAAGCTTATTTTAAAAGCCATTAATTGTCAGTCAAAAAGCCCATTCCCAAGGCACTAGGTTCTGACAGAAATATCTAGGCTACACAATCACACAGCCTTGCTTCCCATAGTATTTAAAAGGTATTAAGTCAAGACACACACAGATGGTTAAAAAAAATGGTATGAGCTGGAACACTTCAATACAATATTTAGGTACAAAATGAATACTTTGTCCCAGATCTTGAGAATAAGGCTCATATTCTCCAAGGACATACTCTATTAAGCAGAGAAACTTGAGAATTTTTTCTTGTTGAGGTGGGATCTGTAACTCTGAAACTTGAATAAATCCTATAGCAAACGTTTGCATTTATTCAGGTTTTCTTTTCTTCAGAGTCCCATCTTCTGTATTCTCCTATTGTCTTGCTTGACTGGAATTTCTTCCTCACTGTCTTAAGGTTCCCATTCTATAACCTTTCCAAAGTCACTGTTTCCAAATACCACTTGATCCCAAGCTATAAAGAATCCTAGTTTAAAATTGTGTTGATAAAATTAAGAAAACAAATAGTAAATATTGACTTTAAATCCACAGTTACTAACACTACACTACAGCTCTTCCTCATGTCTTGCTCCCATATCCTGAAGAGGGAAACATGGCTCATATTGGTCCAAATGTTCAGTCTTGATCAAACACATTGTGGTCATGGAGGCTAAAACATGTTAAATAAAGAAACCATGGAAGCTGCCTATTTCTACCATATGGAAAGGTGCAGAAGCAAGAGTAGAGAGTGTTTTTGTTTGTGCTTGGGCAGGATTTGATTGCAATTAACTGCTTTTGTTAGGTTGTATTTGTAGTCAGAGAAAAGGAGGGAATCTATTTTACCCTTAGTAATGTCTGTTTGTCTGTCTGCCTGCATGTCTGTCTGTATGTCTGCCTCTCTCTGTATATGTATGTGTGTGTGTGTGTGTCTGTGTTTGTGTGTGTGTGTTATATTTGAACAAAAATTGTCTCAAACAAAATGCGGGTTTTATTGTCAACCATTAGCACAGAAAATTAAAGCCTAATGGAAATATAAAAAGCATACAAATGTTAGGACATGGGAAATTTGACATAATTTTTGGCATCATTGCCTTTGGACACATCTTTTTGAAAATTTCCACTAAAATTTTAAGTTTAAATTTGCATTTAACATTTACTATGCTTTCACAACCAAACCAAACCAAATCAAAACAAACAGAACCCTCCTTATAGCTAGCAAGAACATCAAGTGTTTTGATTTCTGGGAACATGGTTTACTTAATCACGCTTGGTATGTTGATTTACCTGTAAACATTCTCTGTAGTATAGACCAATCTAAACTCATTCAGTTGTATGGAGAATAGCTGAAGGAGCTAGACAGAGAAAAGTAGAACAGTCATCAGATATCATATTCCTGTCCCAGAAGCCTATCTGTTAACCAGACACGGCACATATACACAAACAAACTAGGAATATTTTGAATGACAAGCAACTGTTCTCATGTACTATTGTCTCATCCATAATCCATAATCCATAATCCCACTTTATGTGTTCTTCTGATAACACTCAAAGTTTAATAATTTCTCCCTCTACTGAGTTTAATGGATGCTTATCAAATGTTTGCTGTGAATGAATTCCTATCATGTATCACAGTGACTTTCACCTGACACTTCCTGACATAAAAAAAAAAAAGAAAATCAAAGCAGCAAGCATGGTAACTTGTTGGGCCTGCATCAACAGAATAACATCATTTTGCTTACTTCCTTGATTATACATCACTCATCAATTAGCCACATGGTACATTAGAAGATGTTCACTAATGATGTAATGTGGTCAATGTCACACCTATGCCAGGAGGGCAAGTATACATTCAGACTTTACTGAGCATTGTTTAAATCATAGGAAAGAGACAGATATTTAAAACCATGCACAAAAGGCTTAAAGACAGACATTCTTTATTCTGTGTATCCTAAGGATGACATGTGTAGGATTTAAAAGCAGCTGTTTTCAGAGGCATTGAGCTTCAGAAGCTTAGGAAAACATGGCATAATGTTTTGCAGCTAACCCCCTTCAGGTTTTGAGTATGTGAAGATTAATGGAGAATGTGGTAATCTTTATTTCAAACCATTGAGTTCTAAATTTAGTGCCAATGTAGCAAGTCCTGCACAAGGAAGATGAATACTATCTTTTTCAATTTCAGGAGCTGGGAAGTCACATCACTTGTTTTTAGATGAGCAGATGTTTGTCTCTGGGTAGTGCCATAAGGAAAGCTTGCCTTATTCAGATCAATAGATTCCCTGGTTGTGAATGATGATGAGGTTCACACATTTCTCATGTGATATACACATACACATGCTATCACTAACACGCATACCTCCACATTTTGCATTCTTCTCTCCCAACTCTGGAAGGAAAAAAAACCCTCCAAATTAACAGTGGAAATTGATTAGGTTTTTCCACATTTTCCTGATCTCATTCACCATGTAGGAAGATTGGAAAGCTGCATACATTATCTGTGTAAAAACAGCAAACAAAAAGCCATTTCTTTAGCCAAAGAATTTTTACATCTGTAACAGCAATATTTCGGCTTGAGTTTGAATATGAAGTTTTCAGGGAACATAGAGAGGCCTGTAAATATTACACTTTATTCTTGTGGCTGGAATTCCTTAATTTAAATATACCCCTATATATAAAACCTGCAAAACTGAGGTTTTTTTAAACTGTAGTTTGTTGTTTTTATTTTATTATTAGTGTCAAAGGGGTTTTTTGTTTGAGAATAATTTATTTTCTATAAATTGGTTTTTCCATCTATAAAATAAATTTCTATCTATGTGTCTATGTATCTATCTATCTATGTATCTATCATCTATGTATGTGCATTTGCAAATGTGTATATGTATGTATGTATGTATGTATGAATATACATGCATAAAAATTATTACAAAAGCCATCATTTATTCCTCTAACACTAAACACACAAGTTGGCTTCCAGAAACATCACCTAAGCCACATTGAGATTCCAATATCTTATTTGTAAGTTATTTCTATGGCAAATATGTAAAACTGTAAACTCTGATCTTTTTGAAAATTATACAGGAATATACAATAGATGTGTTTTTCCGTCAAAGTTGGAAGGATGAAAGATTAAAATTCAAAGGACCCATGACTGTGCTCCGGCTAAACAACCTCATGGCCAGTAAAATATGGACTCCAGATACATTTTTCCACAATGGAAAGAAGTCTGTGGCCCACAACATGACTATGCCTAATAAACTCCTGCGTATCACAGAGGATGGCACGCTGCTGTACACCATGAGGTAAGGACAGTTGGGATCCTGCAGGGAACTGTCCATACTTTTTGTTCTGTCACAATAAGGAAATCATCAGGGTGATGTGCTATAATTGAGTTTTTGGTTTCCTACATTTAAGCATTAAATTTATTCTGCTAAGCAATAATAATGCTCTAAAATATAATGCATGTATGCAATGTTAAATAAAATGTAAATGAAGACTAGATTAAATAATACAATGTTGCTGAGACTGTAATTCCAACCTGCTTTAATTCCACATGAGGACCTTCATGAAGTCTATGTTATGAATTTCATATCTCCCTGCATTCCAATAAGGTACAAGTTAAAATTCCTGAAGCTACATAATGGTATGTATTTAAAGGTATTTCTACAACTAAGGAAGACAAAGTGAAAAGTATGACCATATAAAGTTTTTTTAAAAATTCATATGGAAGTATGTATGTAAAGAAATACACCATTTCTCAAATAGCATTCTTAGCTGGAGATAATTAATTTGGCTTACTCTGAAGACTATGTATGTGTATATGTATGTATATATGGTATAAAATGTTTCCTGTTTCAAATGACTGCAAAGCATAAGTATACAGTGTTTTAGGGATAGAACAAAGGAAGCATGAATTACAAATACAAAAATGTTAAAATTTTTATAGAGGTATATATTTTTATATAGTCTTAACTTGTAAGTTTTGAACAGTCTATGATTGATTCTTTGATCATTTTATGGAAATACTTTTTGTTTAAATAAAACTTGGCTGCCCAATATGAGTATTAATTGAAATACACAGTGCTTCCTATGTTTGATCATTTGTTTCAGTCAAATATGATGGTACATCTGCCTTCTGTCCATAACCTCATAGAACCTATGCTCCAACCTTTTCCTTAAACTGAGATATTCAGTGCAACAGTACCTGTCCCTAATTTCACCTAACAAGTGTAAAATTCTTTTTCTGTGCATAAATCATTGAAAGCAAAAGTTTCCGTCTTTAATAAAATCCTGAGTTTTCATAAAAAGCACCTAAGATAGCAAGGCAAGCAGTCCAACTTCCATCACTGCCTTCAACTAAATGCAAACACACACTGGCAGGGCTGGCTAGGCCATCTCTAGAAGAATGGAATTCTACTAAAAATAAAAAATTGTCCAAAGTCTTCTGAAGACGTCAGCAACAGCTTTCTTCTCATAAACACATAAGTAAGTAAATAAATATTCTCCTTTCATTAAAATATGGAAGGATAGCATCTACATCGGCTGGGGAGATTTCTTTCCCATATGGAAATCACTCATGACTCCTTGTCTTTTGAGAATGTTCCATTGTTGTCAAGTATATGTTTCCCTGGGTGAGTCTACCATTAACTTAGTGTATGTAACCTTTTAACCCCTCACATTTCAAACTGCACTGCATAATTATAAGGTGCTGCAGCTTCAACTGTGCTGGTTGCAGTGGTATCCAAACTGGAGAAACCTCCTTGAGGAGAGCCAAGGCGAAAGATTCACGAGTTCCACAACCTAAGCACCTGTTTCAAAATAAAGTATTAACAAAAGGAGTTTTAATAGATCCATGTCCAGCAGAAGACCCTAGTCTGGACTTATTTTTATTTTTTCTTCTTCCTGGAGAAGTTAGCAGGCCAATTGTAACCTGAGGGTTTTTCTGTGTTGAATCTAAGAGGTAGAAAAAGAAAAAGGTTTCTTTCCATTCCAAATGATAGAGGTAATGTGTAGAGATACATCTACACTACATTAGGGAAATTGGCTAGGTAAAAGAATCAGGACAGCCTGGCTGAATAAAAGAGTCAGGACCACCCAGTGAGAAGACAACAGAGAAATTCTTGCCAAGCCCTAAATTCAGTTTTGTTTTGAGAAGATAAAGGGATCTAAAATCAGGAAATTGGGCACCCTGTATGATACATTTCTACATGTTCTTATGCCGTTATTTATTTGACTCCATCTAGTTTAACTAATCAGAACAATTCCCATAGCCAGGTGGATTAGTGGGTACTTTCTGTTACAAGAAACACCAGTAATTCTTACTCAGTCTTCAAAACCCAATCTTGTCCATTTTCACCAAGCAAACACAAAATTATAGAAATCAGTCATGGTAGCTCTTTATAGTTAATTTGGTTATTGAGAAGATGGCATAGGTATGCATTTTACTTCCATCTCTTCTGTTTCCTAAGGTTAATGGCATCCTACTTTAATTATCGATATCTAATCTATAGAGCTTTTGTTTGTTTTCTATGTTCCCTTAATTAACAAGGTTGACCGTGAGAGCTGAATGCCCAATGCACTTGGAAGACTTCCCTATGGATGCACATGCCTGCCCACTAAAATTTGGAAGCTGTAAGTAAATTTACTTCAAATTATCATTTTTTTGGCTACTAGTTTATTTATTTATTCACTGTGCATCCAGATTGCCACCCTCCTCGTAGTCCTCCCTCATATATCACCTCCCCCATGTCCTTTCCCCCTCTCCTCTGAGTATGGGGAGGCCCTCTTAGGTATCAACTTACCTGGACACAAGTCGCTCTAGGATTCCCCATTGAGGCAAACATGACAGCCTAGTTAAGGTACAAGATGCACACGCAGGTAACAGAGTCAGGGTAAGCCCTGCTCCAGTTGTTGGGGAACCAGCATGTAGACTGAGCTGCACATTCTCTACATGTATGAGGGAGGCCCTAGATCCAGGCCAAGAATTCTTTTTGGTTGATGGTTCAGTCTCTAGGAGCCCTTGGGAATCCATGTTAAATGACACTGTTGGTATTGTAGAGTTCCTATCCCCTCTGGGTCCTTCAATTCTTCCCCAAGACTCTCTGAGCACTGTCCAATGTTTGGCTGTGGATCTCTGCATCTGTCAGCTACTGGTTAGAGGATCTCAGAGGACAATTATGCTGGCTCCTGTCTTGTTTTATGAGAGATCTATGAGCTCAAGCAAGAGATTTCTAATTAGTTATGGTCAATTGCAAAGTTATAAATACATAGACAGCAATATATTATAAGAGTTTCCTGCAAGTAGTGGTCCTTAGATGTTTTTCTTAAATTTTAACTTTTTAAAACATATTTAATTTTTATGTATGTGTACCTACATGTGCTGGCTAATTTTCTGTAAACTTATACAAGCTAGTTTTATCTGAAAGGAGAAAACCTCAATTGAGAAAATGACTCCCTATGATCTAGCTGCAAAGCATTTTTTTTTAAACTAGTGATTGATAGGAAGGGCCCAGTCTACTGTGGGTGATTCTGTTCCTGCTCTGGTGATCCTGACACATTTTATCACAGCAACAGTAACTGTCACTAGGATACTGTGTGAGTGTACATCATGCATGAACCACTCATGAACACCTGTGGAAGCCAGAAGAGGGCATCAAATTTACTCCAGCTTGAGTGAGAAGTGGTCATGAACTACCTGATTTGTGTGCAGGGATCCAAACTCACGAACCTAAGAACAGTGCCCACTCTTAACCACTGAGACATCTCTCCAGCTCCCATGTTATTTTTATTTACTAAAGTAAAAGCCACGGGTTAAACCATGTAGGAGGAAAATAGTATCTAGTGGTGTTTGTGGAAAAGGGAAACGATTCTTGTATCTCATAGATATGTTTTCATCCCCATTAAAGGGGATTACAGTATTTACTTTATATTTTTCTGACATGGTTTTAAGAAAATATTCACAGGTGGCCAAAGACAATATATAGATGCTTTATTTTAATGGAGGCAGGATGTTAAGGAGATATCTAAAAAATAATTTATTGTCATTATCATCTCAAATATTTTCCATGTTAGTAGGACTGTCCCATGGTATTCATGAATTTGTTTATGCTTTTGTTCCCATTTGATTGTATCATAGAAACACCTCCATTGTGTTAACTTTCTGGATGTGTATTGTTTGATATCATCAAGGAGCACCTTTGTGTAGACAAAGTAACTTTGAGCTGTAGAGCTGGCCTCTCTGAGCCTTTCTTTCCCCTTCTATTTCTGACTATCATGCATACATAAAGTGAGGATAATGTATTTCTGGATTCCTGCAGGGGGGTTTCAGGCAAGGACTGAGTCAATCGAGTTTACCTAACCGGCTTACTGTTCCAACTAGACAAGCAGACTGAGCAACTATTTTGGTAAAATATGATTCATAGAGGAAAAATAGTGATGGTGTAGGATGAGAGCAGGCAAAGAAAATAGCAAAGGGCCTCCATGTGCCTAGCAGCTCTAGTCATGGGGAGTCATTGTTCTCTATTTATAGATCACATTCTATCCTGAAGATCTGGGATGAATGTCCTCCGAACCTGTCAGCTAAACAGGACTTTAGAGAGGACTACCTTTTCCCACCCCTTTCTTATTTTAATGTACATCATGGGCTCTTGGGTTTTCTCCTGAGTGGCAGTTACATTTCTAAGTATGGTGCCATTATTTGTAACTTGGATATCAAATAGTGCATCAAATATATCAGGCCTTATAAGTTCTCCCAGCCCACAAAGTAACCTTAGATGGGAGAAGATGACCCACTATATTGTCCTGAGCCAATATTACTTCATTACCAACATCACAATACGTTACAATAATATCCTAGATAATAGTGTTTTATTTCCCTTTTTTTTTTTTGTATTGTGTGGACAGCTAAAAAAAAGGGACCGTGCATTTTCATATCAGATGTGTAGAGGTCACTATTAGTTGTTGCATGCTTAGTGCTATATTTTAAAGGAATGTCTTCAGATGAAGTTCCTCATTACAAAGTGGCATCTTGAGCACTTGTATGTGTTTTCAGGAAGATGAGGAATAGTTAGTAAAGAAAAAAAAAAAAGAAGAAACCAGTGGCTATTTCACAAAGATCAAACTTTTCCCTAAAGTCCTAATCATCATCTGTTTATATCTTTGTACGATAAAAGATGTTTTACTTTGTCTATGCTGTCAGAAAAGGTTGGGTAGAAAACATTTTCATATAGAAACGTTTTCAATTGAAGGATTTGGGAGTTGTTTTAAAAGGAAAGAAGTAGATTGTGAGGATAAAATAAAGAGTAAATCATTCAAAAAGAATGAAGTTAAGGAAAAATATGCAAGCAGCACTCCACCTGGGTGTTTCGCTTCTGATCTTTTTTTGCTGTGCAATGCTCTTTTCTTTGTCAGATCTATGTAGCTTCCTGTACCGACTTTCACATCTTGGCATAGACAGCACCTCTTAAGTTCTTTCCAGATGATTCTGTGGTAATTTGTAAATAGCACTATCAATCTTCTTGATTCTCTTTCGAACATATTTTATAACATTTGTCTCCATATCTGTATTCATTATTATTTGTGTTATGAATTTAGACACCAACTTTTATAAGAGTAGGGTATATTTTATTTAGCATTTTCTAGCTCAGAGCATAACACAATTCAATAAGTAAGTATTTATTGAATAAATAAAAATTATCCTAACAAGTTTTAAGTGCCCTTTTGCTTTTCCACATTTAAACTTCTGAGGGAATGGAAGAGGTGTGAAGGGGAAACCTGAAGACCTGGACACCGAAGCTGATAACAAGCACCACAGCTTTACTTGACTGCTTTTTCCTTGTCATTAAATCTAGCATTGACTGTAGTACTACTGCAAGGCTATTTCATACCCTCAGTTAGTGTCTTTTGTTTTTACCATTATTTCCTAGGTAATATGAGGTTTTTGAAACCATGTCTTCAAATATTTGACTAAGCAGTGGAAGATACTTGTCAGTTCTCTTATGTTTAAGAATTATCAACTCAAATAAACTATTGAGGTACCTTCCCTCTCTCTTCTCTTCCATAAAGCACCTGCTTGCATCACAGGAGTGCACTCCTTATTTAGGGAGATTTTTAGCAGAAGCCATGAGTACTGAGTGATGGGAAGCTTCATTGTACTGTAGCAGAGGCCTGTCTATCGTCATATACCGTGGGACTGCTAAGAAATGAAGCACAAGACAGCAAAGATAGTGTACCAAATGTCCTGCTCCAACCATATTAACATTCCAGAGACAGCTCAGGATGTAAAATGATACCACCTTGCCACTGTTGCCAACAAGTTTACAATACTGTTGGCAGGAGTATACAACAACAGTATATAACAATATACAACAGCATACAACAGTATACAACAACAAATATGCAATACTGTTGGCAGGAGATTTAGTTTGTTCCAAAATGACCTGATCTCTAGAATTAGCTTCCCTGATATTTACAGAACCAGTATACTTTCTTGGACTTTCTGCACAAAGTGGACATTTTTATAGAAACACACACACACACACACACACACTTCAAAAAAAAAAAAAAGCAGATGGAGTAGAATGAATAGCATTGTGAGCAGCTTTCTCCCTTAGTCCCATGCCCATTTTGCTCTCTATATAATATGATAAAAGCACATGGCCACTGAGGCTTTTCCAAGAGGCACATTCAGCCGATTAACACTCTCACAAATACAGTGTGTCTACTTCAGCAAGAAAATAAAGATTTGCTGTGAAAAATCCATGTTGTTGAAATATGTATCCATGGGCTCCAACTCCTGTACATTGCCCTCTTCTAAGAGACTTTTAAATGTCACATTTTATACCTTCATCATTGATAAAATTGTAATACTCTGTACAACAGTGAAATGCTTTGCTCTTTTTGTTACCCACTTAAAAGAAAAAAACACAAGAAAGAAGAAAATGTTTAAAAAGTCCACAGGATTCACTCTAGATTAGCCATTTACCACTTAAATTTGTCTCGGAATACATTAAATTATTTCTCTCAATTGCCCATACACATTTCTTCAAGAGATAGCTGTATGAATGGACTTACAAAGAATGATGGGGCAGACAAGGTGCCTACATATTATAGGCAGCAAGATCTCAGTTTTTCTGCTTCACTCAGTTCAGAGTAAAGTGACCGTCCAAGACTGGATTCAAAGGTAGTATTGTTTACGTAAGAAGCATCACCTTCATGGGAAAGGCAACCATCATTTAAAATCTTATAATATTCTAGCTTTGCCAAATACATATTTGTACACTGTTCTTAAGCCTGGGTTTGAGACTTATACTGAGCATACTAGTGTTAAGAGTTAAATGAGCTCTAAACAATTTTATCTTTTTGGGGGTCTTCTCCAAAATATAATTGAAATTATACTTCCTAACTGTTGGCCTAAAGATGACTACAGGCCAGGTTAGGTTATATTGATCTTAGATTTTAAATAAATTAAAACATTTTCATGGCCTTCTGAAAATGTTTTGGTCCCTGGGCAGTGTGCCAAATGTAACTAATGGACAAGTTGGCCAATGGCCAATGAATCAAGCTTCTATCATAAGGCCAACCTTTGCTACCATGCCCTCCCATCAAATAATCTAAAGTAGCTAACTTTTCCTCATCTGATCCTCCTTAAATTATTAAAATCATTGTGCATCTAAACCAGGGACAGCATCTCAGTCCATGGGAAGTGGGTCATTCTGATACTGGAAAACAGAAATGCTGTGCAATCTTCTCTTTCCCTCTGCCCTCTTCTTTTCTTCCTTCCATCTATCCTGTTTTTGTCCCTCGCTTCCTGCATTCCTTCCTTTCTTTCCACTTGTCTCTAATATCAATGGATTAAAGATTCATGAGCCAGAACCTCATATGAAAGATTTCTTGACTAATAGTGACTTGGTTAATGAAAATGAGTGAGAAAAAGGGTTTATAAGATAACTTCTCATGCCAATATCTATAAATATAATCAACTTAAATGATTGGCAGTGTAAGCCTCTTGTCAAATTGTTCTGCAGCAACATTTCTGGTGTTAGTTTTCCACTTAAATTAAGCATTCCATGGCTCAACTTCATGTAGATCCAGTGTTGTTACCTCTAATGTTACCTTAGCTCTCACATTTCCTATTATGGCCACATTAATCTTCTTCAATTGAGACACTCCTTTGCCTGAAATAAAGATGAATAAATAGGGCTGGTGAGATGGCTCAGTGGGTAAGAGCACTGACTTCTCTTCTGAAGGTCCTGAGTTCAGATCTCAGCATTACATGGTGGCTCACAACTACCTGTAATGAGATCTGACACCCTCTTCTGGTGCGTCTGAAGACAGCTACAGTGAATTACGCCAGAGTGAGCAGGGCCAGCAGAGGTTCTGAGTTCAATTACCAACAACCACACACATAATAGCTCACGGCCATCTGTACAGCTACAGTGTATTCATACACATAAAAATAAATAAAAATAAATCTTAAAAAAAGAAAGAAAAGCTTTAAAAAAGATGAATAAATAATCAATAACAAAAGCATGTCTATTGAACTCTTTCTCATATCCTCTGTTCACCTTCTCTTTTGGGTATTGTGTTTTATAAAAGTGTTGGCTCTGAGCCTTTCCAGGTCCTTCTCCAAATCCAAACTTCAGCCCTCCCTCTGTCCTTTCACTCAGTAGTGTATGCTTTATCTTACTCTGTGGAGTTATGTCATTATTTGCCTATCTATTAATGACTCCTTTACACAAAGAGTGTAAGTCACATAAAGTCAACCACCATGTATATATCTCCTATTGCATTGCCAGTACAGTGCTTAACATGCTAAAAGTGAACAAATGACTGAAAGAAAACTTCAGAAAAATGTATATCTACATTACCAAGCCAATTGAATAAGAGCTTTCATTTCTAGCTTGCCATCTGCAACAATGTAAAAACAAATATGAAGCTGACGGAACAGTCAGCTCATTAGGAGAACCACAGAGGCAGATGCATAAGTATACTCTTTTCTCTTTTTAATCTCAGATGCTTATACAAGAGCAGAAGTTGTCTATGAGTGGACCAGAGAGCCAGCCCGCTCAGTAGTTGTGGCAGAAGACGGTTCACGTTTAAACCAATATGACCTTCTTGGACAGACAGTTGACTCTGGAATTGTTCAGTCCAGTACAGGTAAGTTCCAGTGGATTATTCTGGAAATGATGGAAGGAAGAGAAAAATGTACTGTGAGAATTTAAGAACTTCATAATTCTCTTAGTGACAGGGAAGTCAGAGAAGGGAATCAGAAAATTGTCCAAAGCTGAATATCGAAGAGTTGCAGAATATAAACTGTGGGCCCACAGTACTATACCTGGCATTCACTATCTTCCAGCTTCTCTTTATTTGCACAATAAGAATCTGGTTCTATAAGATCGTGGTAGCCTGGGATATAAACAGAATATTGGGATATAAGCTGAGGGTTAAAAGTTTGTATTAATTTGTTATGTCTTCAATTTGCCATTTGAATGCAGTAACTCTGGAGTATATTGGGAATAATCAATCAAACCCATGCAAGTCTTTGCAGGGAATATCATTACAAAAATACTATTTTGTGGCCTCTAGGTCCCACTTATTGCCATATATCAACAGATTGTGCATAAATTTACACATTTATCACTACCCATAGAACACACGCACACACACACACACACACACACACACACACACACACACCAATTTGCTTTTTTTCCTATAACTAAGACTACCCCACAGCTGAAGTCAAAGGAGGTATAAACACTACTTAACATTCTATTTTTTTTTAACTAAAAGTAGATTATGTATGATTCTTTTAGTGTTGATACCAACACTAGTTGTATTTTTGAATTACATCTAAACTGTAGATGAGGTTTTGAGGTTATGGCAAAGAGTTATACAAAGGCCCCAAATTTATATAAGGGACTGTCTTGTATTATTTGAAATCTGATAATGGAAACAAAGTAGTTATAAATTAAATATGAGACACAACAAAACAGAAAGCTAATGCTTCTCCTCAAATATGCACAATTCCTAAAATATTTGTCAAGAGCTAATAATTATGTTTTAGCATATCTTACAGAATTTAAAGTTATTTAACACTATTTAATTTGTGATTTTTAAAGCCAGTGACCTACTCATGTACAAGAAGAGTGATGCTAATTTTCTCAGAAAATAAACAAACAAACAAACAACAATAACAACGAAGTTCTGTTTTAGATTTTATCTTGGGACCTTAGAATATTAACATTTTCAAGTAATCAATCAGCCACTTAAGTTTTACCTACGATGTCTCTTTTTCTTGTTTAAAAACATCCATACCATTTTTAGGAGCATAAATAGTTATGTTTTTTGTTCTATATGATTGAGATCTGTACAGTGGAAAGCCTGTCACTTTGCTGTGGGAAAGATGTGGATAAACATCCTGGTCTTGTACTTACAAGCCTGGGGATCTTGTACTAGTTGTTTATCCAGACAGAAATCTTTCCTTCATCTAAGGAGACAGAAAGAGCAAACTTTTCACTAAAGGCAAGATAGTGGCTGAAGATGAAGCTCATTTTAAGAGCCTTTGCATAGCATGAATAAGTACCTGAATCTATTATTAGGCCTAAAATGATACCTACAAATAGGGTTGGAGCTCTAGTTAAGACACTGAGGACTATCATAAAACTGTTGCTCAAATTATTGAATAATTACTGTCACTCTAATCCTAAAGTCCTTCTTCTTTTTTTTTTAATCTTATAACATGTGCTGAAAAAGATACCCAAATATGTTCTGTTTCCTTCTTTAAAATGAGCATTATCATAAGCCAGGTATCATGACAGTCACTGAAGTTTCAATGATGCCACAGCATAGACCTTGCTCTCATGGAAGGTGAAGTCCAGAGTGGATGAAAATATAAACTGTAATTACCAAAATGGGTGCTAAGTGCTGTGTGGATGCTTTTGTGAGGGCAAAGATCATGTCTGTTTTCTTTATCCCTATTATTTTCTATAGCAGCTGTGCCAGAGAAGGCACTGAATAAATATTTTGAGAAAATAAGAAAAAAATGTAGCTTAGGCTAATTGAGGAGGGATTACTGCAGGAGGCAGATTTTCACATTCTTAATGTTATATCTCTGTTGGAAAACAGTAGCCAGTATTCTATGTACTGTTCATTTAGTATCATATATACAGACACATTTATTCTTTTATAAAGTAGTTGGTGAAATCAATGAGACAACCCCACTATAGTAGTGCACATGCAATAATATATACAAGTCTAGAAGATGGTGTGGAGAGAAAAAAGAACTCTTTTGTAGATCTATTTTTAATGACTCTGAGCAAGCCATGATAGCCCTCTATAGGACCAGATCCATTGTCTTTAAAATTAATTCTGTTGTCAAATAACTTTTTAGTTACTAAACAGTCATGCCACCATCATTCAAATTGTTCATAAAAAAGTAACATATTCAAAAAGAAAAGGGGCTGAGCTAAGGGAATGAAAATCAAGACTTGGGTCACTTAGCTGGTAAACCCTGTATGTTAGGCTTGTTTTAAATAACTATTCAGTAACTGAAAAATAAGTATAACTGCACAGAGTAGGAGACTCCTTATTAGTAAATGTTTGGAAACAGATAGAATGACTCAAATATAGTAGTTAAGTGTGATATACATCTTCGACACTTCAATAAGAATCCTAATTATTGATTTTGGGGAACCCATTTTAGCCCATCAAGAGAAGGAAGACCAAAAGGTAGACATTTCATTCCTTCTTAAAAGGGGGAACCAAATACCCACGGAAGGA
>NW_022196911.1:37234999-37258943 GCF_008632895.1 Mastomys coucha | reverse complement strand
TAACAACCAAGCCCATTTCTTTGAATGTTAACACAAAGAACAATTAAAAATAATATCTATACCATACAAAAAAAAAAAGATTCTCTGTAGGTTTCAGTGAAAAGCAACAGAGGTCCTGTGCAAGGTTGTCAATGTGGTATTTTATGCCTCATTGTGGAGCACTGAAAATGTAGGATAGATGTCAATGAATGGAATTACCTATATGGTCCTGCCAGGAAAAGCGAGAACGATGGCACTGGAACACAAAACAACAGAATCTATCTATCTATCTATCTATCTATCTATCTATCTATCTATCTATCTACGAACCTATCTATGTATCTATGTATCTATCTATCTATCTATCTATCATTTATCTATCATCTATCTATCAAAACAACTTTGTCCACCTTAATATCTTTTGCGGAGGCCCAGTCAATTCAGATAGGTTGTTACAAGCTTAGAAAGTGATATCCTGCTTATCTATAAACACATATCATGCAATCCTAGTTCCATGCTTCAGGTGCAAAAACCTCTGCATCACTTTGATAATGGGAGAAAGAGAATGGTAGAGATACTACCACAACATGTGTGATTTTAAGTCAGCAATTACAGGTCATTTACAGAAATTGAAGTAATTGCATTGACCATTAGGATAAGAATAACATCAGTATACAGAAAGGAATGAGAAAGCAATTCATTCAGTGGTTTTAATATGTTCAAGTGTGACTTGATATTGCCTTTTTGCCAAAGCAAATTTGATCACAGGACATCTTGAAAAGCTTGGGAAGTAAGTTGGCTTTTCTGAATCACTAAGTTTTATCCTTCGGAAAATGACAAAGAAAAATGATAGGATCATCTTGTTTAGATGTAGAGGTTTTTCTAGATGGTGTCTGAACGATGACCTTTCACAATCAGCATCATCAGGAATTACCTTATCTGATAGTGGATCATAATGCATTATCCATAATGGCTAGAACATAATCTCCAGGGAAGACTTGTATGGCTTTCTCACCAGTAATTCATATTTAAATTGATGGAAAAGATAAAGTTAGGCTAAGAGTTCTAGTGCTCAGTCATGTTTTCTTATTTCCTTGGTATGTGGGAAAAAAACTTTAATTAGATTGACTCTATGTTCAATAACATGTTAGAAGTTGATTGAGGTTGATTTCTCTAGCCAGAGAGATTAGGCATCTACCACTCTATCTTTACATTGTACGTCTAAGTAAGATTTAGGATAGTAAGTATGGTCACATATGCTGTTAAATTTTAGCTTCATACCATCCAAGGAAATAGGAGAGTGAAGCCCAAGAAAACCAACCAAGATATTTAACAATATCTTGAGAAAGCCATATCTAAAATTACTTGAAATGCTAATTTGCCAAATTATACCCCCTTTCTTTCTTACATTCTCCTAAATTTTACTCTGAAATATATCAGAAATATTGTCACTTTTAATTTATAAGCTTCCCTCAGGTTATATAATCTCTAAGGATTTTACAATTCTTCTATACTTTAATTTGATATGCTTAGCACATGTACACTTGGCGTCTAGACTTTCAAGCCATATTAAGATATGGGCTTTTCTCTCTTGTTATTCTTTCATTTTTAAATTATTACAATTTGATTCTGATATTGCTGTCACTTCTGTCACTTATTTCAAAGTTTTACACAAGCTTTCTTTAGATTTTGTTTAATTTAAATTTAATTTAATTTAATTAAATTTAATTTAAAAACAGTAGAAGCCCTCCTATTCTTTCCCAATCTCTCAGAAAAATATGTTGTTTATAATATGTATAATGTCAAATAATAACTCCCAGAACTGTATTCTTTACACATTTTTCACAAAAATGTCACAGTGCAAATAACAAAAGATGATGGAATATATGTAGATACTCATCTTCTTGACATTTTATGAAAGATGGGATTTTTTCCTTTATGCTGATGACATTTTTCAGGTCACAATAGAATGAGTTGTGCAGAATAATAAAGCATACTACTGGGATGGTGGAATATAACATTGGCACATAGGCTGGATTTTAACAAAAGTCTCAGAAAATTGAGTTTTTATCCTGTTAGGATCACTTGTTTTCTTTCTATTAACCTTGAAGTCATTACCAGCATTATACAATAATACATTTAGAGATTTTAAAATGAAACATAATTTTATTAATGAGTATAAAGAACAGCTTTAATTAAAGTACAAAGTACTTAGTACATATTCAGTAAATGGAAGTTACAATTAATACCAAATAATGATGAATGCAGGAATGATTTTCTTTTGTAACACTGATTAAATTCAGTGTTTTGCAAATACGTTTTAATATTTTTATGGAGTGTCCTGTTAGAGCAGTTATCCTTTCTTCAGCCACATCATGTTTTTACTATTGTACAGACAAGAAAGCTCAGAGGAAAAATGTCTACTTGAAGTGCCCAAGGCTATACAACAAGAAAATAGATCTGAGTATTAAACTCAAATAAACTCATTTTCTTTAGAGGCTAATAAAATTCTCCCTTAGGACACTTCTTGCAACCCTGCTGAGGATGTGGCATTTTGGATTGTTCATTCATGAACAAAATGTTTAGCAACAGAAGTCATATAGAGTTTGCATGGTGAAGGTACTAAGCTGATGTATGGACGAACATGAACCTGTATTGCAAGTTAAATCTGGGTTATACAAAGTCTTGATTACAAGGAAGAGTTTGTTCTCTACTAAATGTAATGCAGGCCATTTTCATCCTCATCCCAGGGAAGAAAAGATCACCCAATGCTGTTATCTGGAAGTTATGTTAATATCTGCTAGCTGCACAAACTCAGCATCCTTTTTCAAATATTCCAAAGAAATTAAAAAACACAAGTTGATAACAGGGAAAGAACTGATGTGGCTAGAACTGGGAAGAAAAAAGTTCTTAGGTTCTGTTTCTCCTTCAACAGGGCTACAGTTTTACACAGATAATGAAATGGAAATATTTACATGCTAATTTGCTAATGATAACCAGAGAGAAGCTGTCACAACAGTGAGTGATTTCCTTCTGGGAGGCAAGTCCCTCCTCCTTTAAACCAGAGTGTTAGTTAGCTCTTCTCTCCTCTAGTATAGAATTATTAAAGAAATTTAATTCCTAGAGCTCTTGCTTTCGAGTCTCTGTTCCAGGTTAAGTTAAGAGATATAGCTAAATAATAAAAAATTCACAAGACAGACTTTAGCCATGAACAATTGTTGGATCCAAATGTCCGTTGTACATGTGAGAGACCTTGGTATAATGAGTGTGTATGTTAGCATTCTACTACTGTGAAAAAAAACAAGTACTCAAGGAAAACATTTAAATAGGAAAAAAGTATGTATTGGCTCAGGGTTCTTCATATCCAAGTCCATGATTGGATGATTTCATGGGCTTAGGGGTATGTTGCATAAAAGGGGATAAGGCACAAAGCCTGAGGCAGACCAAATCTTCTCATCTTAAGAAGTTGGTAGTCTCAAAACAAAATGTACTATGGTTAAATTTCAGTACAAGGCAGAAGACCTGAAACTCTCAGGAGTTTAGTTAGTGTAAGTCCATCTTCAAGGACTGAAGGAGCAGCATTCTAGTGCCTATGAGCTAAGACAGCAGCAAAATGACTTTGACAGAGTTGTGCATATTCCTATACTTGAGCTTCTACCTTCTTGGTCACTGGGTTGGTCAATATGCATTCAAAGCAGACTGAACGACTTTACCCCTTATTTCCCTGAGTCATTTCCCATCTCCAGAAATAGCCTTGATGAGACATCTAGAAGTGTGCTGTATCGGTCCCCTCAAGTTACCCTGGAAACCAACTCTAGCTTTGTTTGTTGGGCTCCTTGAATCTATCACATCACTTTCAGATTCAATCTGGAAATAGAAGGTCAGCTTTATCCCTTATGTATGTGATAGAGCAATGGAAGAAGAAAAAATTAGAAGATTTTAATACCTCCATGTTATCCCCAGAGACAAGTTGACATGTATTTTAAAATGTTGCTTTTCTTTCTTGGACAAAGCCCTTTCCCTGAGTCATGTGAAAACAAGATGTGTTTAACCTCTAGAACTTTGCCTTTTTGGATAACCTAAGGAATAACTATTTTTTAAGGGCACATTATTCAACCTTATTTGTGTATTTCACCCTCTAGGAGAATATGTGGTTATGACAACTCACTTCCACTTGAAAAGAAAAATCGGCTACTTTGTTATTCAAACATATCTGCCATGCATAATGACAGTTATTCTGTCCCAAGTCTCCTTCTGGCTCAACAGAGAGTCAGTACCAGCAAGAACTGTCTTTGGTAAGTGGTAATCAATACACGTGCGGCCAGGAGTAGAGGGTACTTATTTCATGACTGTGTCATTGCAAGGAAGATGGGAAAGAATTTAAATATGTGTTAAATCTGAACTTAGTCTAAGAAAAACGTTTGGAGAATTATCATTCTCACTATGATATGATTTTAAAACTAATGTCTTTATATAGAAAACTGTTTTTTAATACAAATATATGGCTTAATAAAATTTATTTTTTAATTTTGGCATAGAAGGTAGTGAGACAGACATCAAAAGCATCCACTAGATTAAAAAGACAACAACATAAAATTTTAAATGCTTCATAATATATGATGTTTTTTAAATAGCCTTCAAAACAATAAGACCAGGCTTTTCTTATGTTGGAGAAACCAAACTTTTCTTAAGAAGAGATCATAGGTGATCCTAGCCATAAGCAGATATCTCCTTCTACCTCTCAAGTGCACTCCTAAAGACTTGGAAACCAACTCTTTCCTATTAGAAACTCTAAAGTAATCTCAACATTCCAAGTTAAAGCTATGGAATGGAAAGTCATTTGAACAGTGAACACCTTGTCCAATGTGAAAATATACCTACTAATTCATTATGTTAGAGTTCACATCCCATAGAAAGAAGTGCTTCCTGATGGTGTTCTAGGGGCACCACCACAATTGTTCTTTTTAGACTAATGAAAGCAAGATTTGCCACAGTAAACTTACCAATTCACATAACCAATGACATTTTTATTTCAAATACACTGAGTTTATGTCTGTGTTCTGAAAATAAAATGAAGTAGTAAACTGCTTGCACATCCTTCCCTCTAGTTCCTTCTTGAACTTGAAGTTTTAATGATCATAAAATTATAAAATAACTATAAAGAATAGTTATTATGTGATTTTATACCAATCATTTTCAATTTGATTCACCATATTATATTATTTAAACCTAAAATTTAGGCAGCATTATTATGAACATTATATTACCTTGAAACCAAATGAACATAAAGTTAATTATGTTAATTATTCATATCAAGTTAGGAGTTAATCAAGTTAATTATTCATATCAAGGTGAGGTGTTGAGGAGCCAAGATAAGATACGAGCACCAGATGCCTTGAACTTAATGGTGGCACAGAGCTATCACCTTTGCTTCATCCTGCTGCTTTAAGCTGGCACATATTGGGTTCACTATGGTAACAGTCTTAGAAGTAACTGCCACATGTCTATTGCTGGAAGACATGTTCATCCAGGTTTCTTCTACAAATAGCTACTATCTACTTGGTGCACTGAAGATCACACATTCCACAATGAAAAAAAAAAAATATTTGAATGTTTACAATCAGTTCATATGCAGAGATTCTGACACCACTAATATCCACAGTGTGCAAGAGATGACACACCAGTTCTCTCACAAAGAGATACAGATTGCCACATCTGCTCCAGAGTGTCTTGTCTTCTGAACTTGGCATATGCTTCCATGTTGAAAATCACATAATCTGTTCCCTGACCTTCTGACAACAGTTTAAGCACACAACTAAATTAACCTGCAAAATGATTTCCAGCTGTAGAGTAAACGAGCAGTTCATTTCAGGTTCATTTTTCTTTGTAGCCATTTGTCAATGTTAATAACCATTCAATCCACTAAAGACAGACCTCTTGAGAGTTGGGGCCTCTGCATGGGCATCTCATCGGAGCCTTTATCTTACCAGGAAATAAACACTGAACTAAATACATGATGTAGGTTCAAGTTTTGTGTTTGATTTTATTTTAAAAGAATCTACCAGTACTATATTGAAAAGCATTTTGTCTCATAACTACCTTTTTCCCTCTTGTGCCAGCCAAATCTACCCTTTCTATTTGGAAATTCACCAAAGTGTTTCAGTGTTTTATGAGTCCAAAAACATTGCTTGTAACATTTTCAATGATCTTATATCACAATCGACAACAGACCTTTTGGTGAACATCACTGTATAACTGTAACCTCAGCTATAGCAAGTATTTTTGTGTACAAAGTCATATATTTATAGTGCTTAAGTTCGACAAAAATCACAAATACAATTTTTCTAGCCCTTTAGCCTTTTAACATTTATTCAGTACATGATTCTATTCTTTTTAGGCTGAACTTAGCACATTCCTCTGAGCTCCATGAATGCCTAAGCAGGTCACTAGTATGTAAAGAAATACCAAAAAAGAAAAACAGCCACACTAGATTTATAACAGTTTGGTAAAAGCAAAGCAGAATGCAGGAATGCTGAAGTCTACTTTATGACTTGAAAAGATGATCATTTTTCTTCTCATGCTCTCACTTATTTTCAGGTAATGTCATGTAAATTTTCTGCTAAAAAAACTGCCCAAGCTTTAGGTTTAATTTTACCCAGTAACAGCCATATAACTGTGGTCTATTTAATTAATTTGTCTGAGCTCCTATTTCCAGTCAAATCTATGTACAAGGAAGGAAAACCAATGTTTAAGCTGATCACACAGGAAAGATAAAATGTGTAAATTATCACACCTAACCCTTGGAGTTTAATAATCATACAACACATTTTTGTTCCTTTCTGTTTTTTTTTTATTGGTAGGGGTTTCAAATCATAAATACACATGATTACACATATATGCATATACACATACCTTAAGCTACTCTGTACTAGTCTTAGTTCATGGAGTTTTGAGGTAAGATCATTACTTTCCAGATTATTCTTGATATTTGCTTACATACATAAACTGAACATCAGAAAACTGGAGTTTATGGTAGTAGTAATATATAATAAAGAACATAGGCATTTTCTTCATAGTCATTAAATTGCCATTAACCATTAGACCGAGAATTAAGTATTTTTATTATATTATCTTATTTAATACTCTTAATAACCTTGTGTGTTAGAGTTAATAAAATCAATTAGTAAGGAAGAAATTAAAAGCAATGACACAAAAGCCAAAGACTGTTGGGGAAATTTTCCCAAGGTCATTTCCTAAGGTATAGTTCAGCAATTATAGAGCTGGGATTTGGAATTGGGCTGCTCTGTTCCCCAATTACTGACTTTTAATTACCTTGCTATCTGCTCTAGTTGATATTGATATGTAAATCTGGGGGCAGCTCACCAGTTAATATTATTTAGGTTGGTTGTGTAATAAGGAACTTGCCCCAGTATTTTCTGAACCCAAGGCTATTCAAACCTCAAAATAAACATTTCCTATAGTCGTGGGCATATGCCATGAATATCATGTATTTCTTTTTAATCATTTCATTATCTAGTGTAGTTAAAAGCCTATCTACTTTGATATTCCTGGAAGACCTAAGAACATTGGTTAGTTTAAAGCAGCTTACAAAAATTTTCCAACAGCTGCATAGCCTTGCCTATTTTCTAAAACTATCAAGGGGAGGAATTAATCCTCGCTTCAGACTCATAGATCACCAGCTCCTTCCTTTGGAATGCATTAGTTCTCATCTTTATGTTATTAAAAGTAATTCTCACAATAATGTTTGGGTGTCTGCACAAAGACTGTTGTTTCTGAGAATTTCACTGATGGCATTGGCCATGAGGGGATGAAGATAGAAGTAGCCATTTTGCAGATACAGTGGCTGATGTCTCTGAATTCACTTACCAGAGTGCTAAATGTGTGGTCCAGTCCTCAAGGCTGCTCTGTGGTGATCTTTCACTCTTCCTGGCAGAATTGCTTTGAACTATTTTTAAACATTTGCAATTTTTTTTCAAAAGAAATCTCACAGCATTAAACTCAGTATATGGTAACAAGACAGTGTGTTCAATATGGTAACTCAAGCAATAAGAAAAATATCACTATCCACCCTCTGTATCATAAAAATACCTAAATAAAACAGAACCAACTTACTAACTGTCTTACTGTGAATACAGGTAGCTTAAATCCCTTCAGAATAGGGAAAATGAGGCAGCATAGAACAAAGAGAAGCATGGACACTTGAATCAGACAAGCTTTATTTACCCTATAGCCATTCAATTTTAAGCAAAGTGTGTAAATTCTATATAGAAGTATGTGTGCATGCTATTTTGCACAGTAAGTTTTATGTAACTTGTTTTGTATTTATTCATACATGTGCTGCTTCCAGGAAATGGGTGAATTCTTTTGAACAAGAAGTAGTATATGAAAAAAGATATAAATGTGGTAAATTATCATTCTCCAAGTTGTTACTTACCTTTCTGCTACCAAGGAATAATTCAATTTCATATTTCTACATGTGGGACAAAGACTATTAAACAGCACTATAAACACTTCTAGAGTACCACAGATATTAGATATCTAAGAAATTTATGTCAAGAGTTGGGTGCCCTGAATAATACCATTCCCCATCCTATATAGGATATGCATATCAGATGGCTATTTAATGAAGTTTACTGTTTTAGTAACAGATTCTGAATTAGCAGAGTAGTCTATTTCTTCTGAATGACCCTAAATACTGCTGTGCTATTGATCTCAAACTATATTGAGGCCATATTCTGACTCCACCACCACAATCAAAATAGAGTGAATTCAGATGTGAATATGATGCTTTTGGTTCCCTTTTGATCAAGGGAATGACCTTAGGCCTGCTGTAATAAAATTTTCTATGGTAAACCAATAGATTTACTTAATTTCTATCCTTTTAGGAGTGACAACTGTTCTGACCATGACAACCTTGAGTATCAGTGCCAGAAATTCCCTCCCGAAGGTGGCTTATGCAACAGCTATGGACTGGTTTATAGCAGTATGCTATGCCTTTGTTTTCTCAGCTCTGATTGAGTTTGCCACAGTAAACTACTTCACCAAGAGAGGGTATGCGTGGGATGGCAAAAGCGTGGTTCCAGAAAAGGTAAACACCACAACGGCTCTTTGTTGTATGAGGATTCTGAGACCTTAAGTTTTTTAGATGGAATAAGTTAGTTTGTGATATTAGATGCAAGAAAGGAGTGATGGGCACTCCTTTCTTATTCAATTAGGCTGTAAATGATAAAGTATAGTGGATTGTTTTATTTTTGTTCATAGCAGAGGTTGTTTGGGTAAACTAATTTGCAGGTAGAGAATAGAAGAAAGAATGAGAGACATTCAAAGGTGAAAATTTCTATTCAAATGTGCTTTCTCTTTTTTTTAAATACTTGATATCAGATGCAAATGAAAACTATAATTTTCCTATTCTGGAATAAGTTCTGTAGCAAAAACAGCATACTCCTTTAGCTGTTTTCCCAAGCTTAATTATTTCCATGTTTTAGTTGGGTTATATTTGAAAAAATTAACTAGCTTAAGCTTTCATTCTAGTCAAGAATAGGTATACCTTCCAGGTCCCAAAAGAGACATCCCTTGGTATATTATTTACAAAAAAATGGGAACCACTATCCTATAGCTGCTGCCTTATGAAAATGTTGTAATGCACAAATGTGAGCCACACAGACAACCTAACAATTTCTAGTAGCCTTATTTTAAAAATATAAACAACCAGGTACATTGGCACAAGTCTTCAATTCTAACAATAATAATAACATCAACAATAATAATCCACGAACAAAGTATAAATGAACCTTAATCATAATGATGCCTATAACTCATTCTAATATATGCAATACAGAAAAAAAACCAGTTTAATAGTTGTAACTCATCAAGGAGTTACACTATACTCAGTATGTATATAAACAATCAAAATCCCATGCATATTTTTTCTTATAGTACACCTTTAGTTCATTTACATTTAAAGTGCTCAATATCTAAACATGGATGATGGCAAATGTGTGAGTTCACATAACTGTAAAAGAACAATTATTTTGGAAAATCTACTGATGGACAGCCTGTCAAGTGGCCTGAATACTTGCTGGTGATTCTGAATGTGTGGTTGAGAACAACCTTGGAGCGTTCCTTTCATGTAACCTGGCCTCACTCACACAATTGCGGTTAAAGGGAGTTTGCACAAAAGCTGGGAAATTTTTGGTGATCTCACATATCTTGGCCTCCACTGGCTGCCAGGGAGTATAACAGTGTATCCAATCGCAAGCCATTCCCTAGTCTGTCCTAGGCTTCTTTTCTTATCCAGAATACTGTATCTAGAAGGTGAAGTCTGGGGCTGAATGTTTTGAGTTCAGTATCCTAAGCTTACATAACTTTGCTATTACTCCGAGTCTGTTTTGCATTCAACCAGTGAAGAAAAAGATTCCACCTCTTGATCTGAAAGGTTACAAAACATCATCTGGCTTTTCAAATGATCACAGTGCGTTAGTCATAAATTACTGATTTTAGATTTTTAAATGAACCTTTTTAAAAAGGTTTTGCAGCAAGTACTGTTTTGCTCAGAAACATCTTTTTCTTTCTCACTGTATGCTAAATACGTTTTTTTTTCTTCTCCAGCCAAAGAAAGTGAAGGATCCTCTCATTAAAAAAAACAACACATATGCTCCTACAGCAACCAGCTATACCCCTAACTTAGCCAGGGGTGACCCGGGTTTGGCAACTATTGCTAAAAGTGCGACCATAGAACCGAAAGAAGTCAAGCCTGAGACAAAACCTCCAGAACCCAAGAAAACCTTTAACAGCGTCAGCAAAATCGATCGACTGTCAAGAATAGCCTTTCCGTTGCTATTTGGAATCTTTAACTTAGTCTATTGGGCCACGTATTTAAACAGAGAGCCGCAGCTAAAAGCCCCCACACCCCATCAGTAGATTCTTTTAGTCGTATTCTGTTGTTCAGTCTTCTGCACCGAGAATCGCTTTCTGTTCTCAACGCAGTGATTCCTATCTGCTTTACTGCCTCTGTCCTAAAGAATTTGAAGGTTTCCTTATTTCCATATTTCATATAAGAACAAGAGACCCCTGTCTGATGGTCCAGAGCAGAGCAGTGTTCAGCTCGGGGACAGGATTCTGAGAGGAAGCCAGGGAACAAAATCATATCAAAAGGAGACAGACAAGAGGAAGAGAGAGGGTAAGAAGGTCCAAAGATAGGAGGAAAAGTAGGAGAAAAACAGAGCTTAACTATAACCGCAGAATCATTTGTAGATATATATTTCCAAGTATTCTCAAAAAAATATATACATCAAAAATATTTTTGTGTGAAGGTGTTTAAAAGGGCAAATAACAAATGTTTAACGAACTTTTAACCTATGTCTTTATTGCACAAATGATATTGTGTGCTTATGTTTTTGTTTGTCAATGTTTAAGCTGATATATAGATTTAATGTTTTGTTTGTCAAATTAAAAATTCCCTAGGCTTTCTCTTTTTAAATTTCACTATGTAATATTTTGTTGTTCAATGCTATTTTAGAATGTAAGAAAGCCTAATAAATAGGGCAAGGTGGGGCTATCACCGTAGCATTCTGAATCCAATGGTGGTGGTGGGAGGGACCCTTTCAATGGGCTACACGGCTGTCATCTGAACTTTTACCAGTAGACTCTATGGAGAGCAGCCAGCCTAACACAGATGTTTACTTGATAGAAGCTGAAATAAATAGATGAATTGAATAATTTAAAATCTATCCTTTTTACTCTTATTCCCAGATAGCCCGTTCACCCAAGAATTCTCTATTCTTATGATGAAGATGCTTTCAGAGGGGCAAATCTATTTTGCAAGCTCTAGAATTGTTGAATGTATTCTTTTATATAACTACATCAAAAGCTTTAGATTGAAATTTATGACTAGCCAACAAAAAATAGAATATATAAATTATATATGTAAATATTCAGCATGAGATTGTACATTTAATTTTTTTTTAAGTTTTGTTCTTTAAATATCACGAGGGATCTCCACTTTTAGCTGTTAGAATGTTGTTAAATGCTATGGAAATACATTTAGAGCCTGCATTTAAGAACAGAACAGCCTGCAGGAGACAGATGCCACTTAAAACATATTGAGTATGAAATCCAATTATACCGAGAACTCTCATAACTTCACTGTTGCCCAGTGTTCAATAGTAGATCAGTTGCTATCTGCTTGAATTATGTCATACCGTATTTTCCTGTTTTAGGCTATTGTGATAAAGAGACAAAATAGGGAAGAGTAGTTGGAGCTAGAAAACCAACTGTATATTATTTCTCTATTTGCTGATACCAACTATTTCAATAAGTGCTGTACCATATGTAGCATCCAATATAAAATACATGAAAGAATGTACAGGAACTAGCTTTTATTGAGTAATATTATTACATTTCATTTATACTGCAGCAATATATTTGTAGGTATACTATGTAAGGGCTTTAAATAAAAGAGGTCCATTAATATTCCTTATAAAAAAATTCTAGCCTTTCATTATTGCCCAGATGTTTTAGAAGTAAATATTTATGAAGAAGGTATTTTTGAAGTCTCCTTTTGTCTGATAGATTTTCACAGATATTTAACATTAGTTCAGAATCCACAGATCATGGTCTAATCACATTTATAAGACCATAAAGACATAAGCCTTTTAGCATAATTGCCAAATAAGACAATTAGAATCCATACCTGAGTTTTCAGCAATGTTTTTCTCAAAAAGCTGCTATCCAATGATGTTGGAAAACACACTGCCTGTGTTTCCCTAAATGACAAATCTCTGGTTTCATCTTAAATGTGCTTCATTGTTTGATTTGGTCCTGCCTAAATTTCATGAGCTATGCCAAAATATGGCTGAACCAAGGACATTTCATGTATAGATATGTATAGAAAATAAAATAAATTATGGCTCTAACATCCATGTTGCCGTTTATCTTGTTATTTTCCGGCGTTAACCTAACATTGTTTAGTGCTAGCATTTTATCTTCCAGACTCCTCATGCCTAGGTTTGGGTCTGTATTTCTCTCATTAGATGTGAATATCTCTTATTAGTCTGCTTACTGCTTTGCAATGATCGTATTGCCATCATTTCTTAGTTTGTTAGTACATGTGAGTAGTATTCTATTGTGTAAATTGATTGCAAACTTATCAAAGATAAATTATTCTATATGTAGCTTTACAACAGTGCTTTGCTAAACAATGTAATGCTAGTTAAGTCTTCCTTGAAAAAAATAAAGATACACTCTTATAGAGGACAGTTCCTGTTGACTCCCAGGAATTTTTTTTTAAAAGATGACACTGAATGTTTATGCACCTTAGTGCAGTGAAGTGGCAATAAAACCCAAACTGAGTCAAGATTGCTCATGGCAGCTGCATGTCTTGCTTTACAGCGTTTAGCAAAACCTTTTAATCTTATGTCTCAGTGTATTCTATTATAATAATAAAGCTTACATGATTCAATAATAAACTGGAATACTTGATTCTGTTTACACATCATCCACAGATCCTTTTATTGCCTGGTTTAACACATTTTAGGGCTAGAAATACCTGCACGTATCAAGTAGCAGCCGCGACCTAGCCAGCCAGAAGAACTTTTGAAGATTTGTCGAAAGTCTAATCCTAAATTGTTGTTTGCAAAAACTTGTGTAAGAACTAGAATTTATCAAATAATTTGACATTTGATATTGCTAATAGCACTTCAACATTTGTGAAACATAATAGGAGCAAGATCAAAATTATATTTAGTTATGATAGATGAAATAACATTAGGTAATCTGTCAAGTGGTGACAGGACCAAAACAAGGTAGATTCGTTTACAACAAATGGAAAAAAATCTTTTTAAACCTAAATAAATAAATAAATAAATAAATAAATAAAATGAAAAGTAAACTAAACAATATGTATCACTTGATAAAAAACACCAGCCTGTGAAAACTATGTAAGATTCAGTTTCATTAGTTTCTGAATATTCCTAGGAAGGCACAGAGAGCTAAAAAAGTAAGTCCATGTCAAAGCTCTTCAGGATTATCAAGAGAATAAGAGAGGCTTAGCATCATTGCCAATCATATATTTAAAGTTCACTGAAGTGCTTAGCTGGAGTTCTTTCAATGTGTGTAGCATTTTTAGCTTACCAAAACAAACATCTGACTCATTCTATTTCAACATGATTTATCCATACCAATTACCTTCAGATGTTGATTTAGTTCTTCACAAGACCTTGTACTAACATTTTCCTGAGGCTCTTTTTTCTACACTAAAGATTGCCAGGGGATAAATATCCCATGCCCTTTTCTTCCTTTACTTGACCATTTACTCTCAGTTACAAAATGAAGTAAAGTGAACATGAGGTTATTACACTGTCTAAAAGAATTATAATTAATTGTTCTACAGGTATTGTATAATAATATTTAATAATAAAAATTAATACTTAATAATATAATAATTCATCCTTGGAGATTTACATGAACTTATTACCTAAGTTTCATTCTGAAAGATAATTAGTCAGTTATCACTCATTTGGAGGAATAGTGAAGGCTAATAAAAAAATCCATTTTTCATTTAAAATAATTAATTAAATAATTAACAAATACTGGTGGAATACTATTCAGTCTATAAAGAGGTAACTTCTGTCACTTGTGACACCATGAGTAATATGGGAATACATTTAATATTAAGTAAAACATACAGGCACAAAAAGACAAAATGTACAGGATTTTACTCATATGTCAAAGTTAAACACAATTAAACTCATAAAATTGAGAATACAATGATGAAAGTTGGGAATGAAGAGATATTTTCTCAGTGATACAAAATTTTACATATAAGTAATACAACATAGTAACTACATCTAATAACAAAATATTCTTATATTAATATTATCATATAATTACAATTTTTCTCCCTACCTTTTCCTTCCCCAAATCACTTCCATATACTCCTTCCTCTCTCATTCAAATATATGGCCTCTTTTTTCACTAATTATTATAGCATGCATATATATATATTCATATACAACTGCTCAGTCTATATAATATTACTTACTAAAAGTTTCTAACACATTATATTTCAACTCTTCTTATCAAAAAATGGTAAATACATTTGGAAATGAAGATGGTAGTAAGCTCAGTTTCACCACTCTAGAAAGCACACATTTCAAAATATGTGCTATAATAAAATGTAAATCTTAAGCAGCTGAAGATAATTTGAAATTTTAAACCTCCAACTCAAGAAGGTAAAGGGATTAGTTATATTAAATTATATTTCGCTGGAGAGTGGTGGCGCATGCCTTTAATCCCAGGAGGCAGAGGCAGGTGGATTTCTGAGTTCAAGGCCACCCTAGTCTACAGAGTGAGTTCTAGGACAGTCAAGGCTATACAGAGAAACCTTGTCTCGAAAAACCATATATATTTATGACTATTTCATCCACAAAGATAATAAAAGAGTCATATATCAAATTATCTTTTATTTTATCAAATGTAGTCAAAGCAAAAGAGCTGAAGCTGTAACATATCTAGAAAAAAGACATAATGAAAAGTTTTCATGATTTGGCAAACTCAACAGCTCTTACAAACCTCCACATAATAAAACAACAGTCACTATAAATTATACTTCATTAAATATTAAAACCTTTGTGCTTTAAAGTCAAAATCATATCAATGAAGAAAAATATAAAAACTGAAATCACTGACTGAGTGAAATTTTATAAGAATTTTAACTGTTAGTAGAAATCAGAATATATAAAAAACATATAAAATGACTGATAACCCATTTTAAATGTACTGTATACATGGATATTAAAATGTAGTCAATAGCATATTCAATAATGTTTAATAACTAATAATTAGTTATTAGAAGAAGACAAACCACAGTGTATAATAATTTCTACTCCCAAAAGGAATATATTATAATGTAGGTCATAAAATGTACTGAGGAGCATATGGAAAATTTTAAATCTCATACATCTGATGAAAATAGAAGACAATGTGAATATTGTGGGAAAAAGCTTAGTTTCTTTTTTAAATGTTTGATATCAAATTACCATTCATTACTTTCTAAAAAATAAAAACATACATTTCTACAGAATTATGTGTTAATTCTAATAGGCACAAACTTCATAATCACCCAAGCTTGGAAACTTCATAAATACTAAACAACAACAACAAAACAAAAACAAAAACAAACAACAAAATTTATCCATGAAGAATGAGAAGGAGAAAGAAGAGTTCTAAGAGGAGAGAAGATATTGGGCATATTAAGATATTTGGATGAACTGAAAAAAATGTAAAGCAAAAAAAGTCAGACACAAAGTATCCCACATTAAAAGCTTCTATTTACATGAAATATCCTGTGAAGGAAAGTAGACTATGGCATTTGATCTTGGATATGGAGCTGAATAGAACTGATTATAAGTGGTAATTTTAATACAGTGGGAGTGTTAAAATTGTGTTTTGATTACTGCTATTCAATAATAATGTACTAAAATTTATAGAACTCTATATTGTTGGTAGACAACTATTATATTTTAAGTTGTCTTGTAGTACAGCTATAAAACTACTTATAGTTAAGAGGAAGAAATGATATGAAGAATCAGCAATACTGTGTGTGTAAGAGAATCTGATAGACTGCCTATCTACCAGTGTTTCTGACAAAATTTTATTCTTTCTCAAGATAATCCCATGGGGGAACAGATATTTAAGACTATGTAGAGAGAAAACTTTATCAGTGGACAATCTATGCCTTAAAACCCAAAGAAAGCAGAAAAATTTAAATCTGTGAATGGTGAAGGACAGTATAAACCAATATATACAGATGATGCCCATATCCATATATAGAAGCTAGCAATCTATCCAAAGCACAGATTCCTTCTCTCCCCATGCAGTGCTCAGATTCCTGCACTTGAAGAAATTCCCTCAAAGAATTGTACCATTCAGCCTGAAAATTCTTTTTTTTTCATTTAAGGTATTTTTTTTAATTATTTAATTTATTTATATTCTGGCCATTACCTCCCCATGCCCACCCCATTCTCCCTTCCCACAGTCCCTCATTCTTGAAGATAATCTCCAAGTGGCCATCACATTCAGGCTTACCTTGTAGCTGCCCAGAAGGGCTTCTTAGAACTGATGGCCTGATATAACTTAGAGAGTTTCCAATTCAATAACTTTGGACAGAGTTAATGAGTTTGTATTTTCCCAGACAGTACTAGCTAATGGGATACTGAGGAATTCACGGGTAAGATCAACATCACCTATGGCTTATGTTACGCATTCTTTGGTTTTATTTTAGAACTTAAAGCACATGAATGAGAAAAAGGGAAAGGAATAGGGAAGATTTGTGGGGGACAGTATATATATTTTACTGCTGTTCATGGCAGAGAATTCAAAGGTTTATTAAAACACATCCTAGTGCTTTCTGTCTCACTTAGCATAAAACTAATAACTATCAAACTACACCTTAAGTGGAAAGGTATATACAAACAAAATGAGGGACTACAATCCAATGACACTGCTAAATCAGAGGTACTATTTCTTACATAAGGAAACTCAAATATTGTCGAAAGGAATATTGCTTTGGTCAATTTCAGATACCATAAGTGAAAGATTTTGACTTACTATAAAATAACTCAGCTCCTGGTAGGTCAACCAGTAGACATAATTACCCCCCTTTGTCTGTGGCTCTGTCTACTTTTCCTGATAGCTCCAATTTTGAATCAACTTAAGTACAGGGAATTATTTGGGGGTATTTTCACCACTGTCAGCTTCCACATGTTGAAACACAAATTGTAAATGGAGATGACAATGAATGATATAGTTCTAGAGACTGAAAAATGTGCAAGCTGTATGCCATGCTGCCTAGAAGAGTTTATAAAACAATGCATTAAATATATAGTGTAAAACTTACAGTATATAATATAAAGCACATAATTTGAATTTCTAGATCCCTACTACATCATAGTACATGGACGAAAGGATTCCCTTTATAATACTGCTGTATATTTATCTTGAAAATGCATGTATTCAGGCAGGAAAGTGTGATGGCATTATTTTTTTTCTTTATATTGAAATTCACAGCTCCTAGCTCCACCGTCAAATTTTTTAAACTACTGAAGGGGGTAAGTAAATTCTAGAAGCCAATTATCCTTATAAATTCAACTGTATTATATAAATTAAAGACAAAGAGTTACATTGAATAAGCCCTTCACTAACCATATATCAGAGATTCACCATGCACATTACTCAAATTCTCTCAAAAATAAAATGAAAACTTACCTCTTTAATATGGCACTTTGCACAGCACCATGATACCATTCCTCTCTTCTACATTATGAGTAAGAAAGAGATTTGAGTCAAATGGCATCTAAAACCCTTTTTAAATAGAAATGAAGATGCACCTTTTAGGCTGTAGATATTAAAACACCTTAATGAGATGGTTTGTGTTGTGAGTGAGTGTCTGTCAGAAAACAGGCTTAACCTTGGGCATAGAAAGATATATATTGTAGTCACTTTCTCTTTGGATATTTCTCTTCATCTTATTAGCCAATAGGTGGCATATAGAGTAATAAAAAATGGTTTTAGAGAGTATGTTTGTGTATAGTTTAAATGACTTGGGTGGTAGTTATTCAAACATAAATAATCACATTACTTAAATACTAAAACTTCTGGCTTAGTTTCTGTTATGTGTGGTGGTGTTTGCAACTATAATTAAAAACCTCAGGAGGATATAATTCTCAAATATAAGTCTTAAATTTAATGATAGCCACCTATGCCTCATTATGTTATAATGGCACAGGGAGGCATGACAATCACTGGGGTAATCACACAGGAAGGCCATGTGAAGATGAAGACCTGTTTGCAGTTATATGCAGAAACTTCTGATGCTAGTAGAGGCTGCAAGAGACCATACAGTACTTCCCTTACAGTCTAATGGAAAGAGTTCAGAACTGACAATATTTCGAAGTGTCTAGAATAGTGGTTCTCAACCTGTAGATCACAGGATCACAGGGGTTGTATATTATGTATCCTATGTATTAGATATTTATATTATGTTTCATAATAATGGTAAATTACTGTTATGAAGTAGCAATGAAATAATTTTATGGTTGGGGTCAGCACAATATGAGGAAATGTACTAAAGGATCTCAGCATTAGAAAGATGGAGAAGAACTGCTTTAGAATACTGAGAACATAATTCTGCTGAATACAATCAACTGGATTTGGTAATTTTTTACAACCACAAGAAATTCATGCAGAAACATCTAGTTCTGGATAAAAGTATGTTCTCTCTCCTTCTTCTTCTTCTTCTTCTTCTTCTTCTTCTTCTTCTTCTTCTTCTTCTTCTTCTTCTTCTTCTCTCTCTCTCTCTCTCTCTCTCTCTCTCTCTCACTCTCTCAGGAGATTTATAATGAATCTATCCTTAAACACCTTTTATTTGTTATCTGAATACCAATATACATAAACCTTCTCTATACCAGACAGCTATTAGCTAAAGCTTCACTTCAGAAATTTCTACTATGCTACTGAGATATTCAGCAAATAAAGGCATTTTTCCCCCAATCCCGAAGTCTTGAGTTCAATTCCTGAACCAAAATGATAGGAGAGAAAGTACTCTGTAGGTTGTCCTCTGATCTACACACGCATCCCACACCATGCACACATATGCTTTCCCCCACTCACATATATTACATAAATATAATTAAATTTTATAAAAAATAAGAATAAATACATTATTCATTTTGTTCACTAATAGAAATTCCTCTCTTCAATCATGTTATTGTGAAGCACATGAATCATTAAGATTTTATCACAGTAATACCTGAAGGCTTAGTAGCATATAGATGTTGTTTAGTATCAGCATGCCACTATTTAGAACCATGTAAAGCATGAAAAAAATGAACAAGCAAATATTATTTATAACTTTAAACTTCCAACAATGATGGAAAGCAGTGTTGTGTTTGGTTTTGTTACAGATGCATTTATGTATGTATGGTGTGTGTATGTATGTAAGTGAAGCTGGATTTTTCTGGGGGATGAGATAGGATCTTTGGTCCAAATTAGTCTTCTCATGTTTCATCCTCATCCTTACCATCTCAAAAATTTGTCATGTATGTGTTAGAATAAACATAACGACACAGAGAACTACTGTTTACTTTTAAGAAAGAAAGGACCATAAATAAGCCCTAATGGATTGTATTTAAACATTCATATACAAAGAACCAGAGCCACTTATTTTAGGAATGAAATTTAGGTCATGGAATTGGAAAGGCACATCCAGGGCAGCAGCCTCATTTCATAGAGGTCAGAACAGCAGAGCTGTGAGTTACCTAGTTTACACAGTTTATGATAATGGTGTTACTTGAATGTGATTCCTACTCACTAGCCATTGTTGCTTCAAGCTGCTTAACTCACATCTCTATGTAAACAGAGCATCGGTATCAACATTGCAAGGAAAAATGAAGTTAATTATAGACTTTGAATTTAAGGGAGGAAGTTAATGATTATTATTCTATTTTAAGAATATCTATAAATGTCACATAATCATGCAGATAGTAATCCAAATTATATTTAATGTTCATAGATGCACAACAGTTATATTTTATGGGCTGAAAAATTGGCAGAAAATTATGAAGCCACAGACACAGACTTTTGTAATGGATAACATTAGATTCATACTGAATTAGTATGTTATTAAATTAGAATATATATTAAAATCCACAGAACAATGTCCAAGAGCCTTGTTCTTCTGATGTCTAAGGGGCTGTTGTCTGATCCTTTATCTGAGCACATCATTTTCTAGTCACATAGACTTCAAAAGATATACAACTCTTATAAATTCTAACAAAGTGAAAGACACATTCATCATAGCATAAAGCCTTGTAAGCCAAGTGTTTCAAGTACCACTGTGGTGGTTTGAATACGCTTGGCCCAGGGAGTGGTGCTATTAGGAGGTGTGGCATTGTTGGAGTAGGTGTGGACTTTTTGGAGGAAATGTGTCACTGTGGGCATGGACTTTGAGACCCTCCTCCTATTTGCCTAGAATCCAGTCTTCTCCAAATAGCCTTTGAA
This sequence comes from Mastomys coucha, assembly GCF_008632895.1. Classification (NCBI taxonomy): domain Eukaryota; kingdom Metazoa; phylum Chordata; class Mammalia; order Rodentia; family Muridae; genus Mastomys; species Mastomys coucha. The sequence goes on along the minus strand of NW_022196911.1, from coordinate 37,237,886 downwards.
ACAAGATCTAGATCTCTCAGCTGGTCCAGTGCAGTTCTGCCTAGATGCTATTTTACTTCCCACACTGATGATAATGGACGGAACCTCTGAACCTATAAAGTAGCCCCAATTAATGCCTGTCTTTTATAAGAGTGCCTTGGTCATGCTGTCTCTTCACAGCATTCGAAAACATAGCTAAGACAGAAGTTGGTACCTGGAGTGGTTCTAGAGAAGCAGAAGTACACAGACGAATCTTTTTTTTTTTGTTTTGTTTTGTTTTTGTTTTTTTTCGAGACAGGGTTTCTCTGTGTAGCTTTGGCTGTCCTGGATCTCACTCAGTAGACCAGGCTGGCCTCGAACTCAGAAATCCGCCTGCCTCTGCCTCCCAAGTGCTGGGATTAAAAGCGTGCGCCACCACCGCCCAGCTTCAGACGAATCTTTTAAGTATCTGGAATCGGCTTAATAATTTGCCAGCACCTTCTAATTCACCAGTACCTTCAACTACTGAAACTTCTCTAGAAATTCTCTCTCTCGGGAGCTCAGAGAATATTGAAGGCTCATGGTGGAAACTATATTTCAAACTTAAGGAAGTAAATGCCTTCGAGTGTCTTGATTCATCAGTTGTGACTGGCAATGGATTAGGTGACCCAGTACATGAATTTTTTTTTTTTTTTTAGAGTTTGAGGGAAAATAAGGAAAATTATTTTGCTGGCTCATTGCTCTTAGCATTTCTGGAAAAAAATGATAAAGGAAAGGAATGAGCTGCATGATAAAATTAACTTGCTCCAGATGCAAATAAATAATCTAAACATTTCTAAGTGTGCCCTTAGAACCTTCTAAGGAGTGAAACAACTCTTCTCTCCAGCAGCCATAGAGCTCTAGCTGCAGAAAATAAAATGGAAGCCCTCCTTACAAGGTTGGTTAAATTACAGTGAAAATTCGAGTCTCAGCTTTAAAAGGTGTTAGCAATTAAAGTAAGAGCATGAACTGACAAAGAATTGGATCCTATAACATGGGAATGTGTGTGAGGACCTATTGAAGCTGACCACTTGGAACCCTCAGATTCTCTAGCATTTACCTCACCTGAGAAAGTAGTCTCCTTAGTCCACCCCTTGAAATAGTGCCCTTTTCACTTGAGGAAATCCTTCATTGTCTGATAAAACAGCAGTGACTTTCTCTGAAGAAAATGCTAGGCAATTCAATACTAATGTACCTCAAGGCTCACCAATAGTTGCCTCTAGACCTATAAGCAAAGTAGGTGTTAGAGGGGAGGTAGAAGTGTAGTCCATGAGGAAATGTACTACACTACTAAGGAGCTTAATGAGTTTGCTAATTCATTCCAGCAGAAGTCTGGGGAATATTTGTGGAAATGGATTTTAAGAGTGTGGGATTGATAGTGGAAGGAACATAAAACTAGATCAGGCTGAGTTTATTGATATGGGTCCTCTGAATGGAGATTCTAGATTTAATATGGAAGCTTGTACAGTTTTAAAGGTGTTAAAAGTTTGAATAGTTGGCTGAAGTGTTTATTAAAAGATGGCCTATAAAAAAGGAGTTGGAGATGCTTGCTCTCCCTAGGCTTCATGTTGATGAAGAGATTTTAAAGCTCAGGGAGACTGCAATGTTAGAGAGTATATGCTGTGTAATACCTAATCTTCCACAACGGGAAGGCCCAGAAGACCTGCTCTTTATTAACCCTATAAGACACAAAATAGTGGGGGGGGGAGGGGGTACCAGCACATTTGAAAAGTTTTGTGGTTGCCCTTTTCCTTGTGCCAGACCTTAGGGTTGGAGGTACTGCTGCTTAACTGGATTAAATGCAATGGATTTAATTTGGCTCCAAGGTAGCAAAGGCCAGGTGGCAGCATTGAATCACCATAAGCAAAGTGATTGTAGTTATAATGGGCAGTGTTGACAAAACAACATTCATAATGACCAAACCCACAATGATCAGATGCCAGGAGCCAGCAGGTGATAGTTTCACTGTGGACTGTAAAGCCAGGATGGATGTGTCTTTCTCGACAAGGCCGAAGGTATGACATTTTAGGTAAGACTCCTGCTATCAATTTTCCTGTGTGTGTGTGTGTGTGTGTGTGTGTGTGTGTGTGTGTGTGTATGTGTATCACATCACTAGGTATTAGCCCATCGTTTTGAGAAGATTTCTGCAGAACAATGAAGATGTAGTGTCTTTTAGTAATGCTATATAAACAAATAGATGATTTCTTAATCGTTTTATGATAGCTTTTTATTAGACATTTTCTTTATTTACATGTTATACAATATCTCCTTTCCCAATTTCCCCTCCCCAAAAAAAAACCCACAAAACACAAAACAAAAAACAAGAACAAACCCCTGTTCCCTCCCTCCTCCCCCATCCCCCTGCTCTCCATCCCACCCTCTCCTGCTTACTGGCCCTGGCATTCCCCTTCACAGGGCCAAGGGCCTCTCCTCCCATTGATGACCGACTTGGCCATCCTCTACTATAAATATGCTCCTGGAGCCATTGGGCCCACCATATGTACTTTTTGGTTGGTGGTTTAGTCCCTGGGATCTCTGAGGGTACTAGTTAGTTCATATTGTCATTCGTCCTAAGGGGCTGCAAACCCTTCAGTTCCTTGGGTCCTTTCTCTAGCTTCTTCATTGGGGACCCTGTACTCAGTTCAATGGATGGCTGTGAGCATCTACTTCTCTATTAGTCGGGTACTGTCAGAGCCTCTCAGGAGACAGCCATATCAGGCTGGATAGTCCTTCCTTCAGTCTCTGTTCCATAGTTAGTCTCTGCAACTCCTTCCATGGTTATTTTGTTCCTCTTTTTAAGAAGGAATGAAGTATCCACATTTTAACCCTATTAAAAAATGGGGTACAGAGCTAAACAAAGAATTCTCAACTGATGAATACCGAATGGCTG
>NW_022196911.1:37209180-37234947 GCF_008632895.1 Mastomys coucha | reverse complement strand
AAGCACCTAAAGAAATGTTCAACATCCTTAGTCATCAGGGAAATGCAAATCAAAATAATCCTGAGATTTCACCTCACACCAGTCATTGCAAAAGAGAAATGAGAAATCTAGTAGCTCAACAGTTGAGGTACATCTGATGCCACCTGAAACACACTGGGTCTAAAGCAGCCACCTCTTCTAGACAGGCGGTGCACCCCCCTGGGCCCAAGCGCTCTGGCCCTGGGGGGTCTACAGACTGCATGAGGCTCGAAGCTTGAATCTGAATGAATGAATCTAAGTCCTAGTCCATCTACGTTCTAGTTCTAGTCAGTACCCCTGCACAAAGTGAAAACCAGGCTTATATGGTATACAGAAATCAGAGCAAATGAAAAAAGTCACGTAGGCAGGTGAGAGTCACATCAAGGTCAGTAAGATCAGGTATCCAGGTGTGAAGCAGACTGAAGAGCAGTGGTGCACTCCCACTGGAGCTCTTTTGGTATTGCTATGCTAATTCTCTGGGTCTGCTGGAGGCAAGCACCAGGAAGTTCCATCTAGCAGTTTCTGCTAATGCCCTTAAGTGAGGGAAGCCCTTTGATTACTCTCTGGTGTGTAAAACAGTTCAGTCTTGTGTGGGACTGCCCTGAGAATTCTAACTTTGTTAACAGTAAGCAATGGTGCCTGACCTCTGTTGCTAACTCTGAAGACATCCTATTTGATAAGGCAGCTTCCTTGTGAGAAATTCCAAGCTAAGGACATCTTGGAAATAAATTAGGATATATTAGAACACTGTGCTGACCAGGAAACAACACCCAATCTTAAGTTTTAGCCATTTACAAATAATTTCTTGGGTTACCTTTATGCCTTAAAAAGAAGGTGTGTTGACGATTGAAAAGACTAATCCGGAATAAGTCTGAGTTAGAAGATACCAATGACTGACTGAATACCCAGGAGGCACAAACTCCCTTTGAAGTCATAAGGCCTCTTGTCCTTAATCAGGCTTTTACCACCGATAGTGCAGACTTTACTGGAGTAGACGAGTGGGCACAGCACAGCAGGGACAATTTTCTATTAGCTTGAGATTGATTTCTCCATGTCCTTTTTTCTGGACATGGAAATTTCTTAATTCTTAATGATGTTTCTATAAGAATTCCTAAAATTACATCTTTAATCTGGGCCACACCTTCTCCTGGAGGCCTACCTAAAGACAATGGAAAAAGAAAGTGTTAATTCTTTGTCATCTGTTTTTTACTTGCCAGCATATCTGTTAGAACCTACTTCTTTAGGATTCTAGCTTATACACGAGAGCATCTGAAACACTTTGCTCCATGGGACTGAGCATCTACTAGATTCTTGGATTAGCTGGACTGTAAACTGTAAGTCATCACAATAACTTTGCTTAACATATTGAAACATTCCATAAGTTCTGTGACTCTAGAGAATCCTGACCAGTACTATACATGCAAGAGGGTATTGTTCACTTGTTTTTCTTACAAATATCACTTGACTAGAGAAGATATTATAATAAGCAGAGTAAATGAAATTCTTCAGAGATTCACTCCTTAAATCTTAAATTAATTTTGGCAGGAATATGAGTAAAAGAAATGTTATTTTGGTGAACTTTGAAACAATGCTTAAAGATGTTTAATCATCACACAATTAACACCCACCTTAATTTTTACTCCATCTAAAAATTATCTTGCTAGAATTAAGCTCCGTTTTCCAAAAAAGATATTACATTATGATGTTCCCATTGCCTTTGACAGTGAGTCAATAGACACGTTATAATTTTGGTCAAATAAAGGTGAACCTTCTTTGGGCAACAGGAAAGAATTTTTGTAATATTGGAGAAGTAAGGAATGTTAGGATTTAAGTCCAATTAGAAAGCTGTTAGTTACCCCAAAGATGTACGTACCATGGAGGATATGGTGCTTGGATGGACCTAGTAGTTCACAGAGGGAGAAAGGAGGATAAAAAAAAATGCTAAGGATATTTGAAAAAGCCACAGGAAACCATAGTTTTATATGCTTACCATAAATATATGTATAGGCATATTATACGTATATATGGTTTTAATGAAGCTAGTCACTTTGTGATGATGTTTCTCCCCCTAGGATAGCCATGCTATCTAGCTAAAACCCCAGTCTAAGACAAGGAAATATCCCTTCAAGTTGTTACTTGGGTGGATCTGAGAGACAACCCCAAGCAATAGTGTTATTGCCCTTATATAACTCTGGGAACTTCAAGGTAATGCTGTATTGCTAACGATATCACATGTTCCACATAGGACAAGTCAAGCTGGTACTAAATTGGGAACCTCCTTTCTGAGTGTTAACTCTCATAGTGTCAGTAGTTGTTACACTAGCTTCCAAGGAAAATAAGTAATCAATAGTGATACCTAGGTAGGTAGCTCTATTTTTTAACATGTTCACAAGCATCATTTTATCTATATATAACTAAATATTCACCTTTGCATCTGTTATTCCATAAACAAGATAAATTTTATGGTTTCCCTATTATATACTCACTAAGATCTACTTGCTAGCTTTCATCTAAACAGTGCAAGTATTTGTAGTGACTTTTCTTTGAATAACAAGTTCAGTTCTTAATTCTAGATTCTTTAACAATGTAATTGCCTGTACCCAACTGAGAAAGAGTAAGATAGATTGAGCTTTCTTGGTTTTAATCAAGCTTTGTTTAAACCAAGGAGGGGGATGTGAGTCTTGAAATGTAACAAGATCACATGCTATATGTACTTCTGAGATTTCTGTAAAACAGTTAGAGGTTTAGCATCAAAGAATTGTCCTTGCTTCAATATGATGGCATTTATACTGAAGATGTAATAGCATCAGTGATTAAAAGTGTTTGCATTTCAAAATGAATCAGAATCAACCCTGTGTTACTAGAATCCTGTGTGGTTTATTACTCTACAACACAGATAAAACACATTCTGTGTTTTCAGGACATTGTACTGAGCAATGTCCTTCATATAATGGTAAAATCTATTGATTAATTAAATATTAACCACTGAGTTCATGCCTTCTTAGTATTTGGTGGTCTGAAATGAATGTACAGAAAAGATATCTTTGCTACTTAACGAGTTACCATGACATCTCAATGAGAATCACTGAAACTTTTTTTTAATCCATCCAAAATCTTGTGTCATAAAACATTCTTACTTAAAAATAGAGCATGGGTTATAATTCAGATGTAAAGGAGACATTTCCTCAAAATGAATGAACTCATTCAATCTCTTCGGGAAAGCAACTAATAATATTTATCTCCCATGGTAAGATTTGAGTAAAGATTTTCATAACTTGTTGAATGACCAAATTTTCCTGATGACTGATGTGTAATGTTAAAAAGCAAATATGGAAAAGATCTGTTTGCTGTCACACACAGAATACTGAATTTTAATGGAACTGAGTGAGAAAAATGTAATGAATATGATTTTAGTTTCTATATTAAAGTTATGTAGAAGAAAATATTATAGGCTGTTTTGTACAATATCATAAAGTATTCACAACATGAACATATATTATTCTTCCCTAGAAGAAAGGACTAGTTATATTATCTTTAAAGCTGTATATGTGACCAGAAATTTTTATATACTTCAACCACAATAAGAAAGCAATAGATTGGAAAAAAATAAAGAGATTTAAATTTAGCATTCTTCTATTAATGTTGATCATGTAGAAGTTACAAAAATACGAAACAGTAACATGTTTTTATTATGCTTTGCTTTTTTAAAAAGTATTTGTATCTTTCTGCATGTATGCCAGCTTATGTGGCTACCCAAAAGTAAGTGTCAAATACTCTGGAGTTTGAGTTACAGGCAGCTGGGAGAAGCCAGACCTCAGCCAAACTGAGGTTCTCTGGAAGAGCAATAAGTGCTATTAAACACTGAGCCATTTCATTAAGCCAAACTTGTCCTCTTGCTTGTGGTACTATAGATTAGAACTCAAGCATTTACCAATGTGAAGCTTACACTCCATCATTGCATCCTGTAAAATTTTATTTAGATTGTTCATTTCTACTAAAATATTTTCATAAAGAATGAGTTTATTTTAATGTTTAAATAAATACTTCAATATTTTTTCATTCAGTTTCTAGTATAGCAAATGATAAGAATACAAAGCATACAGAAGGATCTTCCATCTACTGAACACTTTATGACAATGCCAGGGTCCTTTACGAGCAAAGATTTAAGAAATCATACCAGATATGACAGAGTAGCTATTAGAATTCAAGAGGATTTTAAGAGCAAAGCTGGGCGAAGTAATGAGAGATAATAGAGATAGCTGTACTGCATTAGAGAAAGCCATATAGCAGAGCTAAAACTCTCAAATGTGAAATCCTCCTCTTATTTCCTAAGACTACTACATGTTCTTATGGTCATATGGAAGGAACCTCTTATGACATTTACTAGAAATTTCCAGGATATACCTGGTGGTATTATAAAAATAATATTAGCTATTCCCCTGAGTGATTTAATTGTTTAATATTATTAAACATCACTAAAAATGAATTTGTAGGTTTAAAATTGTAGATATTATTTAATAGAAAATGGTGCTCTTTAGATATGGAAACAAACCCTCAATAAATTCAAGTAAGTGCCATTTTGTGACATCAACTGAATTCTGTAAAAAATAAAAGTTGCTAATTATAAACAATATTTTAAGACTGTGCTTATTTTTAACTATTATTACACTTTAAAGAAATAATTAAAATTTTATTTTCATTTTGTTATTAGAGGTATCACACCATAATTCTTCACAAGATAAGCAAGTGTTTAGTACTGACTTACTTTCCAAACTCAAAGACTTTTCTAAAAAAGAAAAATCATCATCTTTAAGATTTAAGGCTGTTCTTGGTAGAAGAATGAGAAGGATGGAGTGAGATGAGCGGGCTGGACCAAATTTGAACAACTTGATGGTCAAGTCATGTGCTGTATGTAGAGTGTGCTTCAAAGGCAAACTTCAGCCTGCTGAACAATCATTTCAATATCAGTAAAATCAGCAAGCACTCTGGTATATAAGCTTCTTTCGAAAAGAAAGGGGATGTACCAAAACTGGACCTATGTCAGACGGCAGTGAATTGGGGACCAGCTGTTGCTGCCTCTCCATGAGTGGGCATGAAGCACTTAGAACTCTGCAGGCCCATTCACTCTCTACTGTGCTTTTGACACATCATCAGCTGATGTGGCAGTATTCTTGCTCATATGGTCATCTGTGTAGGCATGGGAGACAACTACACTGTGTGGTGTCAAAGGAATCTCAGCATCTAGACTTGTAAGTGTGATGCTTGTATATCTGGATATTTAGATCTCTTTATACTCAAAATGTTAAGAATATATGGGTGTACATTTGTCTTCCTGTCTGTCTCTCTGGGGTTATCTAGTTATCTGTCTTCTCTCTCTCTCTCTCTCTCTCTCTCTCTGAATAAAAGAGAGAGATGGAGTGAATTGTGGCTATCTACAAATGTTCGTATTACTGCCTTGGTTTTTCAATATTACCCTCTACTTTCAGTACCCTGGGAAGACAGACTAAGCAGCATAACAAAAAATTGCCACTCTAAATCTACCTATTTTGGTCTAGATTTGTAGTGAACCCAACAGTGCTCTTGATTCCTAAAGAAACCTCTGAATGACTTCTGGTGGTGGCACAGATACTTATTTAAAAGAGAAAAAAAGGGCAAATCCTCTATATTATAACCCCTTTGGCTTTAGGAACCTGTTTGCTTTTGCTGTTGCCAAAGGTTATTGGGACACAGCAGAATGACAGATGTCTGGAGACAGCAAGCCTTCTTGAAGCCCAAGGCAGTCCAGGTGGCACCAGGGAATAGCCTTCCACAGACTGCCAGGCCTTGTGCTCTTTAATCAGGGCTGCTAAATGATCCAGGTGGCAGGGAGCTTGGGCACCTCGGTACAACACAGGGGAAATAAGTGACCATCTCTTTCCCAACTGTTCTATTGGCTCAGGATTTCGTTGAATAGAGATGTCCTCCAGAGTAGAGCGGGACTACTTTTAAGGTGAGAGCATATATCCTTTTTATTTGAGTAAAAAGAATTAAAAATAAAAAACCTGCCAAAACATACACACAGATTCACATTCACCAGAATTCAAAAAGAGCAGAAACAGCTTCAAGGTAAAAAATGTCCAGAAACTTTACAAAGAATATTGAGTTTTCCTTTTATTTTCCTGAGAAATTGTCTTCCCCAAGGTGTTGGTCAAGTTCAAAACTAAAATTGAATTTGCTCTGAATATTTGACCTTGAGGTGTTCTGTAATCTCTGTAGAAACCTATTGTTTTAGATTAACAGTTCTCAAATAGTGAAGACCTCGATCCCTTTGGGGATCAAATGACTCTGACACAGGAGTCTCCTAAGATCCACTGGGAAACACAGACATTTACTTTATGATTCATAGCAGTAACAATTACAGTTATGAGGTGCCCATGAAATAATTTTATGGTTTGGGGTCAACCCAAAGTAAGGAATTGTATTAAAGTGTTGCAACAGTAGGGAAGTTGAGAACCAGTGTTTTAGATTAATTTGTGATTCTTCTGTCTTTTAACTGTAACTGTTTTTTTCTTATTAATGCTACACATTTTACTGGAAATTGACTTCATTTACTCAGACTTGTGTATCTTCTGACTACCTGAGTGGTATCACTTCCACATCTATTACCACTGATTTGTTATGGGGACTACAGCCATTTATGCATTGTCTTGGTTAGGGTTTTACTGCTGTGATCAGATCTATGACTAAGGTAACTCTTATAAGGATAACACTTAATTGGGGCTGACTTACAGGTTCAGAAATTCAGTCAATTATCAAGGTGGAAACTTAGCCACATCCAGGAACACATGGTACAAGAGGACCTGAGAGTGCTACATCTTCATCTGAAGGCTGCTAACACAATGTTGTCTTCCAGGTAGCTACAATGCAGGTTCTAAAGCCACACCTACTCCAACAAAGCCATACCTTCTAGTGGGGCCACTCCCTTGGCCAAGCATATGCAAACCATCACATGAATTAAACATATAAAGACAAGACACCTTTTAAAACAAAGTTAATATTCATTGCAGTAATGTGAAAATGGAGTTCTGATGGATTCCGAAAAACAAACTGATTTTTCTCATTTCTTTATTTTTTTTTAAGTCTGCATATAAGAAAAGAATCTTCTCTATATTTATAAAAAATTTACTTTTATTAATCCTTGTAAAGGAATTTTAATCCAGCAATGAAGCTGCTCTAGTGAGGGATCACATCTAAAATATGAACTAATTGGAATTCAGACACACCATTAGTACACATTTTTAATCTCTAACAATGAAGGTAAGGTTAGTTTGTAGAAGGAAGCAGTCATGTTTGAAAGTGATTTCTAATTGAGGGTCAGATAAAGTGACGAATCGAGAAAGATTTGGTGGAATGAGTCAGAGATAGGATATACCCAACACACATGAGAATAGCAGGGGAAGAGAGGCTACTTAACGGAAGTCAAGAGAAAAAAGGTGACGGTATAGCACATGGCATATGGCAGTTTTATGGGGACAGTTTTACAGAGACACAGAGTAGAAAGAACAAGCTAGACACAGATGGAGACGGAATGAGGCAGAGGATGAGAAGGAGCTGGAAGATTAGAACCTCTTGCCAAAGGTAGTGTGAGGCCAAGCAGTGAAATTCAGTGAGGAACTAAGAGAAGCTTGAAGGGCTCAGCTTGGAAGTTTAGATTGCATGGAGGCTAGAAGCTTCTAGCCCTAGGTCTAAGGACAGAAAGGGGACGAAATGCTCTGGGCTCAGTTCAAGGCATATACGCACAGCTTGGATATGGTTCTCATTCCATCCCTTTATCTGAGAAAATAAAAGCAACATTTACAGATCCTCCTCCTGCCATCTGGACTCTTTACCCCAGTAGCTCTTTTTGTGTGTCACACTAGTTCAAAACTTTTTTCTCTATTCATAGTTTGCTTTCCAGTCTTACACCCAGTAACCACATGGTTGTGTGTAATAAATATAAATATATATATATATATATACATATAGAGAGAGACATATACACATATATGTATATTAACGCACATTGAAAACTGAAATCTGCATATGAGTGAAAACACATGTCTTCTGTCTTTCTGAGTCTGGGTTACTTTACTTAACACCAACAAATATCCTGTAAATTCACAGGAAAAGAATAACTGACCAAACATTTTGTCTTGTCAGCTCAAGAGTGAGGATGTGAATTTGAGTTTAGAAGTCAAGGAAGGTCATGTCATCCCCTACCTCAAATGAGCATGGAAGCTGTGTCTCAAAAGGTCAGAGTAGAGAACATCAGAGTAGGAAGACCCCAAAGACAAAGGTGCCAGTGAGGAGAAAAATGCACATTAAGAAAGGTAAAGGAATGAGCTGTTGAAAAAATTATTTTGGCCAGGTGGTGGTGGCTCATGCCTTTAATTCCAGCACTTGGGAGGCAGAGGCAGGCGGATTTCTGAGTTCGAGGCCAGCCTGGTCTACAAAGTGAGTTCCAGGACAGCCAGGGCTACACAGAGAAACCCTGTCTAGAAAAAAAAAAAAACAAAAAAATAATTATTTTGTACAAGAGCATGGTTTTAAGATTACCCATATGTAAGAGCACACATTTTGATGTCTGTGCTTTTTACCAGTCATGGAGAGACCTAATAGAATACAGTGCTTGTAAATATGGATTCTAATTTTAAAAAATCTCCCATTAAATTAAAGTATCTGTATGAAATGTGAAAAGCATATATCTTCAAAAAACTCCATAGGTTCGAGATCTTTGAAGTAGGAATAATATTTAGCTTCCAAACATATTGGGCAAATGCTGAATAAATTAATCTATGAACTATCTCAACAAAGCACTAGACAGTGAAATTATTTGGGAGTTGTTAATTAATAGTTAATTGTTGAATAAATGATATGTTTACTACATTACTTTGTAGATTTTATTTGATGTACTGGGATTCAAAGGGGGGATCCAAATGTCTTTCTACACTCATTTTTCAAATTTTTATTGTTTGAGATTTTATTTACATCATTTACCCTTATCCTTCCTTCTGCCAAATAGATCCATATACTACTTCTCTTTTACACATAAACATACACACATGCACACACATTCACACTCAATGCAAATTCAGAGTTAACAAATATGCAAAATACTACACACAAAACATAACAACAACAACAAAACCTAAAGAATGCTGACAGCAGCAGAAATAGTCTTCCCCAGGGGAAAGAACACTAATTGCTTATCCAATACCAAATAGGTGGTCATCTTTATTTTTAGACAATAATTTAATGTTTTCAGAATGTTGTATAAGAATGCCATCTATTTCACTCCCACTCTTTCCTAAACAGTCCAAATCTTTCTGTTGAAAGGACAATATAAACGCCATTTGTCTGTTTTGAGTACTAGGTCTGATTTCAAAAAAGCTTATAAGGAACCAGGTTCAGGAATAGACCATAAGTCCTAGAAACCAAGTCATAAGACAACAGTTCTAGGAACAGACCATAAAGTCCAGAATAACATCATAAAACCCTTCCCAAAGAACAGCTTGGGGATAACAATAAAAATAGGGAAGTATATCAGAGTGGACCATCTATGGTGGACAGCCTTATTTCATGACATGGTTGAAAGTTCATGACATAGGAATGCAGACCATTGAGCACCTATGACCCCTCCCAGCACCCACCAGTGAAATTTTAGATTATCTAACCCTTCTAAAGAGTTCCTCCAGTTTCCTATAATAAGACCTGCATACTTTGTCTGGGGTTGCCATTTTAGAGAATGATTGACCCCCATATGCTGGTTGTTTCTGCAGAATAAATGCTTTTTCTTTGCATGCTATCTGAGCCTGGGGTCTTCCTTCAGCTATTTTTGGACCCATACACCATGTGTTCTTCTTACCCTCTGAAATTCACAATCTTTCTAATAGTTATTGTCACATGAATATGCAGTGGTGGGAGCTACCTCCAGTATTGCGAAATGAAGGGACTAGGAACAAGTATCTGCTCCGTGCCTGAAAGTTCAGGAAATGTTTCCATACATCTGTCAAGTCAGCAGTGCATCTTCAGGTATCCTGAAGAATAGGTGCAGAGTTCTCACCAACAGAGATGGTCCCTCCAATTGATCTACTCAATATATATCCAGTCAGTAGAACAGATGAGGATATAGAATTTTCCAAGTTTGGCCAAGTCTGATTGCAGTGGAGGTGGAGGAAAATGTTGCTTTCTGTTGTAATACCACAAGGAAAAAGAATAAGGAAGGAAAATAACTCCACAGATTGCTTTGCGTAGGGTTTGGGGACCCATGATTTTGCATGCTTTCTTGACTTCATGGCTTTGAAAAGTTGAATGCTTTAAATTTTATTTTTCTAAGCTGTAAGATGAAAACATTAAACAACAAACACAGAATCATGTTGGTTTGTAGGTGATGTGAATGCAGTAATTACTCCAATGCTTGAATAAAATAAGTGAGTGTACCTGTTAATTCTCCTTATCACTGGTTATTTTATTTTTTATAGTTTGGGACATGAGTTTTATGGAGATCCAAACCATTCCTGCTACTGTCTCTCACCAGTTTTGTTTGTGTAAATAAAATATAACAGCCTGAAGAATTTGTCAGGAAAATAAAAGTAGGGCAGATTGCAAAATAGATGAGACATTCCTGTTTAAATGGTTCTTTGAAGCTTTGGTCTCTCTTTCATGTTTTCTCCCAATTTAACCATCCCTTTGCCCTTCAGTTCTTCTCTTTCCATGATGCAAGTCCTATCTGTAAGATTATTTTTGTTTGTTTGTTTGTTTTTCAGGACTGGATTTCTCTGTATAGCCCTGGCTGTCCTGGAACTCACTCTGTAGACCAGGTTGGCCTCAAACTCAGAAATCTGCCTGTCTCTTCCTCCCAAATGCTGGGAGTAAAGGCTTGTCCCACCATTGCCCAGCTATCTATAAGATTCTAATCTCACTCCATTCCTATACTACTCCAAGTATGAAAAAGTCTGTGTTAAAGTGACCACAGTGCAATGGACCGGTCTTTATAAAATGTAATCTTTCTCCATGAGATATACCTAATTTTATGAAGCTCCAGATAAAATTATCTTGAAACTAAGATAGATTTATCTTAAAACTGCAATAGGTTTCAAGAGGGACACTAAGAATGATTATTGAAGTGATCAACTTTATGGAAACAGCTATTAATTCTATTGACAGACATAGAGTTAGACAAGAGAGCTCTGAAAAGACAAAATCATTGTTTAAGGAAGTAGGGGTCTCGTCTAGTAACTTCCTAAGGATGAGCATGGTGTGGCTAGTCTCTGATTCCTAAGCAGGGAGCAACAGGAAAAGGAGTAGACAGCAGAACTTGTGGCTGAAATTATTTATAATGTAAACTCACATCCTCATTTCCACAGGTGAGACATCCTGGTAGCTGATACTTTATTAAAGACTCACAGACAATGACTCAGTGTGGTTCCTGTCTATATATTAAACAAGGAAAAGCAGCTGCTTATACTGTGATCTGAGTAGAAGATAGATTTTTAACATTACATTTGTACTTTGACAACACTTGAAAACCAAACTTACTTTGATAGACTTTGTTTATCACAAAGACATGGAATCTCTTAAACTAAATTCTTAAACTAAACCGGCAATATTAAACAAATCTGTACATGTAACCCACCATTTAAATAAACTAAAACAAACAGACAAACAAACAAATAAACTGCATGATCATCTCATTAGGTACAGAAAAACATGTTAACAAAATCCAAAACCCCTTCATGATAAAAGTCCTGGAGAGATTAGGGATACAGGAGACACACCTAAATATAACAAAGGCAACTTACAGCAAGCCTAGAGCCAACAACCAATTAAATGAAGAGAAACTCAAGGCAACTCTACTAAAATTGAGAACAATACAAGGTTACACATTCTTTCCATATTTATTCAATATACTACCTGAAGTTTTAGCTAGAGCAAAAGGGTAACTGAAAAAGATCAAGAGGATATAAATTGGGAAGGAAGAAGTCAAAGTATTATTTGCAGATGACAAATATTTAAGTGATCCTAAAATTTCTAGCAGAGAACTTCTGCAGCTAATAACACTTTCAGCTAAATATCTGGATATAAGATTAACAAAACAAATCAAAATGGAATCAGTAGTCCTCTTATTTATAAATAAGAAGTGTACTGGGAATGAAATAACCAAAGCAACACTTTTCACAATACTGTCAAATAGTAGAAAATATCTTGGGGAAACTCTAACCAAGCAAGTGAAAGACCCACATGACAATACCTTGAAATCTTGGAAGAAAACTTTAAGATGACATTACAAGATGGAATAATTTATGCTCATGGTTAAGTAAGATTAACATATTAAAAATGACCATCCTACCAAAAGCAGTATACAGATTCAATGTAATTCTCATCAAAATTCTAACACAATTATTTACAGACCTTGAAAGGACAATTCTCATATTCATATGGAAAATCAAAAGACTCACAATAGCTCAAACAACTCTGAACAATAAAAGAACTTCCAGAGATATTACAATCCCATATTCCAAGTTGCACTACAGATCTATAGAAATAGGAATAGAACAAAACAAAACAGAACAAAACAAAAGCCACTAGGTATTGGCATAAAACCAGACATGTTAATCGGTGGAATCAAATTGAAGACCTAGACATAATCCACATTACTATGGACAGCTGAGTTTTGCTAAAGAAGCCAGAAATACACAGTGGAGAAAATAAAGCATGTTCTGCAAGTGCTGCTCTATCTGGATATCTGCATGTAGAAGAATGCAAATAGATGCATATCTATCACCTTGCACAAAGCTCAAAAGCACATAGATCAAAGACTTCAACATAAAGCCAGGCACAATCAACCTGAAAAAAAGATAAATTAGGGAATGATCTTGAAAATTTGTCACAGGAGACACCATTCTAAACAGAATACAAATAGCACAGGCACTTAGACCAATTTTCAATAAATGACAGCTGCACAGTGTGAAAAGATTTTGCTAATTTTACATCTGATAGAGATCCAATATCCAAAATATATAAAGAACTCAATATATTAAAAAAAACAATCTAATAAAAAATGAGTACAGGTATAAACAGAATTCTCAATAAAGGAATCTCAAATAGCTGAGAAACACCTTAAAGAAATGTTGAACATCCTTAGCCATCAGGGAAATACAAATCAAAACTACATTGAGATTTCATCTTATGCCTGTCAGAATGGCTAAGATCTATTACATAAGTGGCAGCTTATAAGTGTGAGAATGTGGAGCAGGGGGAACAACACTCCTCTCCATTGGTAGTGGGAGTGGAAGTTTGTACAACCACTATAGAAACGAATATGCCTGTCCCTCAGAAAATCAGGAGTCGATCTACCCCAAGATCAGACTAAACTAATCTTGGGGCATATACCTAAAGGATGCTCCATCTTACTACAAGGACATTTGTCTAACTATATTCAGTGAGGCTTTATTCATAATAGCTAGAAACTTATTCATAGTAACTAGAGACTGTAAACAACTTAGATGTCCCTCAACGGAAGAATAGAAGAGAAAAATGTGACATTTGCATAACATAGTATTACTCAACTGTTTAAAAATATGACATCATGAAATTTGCAGGTAAATGGATGCAACTAGAAAAAAACTGCTCTGAGCAAGGTAACCTAGACCCAGAAAGACAAATGTAGTATATTGTGGACTCCCTCCCCAAAGCCCGGACAGTAAAACAGCAACCACTTGGGCCCCAGGGCTGTGGCTGCCCACCTGTTGAGGGAAACCTGGTTCCAGTTACATTCAGAAGCTCCACCCCCACAGAGTAACAAGGAAGTCACTGATTGGACTGTTACACTGACGTATTTTGGGGGAAGGTTTTTGGCCCAGGTAATATATCTGTTGGGAGAACAAAGGATTATTATTAAAGAACCAAGATGGCTGAGCAGTAATGTCTCCCGTCTAATTTTTTACCCTTCCATGTGAGTAGGTATGTCTGTGGCCACTCTATCCTATCTCTAACTCTCTCTAGCAGCTGCACTCCTTTCTAACTTCATTTTTCCAGGTTACCCACTGTTTAAGGTTACTGAAGGACGGTAACAGTATATATTTATTTATAAGTGGATATATACCATTAAATAAATGATAATCAAGCTACAATTCATAGTTCCTGAGAAGTTAGGTAAACAGGAGCACTGTAGGAGAGGGATGATATCTCTCCCTGGGAAGAGAAAATAGAATAAAATTTAAATGTGGACTGTGCTGTGGGCTGGCAGAGATGGGAGCAAGGGGGATCAGGTTAGAATGGAGAAGGAAGAGAGGGAGCAAGTATAGGGAGAGACATCTGAAATAGGAAAGCATTTGGGGGACAGGGTAGAAACCAAGAATGCAGGGCTGGACTTGGCCTTGGGGGGATCAGAGTATCTTGGTTCCTGCTCCTGGGACAGGGCCCTGGTGTGAGTCTCACTGAGTTTTGATTACTGTTGTGGGCATAATAATGTACATATTCCACATTCCTCTGAGGAATGTCCTCCTAGTTAATGTTAATGACTCCATGAGAATTAGAAATAGTGTGAGTCCAGGAGTTGAGGGCGTGGCTATGTCTTCTCAAAAAGGTAAATGACAGACCTTCAGAACAGCCCTTAAGGCTATGGAAAAGAGCTCTAAATACATGAGTTCATGTATGTGTGTGTGTGTGTGTTGTGTGTGTATGTATAAAAATACATATATATAAATTCTCAACTATGCAAAATATAAGGATGCAATAGTAATTGTGAGGGGCTTCATGAATCTAAAGGAACAAAGGCACCTACTCCTTGAGCCAGCTTGCCAGAAAGACACGAAATCAGGCAGACTCTTGAGTACAAGGTCAGTCTAGGACAGAGCTAAATTAGGTCCAGGTGTGGTAGAAATAGTAATTTCAGGGCAGGGTTCCACCCAACTAGTTTATCATCTGTGTTTAACAAAGGCCAACAGATCTCTGAATTCTTTTGAACAGTTAAGAAAAAAATGAATGTTTGTTATCTCTTAAGAATCAAAGGGCTGTGATCACAGGATGCTGATTCAGAAGATAATCAGAAGGAAAGCAGGTGTAAATTGATGTGTAATATAAAAGACTAGACCTGTGTTCTGCAGGAGATGAGCTATTGAGAGAACGTTTTAGAGAGAGAAAATGAGAGAAATTCTTAGAGAACTCACACCCACACCCACCCACCCCCACACCCATACATACACACACATACACATACATGCATTCACTCACGCACACACACACTCATGTACATACACACAAGCAAGCAGGACATGGACAGAGATATCTCTTAGAATAGCAAGTGGGTCATCAGCTTGGATTCAGAATTTGACCTCCAGTCCTTCTTTTTGTGGCTCCCAGACACTCCTCCTCTCAGAACCCCTCTCCATGCTGAGGGTGGTCCTTGACACGAGTGAAGTGGACAATTTTTGGAATCAGTGAGAGTGACACTAATGAGATCTAGTAATGAAAGTTATAGAGTCTGAGCAGGTCATCATTCATAGCCAGTCTAGGTTTTGAGTGGTATGACTTGGTTGCATTTGGATGAGTTGTTGGCTGGGTCTGTTCTATGGAGATCACCAAACAATTTAGCCTGGTGTTAGCATAGAGAGTTGCTTTTGGAAAACTGGTAGTGGGGCCTCATTGCCAAGGACAACATCCACACAGTTCACTGAATACAGAGAGGTTGAGCTGGTGCTTGCAAGTAGCCTTCATCCTCACATGCTAGTTGCTTTGCCTCAGAAAAGTATTATGTAGGTTACAGAAAGACAAAAATTAGACAGCAACCCAGCCTCAAAACTCTCAACCTAGAAGTGCCACACCCACTCATCTGCTCCAGTAAAGTCTGCAGTATCAGGATTGAAAGCCTGATCAGAGACCAGAGGCATACGGCTTCAAAGGGAGTTTGCCTCCTGGGTATTCAGTCAGTCGATGGTATTTCCTAGCTCAGATGTGTTCCAGATTAGTCTTTCCAATACACAACATGCCTTCTTATTCAGGAATAAAGATGCTCCAAGAAATGATTCGTAAATAGTTAGAACTAAGATTAAACATTGTTCCCTGGCCAGCATAGCATTCCAATATATCCTAATTTATCACCAAGCTGTTATTAGCTTGGAATTTCTCACAAGGAAGCTGCCTTATCAGACAGGGTGTCCTCAGAGTTAGGAATAGAGGTCAGGCACTATTGCTAACTGTAAATATAGTTAGAATTCTCAGAACAGTCCCACAGGAGACAGAATTGTTTTACATACCAGAGAGTAATAGAAGGGCTTCCCTCAGTTAAGGGCATTCTCAGGAACTGCTAGATTGGGACTTCCTGTTGCTTTCTTTGGACAGACCCAGAGAATTAGCTTGGGACTGCCAAGATAGCCCCAGGAGGAAGAGTACCACTGCTCTTCTGCTTTGCACCTAGATGCCTGATCTTTCTGACCTTGATGTGTCTGTCATTTACCTATGTGACTTCTGTCTTCCTGTCTGATCTCACTGAGCTTGATGTGGCCCTCACCTGCCTATGTAACTTTTGTCATTTGCCCTGTTTTCTGTATACTGTATAAGCCTGGTTTTCACTTTGTGTGGAAGGACTCATACATTCAGATTCGAGACAGAGCATTCAAGCTTTGAGCCTCATGCAGTCCGCAGCTCACCCCAACCCCACTCGCCAGGCCCAGAGCACTTGGGCCTGGGGTGTGCAGCGCCTGTCCAGAAGAGGTGGCTGCTTTAGATCCAGTGTGTTTCAGGTGGTCTCAGATGTACCTCGACTACTGAGCTGCCAGATTTTTCATTTCTCTTTTGTAATGACTGTAAAAGCCTGATGCCATTTTTAAAAAATACACTCAGACTCATCACTTCCTTGTGTCAACTCTGTTACTCACCAAATTTTTGCCCACCTGACCAGAACTCTCATCCCGTGGAACAAGAGGTCCCCAGAGAGATCCCAGTCCGTGGCATAGAAGGTCTTGCCTGCAAAGTGTGCTGGGTCAATGGTGGTACAGAACTTGTGGAAATGGCCAACCATTGTCCAGTTCAACATAAGGCCCAAACCATGAGAGGAAGCCCATGACCCATAACACTACCTTAATGGCCAGAAACTGGAGACTCAATAGTTTAGCCAATTACTTCCAGGAAAAAAAATTCAAGAAAATTATTTCTAATATTTTGCTATACTCATAGATAGGTGCCTTTTCAACTTGTCATCATAGAGGCTTCCTCCAACAGTAGATGGGAGCCATTGCGGAGTCCCTCAGTCACACATTGTGTGGAGAGAAAGTCTAAGTTGGAGGTATCCATTGGGGGTTTCTTTTCTTGGAGGAATTCCATGTACCCTTAGGAAGAAGGGGCAGGAGAAGATCACTGGAGTTAGAAAGGATGAAGGACACCAGGAGAATATGGTCCACTGAATGAGCTAAGTGGGACTCATATGAATTCTCAGAGACGGAAGTGGCAAGCCTGTGGAACCTACAAGGGTCTGCATAAGGTCATCTGTGTATATATTATGACTGTTAGTTTGGTGTTTTGGTGAGACTCCTAAAAGTGGGAGTGGGTGTGCCTATGATTCTTTTGCCTGTTCTTGGCACTCTTTTCCTCCTCTCAGGTCGCTTTTTCCAACCTTGGTATGAGTTGAAGGCTTTTGTGTATTCTTACTGTATCTTATTTGTGTGTGTGCGCACGTGTGCACGTGCTTTGTGTGTGTGTGTGTGTGTGTGTGTGTGTTTGTGTGTGTGTGTTTAAATGTTGTCTCTTGGAGGCCTGTTGTTTTCTGAAGGAAAACTGAGGAGAGGTGGATCTGGATGAAAGAGGTTTGAAGGGGAAGAGTTAAATAGAGTAGAGTAAGGAAAAACTATGTTTTGGGTATATTGCATAAGGGATGAATCTATTTTCAATTTTTTAAAAAATGAATACTTAAAATGCCAGGCACTTTAATCCCAGCACTTGGGAGGCAGAGGCAGGGGAATTTCTGAATTCAAGGCCAGCCTGGTCTACAGAGTGGATTCCAGGACAGCCAGGGCTACATAGAGAAACCCTGTCTTGAAAAAAAAAAGTCATAAAATATTAGGTAAAACTAATATTTTGCTTGGTACCTTTTTTTGTAAGATCCATTCACTATATTACATGAATTTTAAAGCAGAGGGGTTAAAGAAAATTGAGCAAGTTGTCACAAATATAAGTTGTTTTTTTTGTTGTTGTTGTTTTAAACTCAGTCCTTGGTTTAAAAATTAAATTACATTGTACACGTTGAAAATGCTATACCAAGAAATGGAGCATGTACATTTTAGTCTTGATCAACTGTTAGACATTATGAGACAAACCTTTGCAGACCATGACTTTTTTATCTGTAGAATTAACAACTAGGTTATAGGTATTTTACAATTTTATATTTCTATAGTCTTACATCAGTTTTCTATAGGTTTCTCAGTTACACTATTGTTTTCTATATCTCCCTAGTAATTTTCTGGAGAAATTGAATTAAAAAGGAACTAGAAGATAATTTATTACAGAAACACATGAGCATAGAAATGGGAAACAGCTATCACTCTTCTAATAGGTAATTTCTCTTCTCAGGCAGGCATCACCAATCAATCACAACACTCATTCATGTCAAGGCTAGAAGGCCCCATTATCCCACTCAAGCTCAGAAATGACAAATGAGATGCAGCTCGTCACCCTATCTACATAGTGATGAAATGCTACTTCAGGAAAAAGCCCAAATTCACAATCATCGAATTGCAAAGTTTACAATGCTTGAGCCAAAATGTCCTCCAAAGTTTTTCACTTGTTTGTAGCTCATTGGATATTATCTCCCTATTAATCGCATAGCTGTCTATTAATTTTGTAGTGGTCTGAAGTGTCCAATCCAGTACTGATCTTTTTCTGTTCTCATATTTTTTCTCACTCCTTAAGACACTGCTTGTAGTTTGTGTTGTGTTATTTAACATTTAATAAGGTTCAATAATCTTCACATTCATGTAAATACTGAAAAAATATGAACAACTTAAAAATACTCTCTACACTTATTGAAGCCTCCTTTCACAGCAAATAATCAACTAATGAAAGTATGCATTACATGGATCACAGGCATTCATAGTAAAGAATGCATAGCATGAAGAAATTCTTGGGAGAAACGAGTGGTAGAGAATATTTAAGAACTAAAGAAACAAAGAGCAGAGCACTGAGTTTCCACATGAAGAAGATATGAGAAAAAATAATTTTGAATAAATTTACAGATGGAGAATTAACAAAGAAGCAATTTTTAATAAGTCTCAAATATAAGGTTAGGGGTTGAGATGAGATCAGTTAGTAGTGTCTTTTTGGAAATTAAAGTCTGGTATTTCAAAAGCAGGGACATATGGCATCCACACTGGGGCACAATCATTGGACTATCTCAACTTCACTTTCTTGTTCTCTCATGGTGCCCTATTCTGGACTAATCTTTTAAGAGATTTTCATTGTCCAGTCATGCATTAATCCACTTCTTAAGAGGTACTATATTTACCAATCATAACAAAATCCTGTGAAATGGAAAGGAATTTTTTTAAAAGAAAAATGCATAAGAGTATTGCTTTGTTTATTGAAAAAACGTCTGTATGGCCCAAGAGCATCATCAGTAGAACAAATTGGCAGGCTACATAATGGGAAGCATTTTATACTAGCTAAACACCCATAGTGGGCAAGTTTCTAAATTATAAAAAGAACTTACAATCCTGAACATGAAAAAATATTGAAAAGTAGGGAAAACATCTAAACAAAGTAGGAAGAGGAAACACAAATGGCCAAAAAATACTTTTAGATATGTAGAACATCCTAAGTCAGCAGGAAATGCACCTCAAACTACTTTGACATTTCATATTACACCAGTCAGAATTGATCAATAAAACAGTGGCAGATCATGCTGACAAGGATGTGAACTAAAGGGAATACTCATCCTTTGCTGGTGGGAGTGCAAACTTGCACAGACACTGTGGAAATCAGAAAGTCTTCCTCAAAAAGCTGGACATGTATTTACAAGATCCTGTTATAGTAGTCTTGGACATATACCCAAAAGACTCTACATCCTACTACAGAGACACTTGTTCACCTCTGTTCATTGTTGTCCTTTTTATAATAGTCAGAAGTTGGAAAACACCTAGATATGCATCAGTGGACAGATAGACAATAAAATATGGTACATGTTCACCATGAAATATTACTCATGTTAAAAAATTATTAAATCTAAAGGCAAGTGGATAGAGCTAGATAAAATAAATATTCTGAGTGAGGCAAATATGATATGTAGTTTTGAGTGAGTGGCGCAAGAAGGCAAATATGATATGTATCCCTTAAATACAGATATTTGCTGTAATGTTTTCGATAAGTAGTCTACAATCCACATAAGTAACAAGATTGGATATAAAGTAATAGATTAGGGGAGGATCAGTTCACCTAGAAAGGTAAACAGAACAATTATCAATGGATGGGCATTGGGTGAACTGGGAGGATTGAGTGGGAAGGGGGAGGGAAGAGGGTAGTGAAGGAGGTAATGTTGGAAGGGACAGGTAAAACTGAGGACAATTTGAAGGGTCATATGAACATCTAATACAATAGAAGCTTCCTAAAATTTATATATACATGCAGGCTATCTAATAGAAGAGCCAAAAATAATGTGTGAGTTGGAGACCCAACTTGACATCACCAATGTAAATATGAACTCACAGAGACTGTAGCAGCATGCACAAGGCCTTCATGGGTCTGGGCCTGAAGGGATCCCAGGACAGAGAAGGGAAGTGGGCACAAGCCTATGTTCCTTATCCAGATGCTATCTCCAATTGATAATCACTAGCAAGTGAAAAGTTAGTTCTCTCCAATTGAGTCTCAATGGGAATACAAAGAAGTATTAGGGCCAGCCCCATGCCCAGCATTTGATATCCTAGACAAAATGAGACAAAATGCTCTCAGTGGTGTTTTAGAGGTTTTTTTTTTTTTTTTTTTTTTTTTTTTTTGTCTCATAATGCCTTACAGTTCTTTGTGAATATATTATATTTATGTTTTGAGTTTTTGTGGGGTTCCTTTGTGTATGTATGTATCTGCATCTATGTGTGCTTCTTGTACTTTTTCTTTGGCATTTAGGTTTGCTTTGTTTGGCAATAGGTTTGCTTTGTCCTATTCTAGTTTACTTGGTTTTATTTTAACTGATTTCATATTATTATTTTTATAACTTAAAACAATTTTTAAATTTAAATATTTGTTGATTATATTTTTCTTCTTCAAGTTTATCCAGACCCTCTCCTCTTCCTTACCTCCCAAGTTTATGTTCATAAACAATAAAACATAAATTAAAAATAACCAAAAATCCAACAAGACATCAAAATGCCCCAAACCTAGAAAACAACATACAATATAATGCAAAAAGAAACAAAACCAAACAATAACAAATACATATCAAAATTTAACCATATAAAAACACACAAAAAATCCTATGGAGTACATTTTTTTATAGTATGGATGCCTATTTGTATCCTAATGAGAGAAAGAAAGGCAATGATTTTGATGAGGAAGGAAGTGTGGAAGATCTGGGCAGTTTATATATCAAACTATTATATTAAAACATTACATATAATTTATAATATAATAAATATATTAAATATATTTAATATGACATATTATATTAAAATTCTATTTTCAAATACAAAAAATAAAAAGTAAAAGCAAAACAAAAAGCTAGAGAGAAATAACATACACTGGAGAATCCTATCACATCCCAATGAGAAATGTGAATGCTAGAGCTGGGTGGTGGATTGACCTTGCATAGTTTAGAGAGAAGGGTATGAGAAAATCTGCATTTAATAATATGGACTGTGAATGCACCATCACGAAAGCAAGGCTAATGTGTTGTATAGCTTTTATTAGAACATGCCTTCCTAGAAGGAGTAGAGAAGCTCATAGGTCTCTGAAAATTCAAAAAATTTACAACACTCAGAAAGTCCAGAAGGCTAGAAGACTCACCTCCCTGACAGCTTCTGGTAGATGTGTAATCCAGAAACAATATAAAGGGCAAAGAAGGTTCTTCTCTTCATCTACCTTCAGGTTGGGGAGGAAGCTCCAGGGATGGAGATTTTTGAGTTCTTAGCTATGATAGGTTAGGTTTTCACTAATGCAATGGCCTTTACCCTAAGAGTCTCAACTTGGTAACAGAAACCAGCACATAGGCCATAAAGAAGAACTTAGAGTGATTTCTTCAGTGCATTATAGAGACTTATTAGCTGTTAGTTACATCTACAAGAAAAATATATACAACAGAGAGTGGAAGGATATGTGTGAGGGCAGAGAATGAAAACCATTCCAAACTATAACAGGGAATGAAAACCACTCCAAAAGGTAATAGCTCCACAGGATGAAAAGGGATAGAAGAGGTTCTAGGTATCAAAAAAATATCTGGGCTAGTTACAAGAACAAAGAAACCTCACAGCACATCTCTATTGATAGAAATTAATCAACAACAACAACAACAAAATCCTGCTGAAGCTAAGAAACAAATTATTTTTATACACAGGTAAAATTTTATTTCATTTTCTATCATATTTCCTTTTAAATTGACACTTTATAATTATGTTGCCTAATTATATGTAGGTCTTCAACCATTTATAACAATTGCTACAATAAAGGAGAATTTTTTTATTGGATATTTTCTCTATTTACTTTTCAGATGTTTTTCCCCTTTCCAGGTCTCCCCTTTGGAAACTCCCTATCCCATCCCTCCTCCACCTGCCTCTATGAGGGTGCTCCCTCACCCATCCACCCCTCCAGCCTTCTTGCCCTGACATTCCTCTATACTGGAACATCAAATACCCTCAGGCCCAAAGGCTGCTCTTCCCAGTGATGTCCAACAAGGCCATCCTCTGCCACATATGCAGCCAGCTCCCTGGGTCCCACCATGTGTATTCTTTGGTTGGTGGTACAGTCCCCAGGGGCTCCAAGGGTCTGATCTGTTGACACTATTGCTCCCCCCATCAGGCTGTAAACACCCTCAGCTCCTTCATTCTCTTCTCCACCTCCTCCATCATGGACCCCATAGCTCAGTCCAATGGTTGGCTGCAAGCATGAAACTCTTAATTTGTCAGGCTCTGGCAGAGCCTCTCAGGAGACAGAGATATCAGGCTTCCATCAACAAGCACTCCCCAGCATCCACAATAGCCTCTGGGATTGGTGGCTATACATGGGACGGATCCCCAGGTGGGCCAGTCTCTGTATGGCCTTTCCTTTAATCTCTGTTCCACAATTGTCTCCATATTTCCTCCTGTGAGTAATTTGTTCACCTTTCTAAGAAGCACTGAAGCATCCACATTCTGGTCTTCCTTCTTCTTAGATATCATATGGTCTGTGAATTGAATCTTGAGTATTCCAAACATTTGAGCTAATATCCACTTATCAGTGAGTACATACCATGTGTGTTCCATTGTGACTGACTGAGTTACCTCACTCAGGATGATATTTTCAAGTTCCATCCATTTGCCTGCAAATTTCATGAAGTTGTTGGTTTTTGTTTTGTTTTGTTTTGTTTTTAAGATATTTTCTTTATTTACATGTCACATGATATCACCTTTTCCAGTTTTCCTTTCGAAAAGAGAATAAAATAAAATAAAAACAAAAAACAAGATAAAAACATACCCTGTTCCCTCCTCCCTCCCCCTGCTCACCAACCCACCCTCTCTCACTTCCTGGCCCTGGCATTCCCCTATACTGGGGCATAGAGCCTTCACAGGGCCAAGAGCCTCTCCTCCCATTGATAACCAACTTGGCCATACCCTGTTACGTGTGCTGCTGGAGCCATGAGTCCCACCATGTATACTCTTTGGTTGGTGGTTTAGTCCCTGGGAGCTCTGAGAGTACTAGTTAGTTCATATTGTTGTTTGTCCAAAGGGGCTGCAAACCCTTCAGGTCCTTGGGACCTTTCTCTATCTCCTTCATTGGGGACCCTGTACTCAGTCCAATGGATGGTTGTGAGCCTCTACTTCCGTATTAGTCAGGTACTGTCAGAACCTCTCAGGAGACAGCTAAATCAGGTTCCTGTCAGCGAGCACTTGCTGGCATTCAATAGTGTCTGGATTTGATGATTGAGTATGGGAAGGATTCCCAGGTGGAGCAGTCTCTGGATTGTCCTTCCTTCAGTCTCTGCTCCATATTTTGTCTCTGCAACTCCTTCCATGGATATTTTATTCCCACTTTTAAGAAGGATCAAAGTATCCACACTCTGGTCTTCCTTCTTCTTGAGTTTCTTGTCATTTGTGGATTGTACTTTGTGTATTCTAAACTTCTGGGCAAATATCCACTTATCAAAAAGTGCATACCATATTTGGTCTTTTGTGATTGGGTTACCTCACTCAAGATAACATTCTCCAGATCCATCCATGTCCCTAAGAATTTCATAAATTCATTGTTTTTAATAACTGAGTAGTATTCCATTGTGTAGATATACCACACTTTCTGTATCCATTCTTCTGTTGAGGGATGTCTGGGTTGTTTCCAACTTCTGGCTATTATAAATAAGGCTGTTATGAACATAGTGGAGCATGTATCCTTATTACATGTTCGATCACCTTCTGGGTATATGCCCAGGAGTGGTATAGCTGGGACCTCAAGTAGTACTAAGTCCAATTTTCTGCGGAATAGCCAGACTGATTTCCAGAATGGTTGTACCAGCTTGCAATCCCACCAGCAATGGAGGAGTATTCTTCTTTCTCCATATCCTAACCAGCATCTGCTGTCACCTGAGTTTTTGATCTTAGCCATTCTGACTGGTGTGAGGTGGAATCTCAGGGCTGTTTTGATTTGAAAGAAGCATCTTCACTTAGGAGGAAAATAGGTCCATATGATGTAGCAGTTGGAAACAGTGTTATGACCAGGAAGATGCTGTTTAAAACATCACAATGTAGATCATCTTGATAAGTGATCATGTTAATGCAAGTTTATTAGCTTAACAGAATCTTCCTTTGGCTGGTTGTGCTTAGCTCAAGAACAAATGATTCTGTCACAAAAGGTCCGCTTCAGACACTGGTTCCTGAGTTTATTGTCTTATGTCAACTAGGATGAAAGATTTGACACGTAAGGCAGTAAGTATGGCAGAAGCAAGCCTGATTAAGAAATGTCAAGAACCAATGAGAAATTAAGAAAGTGAAATACCTGTGGATGTGTGGGATGCCAAGGAAAGAGGAAAATGTTGAAGTTCCTTACCTGAGTCTATGGTAAAAAGTAAACAAATTTTGGGTATTCAGTATGAAAAGAATGAGCTCTCTGAGCTAGCATGAGCCAAGCTAACAGAGGACTCAATGGCTCTTGTCTATGCATGACCCCTCTTTTTTTCATGAGCAGTCATTCAGTTAAGGGTGTTTGTCAGTCTTTGACTTGCCCTTTTTTTTGACCTTGACTGTTTACTCGTTATGAGTTACTTGCCCAGAGCCGCTATCCTCTGACTGTGCAAATGTCTCAAGTGCTCTTTATCACACCAAGCTCTCTCTATTCTCATAGCTGTAAAGATGTTTTCGATTCTCTGTCTACAGAGTGGTCTGGATACGATTTCCTGAAATAGGTGGGGACTTTCTTAAATGCTACCTTTACCTGACAGTTGACTGTCCTAGAAGCAAAAATTAGGAAAAGAAAAAAGTGACTTATGCACATTTCTGAAGGACCTGGGTGGCTAGCTAGCCTGCTGTTACTTGCTCTGAGCCCTCTCCTTCTGCTTACCTGTTTATTCATCTT
>NW_022196911.1:37173302-37209170 GCF_008632895.1 Mastomys coucha | reverse complement strand
TTTATTGAACCAGCCTTTGGCATTTCAGCTCTCAATCTTTCCTTTAAGCATAGTGCCAACTCTCACCACAACACATGTAAGCAACTTGTCTTCACTCTGAGCCATTACTTGTGAGCTAATTGGTATACCAATGGAAAAGTGAAGGGGATACATGTCTAATTTCTTTAAATTTGTTAACAATTTTTTACAAATCTCATATGAAAGCATCTGTCTTTCACAGATGTAATAGTCTTTGTAGCAATCTTTACTTATTTGGAGAAAAAGTTTTAAAAATTAATTTTTTCATAGAATATATTTTGATCATTTTCTTTTGACTGCTCAAATTCCTTCGATATCAGCTTTGATATCACTTCATACTCAGATTCAGACTTTTTCTCTCTTAAAAAAGAAAAGAAAGGAAACAAAAAAGCACAAAAAAATAAAACAAACAATCAAAAATAATGGAGTCATTTTGGGATTGGCCAACTATTCCTGAGCATGATGCCTGTCCTGAAGTATGGCTGATATAAACAGTGTTATTCCTTTAAAGAAAAATGATTCTATATTTTCCAACAGCTATCAATTGCAACTAGCTTCTTTTTTCTTTGTTTTGTTCTGCTTTGTTTTGTTTTGTTTTTTGTTTTTTTCGAGGCAAGGTTTCTCTGTGTAGCCCTGGCTGTCCTGGAACTCACTCTGTAGGCCAGGCTGGCCTCAAACTCAGAAATCTGCCTGCCTTGCCTCCCAAGTGCTGGGATTAAAGGCATGTGACACCATGCCCAGCTGCAACTAGCTTCTTGAATATGGGTGGGACTTTGTGCCCCCTTCATCTTCAAAATACATTTTCTAGGATTTGACTAATTAAGTAGATATATTGAGGTTGGTAAGTATGATATAATCTGTTCTAAATGAAGTCAACTTTTGCTAAGCTGCAATAATCCAGCCTAGATTTGATGTGATTTTACATTTTCAGGAGAAATTAAGATGTTTAAAGTAAGAAAGAAAACCACCAAATTTTTCAAACAAAAATGATGCCATGACATATACTGCATTGTAAAAGTGTTTTATAGTTTTAGACTTGAGTAGAGATTTGAGAGCTGAAAATCTGATGTTATCACTCTACGTACTATTGTCACAAAGAAAGAAAACTGAGAAAGCAGAGCTGGGCTCAAGTGAGTTACAATTGAAAAATAAATTAAATGAAAACATGCAGTGTATTACCACATACGTCCCAGTGCAGCAGCTAAAACTCATTTCAGTATGAACACCGTGGCAGCCAGTTTTATCACTAATAAGCTGACCTCCTCAGGAGTGAGAATCAAACGATTTATTTTCACAACTGAAGCTGACACTTGAGCCAGGGACTAGGATTGTATGTGCAGAGTTAGTGTTGAGTCTCAATCAAGATGAACTCTGCAAGTCTGGGTGGGTGTGCATCACAGGTCAGTCTTTGAGGAAACCTTCTTGTCCCCTCCTCTTTGGGTCTTGCATCCTCTCCTACCATCATTCCAAACAATGGGAAATTATGATGCAAGACTTTAGAAGAAACAAATGGAAAGAGAAATCAGAATTGGTTGGCAGCAAGGATCTCAGGAATTTTAGAGAGAGAGTGTGTGTGATCATGCCCCGTGTGAAAGCATAATGGCAGTCATGTAGACAGAGATGTTACATTTTTCTAATTGGGACACCTGTTCAGTTTCTCCCCTATGCTCTGGGTATTCATTTAACCAAGGAGCCAATGGTTCACAGAAAGTATGACAAACTAAAATATTAATGTTTTTGGGCCACATAGGAATATTTTAGAGGAGCATTAAATAGAAGATCCCTACTATTTAGAATTGTAGCTTATTTAAGCTCAATTTTATATGTCAAACTATAATGGGGATAATCATCTCTTTAGAATGCTTTATGAACCATAAAATTTTCAAACATCTATCCTTCATTTGTTAATTTAATTTTAATAATTTCACCAGGTAAGTTATTTTAATTTGTCCCTAAGATAATTGTGATAGGTTGAAGCTATGGCTTGCATAAAGCTACATATCTATGAAATAGATGTTGTGTAAAGTATGAATTTGAGTTTGGCCATTTGGACTCCAAAACTTTTCTGATTCCAATTAACATTCAAGAAGTGTGTATACTTTTGTTTTATGAAGTCTTAATCTATGTTTTCTAATGGATTCTAGCAAAGTCAACAATCATGAACATAAAGTAGAAATCAGAGGCCATTCTTACAAAATATGAACAATTTTAGTATATGAAATACTCCTGAAAATTTATGATTCTCTGTACTAAAAATTATGCTTTCATCAAGACAATTAAATATGATATTTAAAAATCTAGAGAAACATTGACTAGCTAAGATGCATATGAAATGATACTTATGCTATTGAGACTTTGGAGAAAGCAATAATATACTATGATCACACACATAAAAAAAATCTGAAATGCCACATGTGGCAAAGATGGGAAGAATTACAAGACCTTGCACTTGCCTAGTGGATGAGTAAGTTTTTTAATAGTTCTGGGAGTATCTGGTAGTTTTGAATTGACTCACTGTGATTTCATGCATGAGTGTACACATAGTCATACTGCCTGAATTAAATCCTTCTCCTTGTAGTTATTATTGGTTCTTGCTTTGTTTTCTTTGCCAATAGAAATTATTATATATTATTTAATAATTCTGACTTATAAATTATAATTTTAAAATCATGTTGGAAATCAAATACCAGAAGTTTTCTTTCTACTCTCATGAATTCATTAGAATATTTAATAACACTGGTACTACTTCTCTAAATGATCCAAATGTTATTACTTCTTAAAATGAGAGGCTGTCAGCATGTTTCTCATTATATTTCATAATGAAATACTCACTTTGCATTTTTGTATACAGATTAATATTTTTGTCTTAATATGTGATAAAACTGAATTATCATTCTTTAAACATTAATGTAAAGTTAAATATTTGATATACATAAATAAATATCTGTTTCTAGTTCTTTGCTTTATTTCATCTCATAGTATTTTACTTAATTACTCTCTTTTTGGCTAGGTTTAATTATAGGTAGATTATGCAAAGACATCTATTGCTAAGTTAGACCTTTCATGAGTCAAAACACTGATTTTGTTAATCCTCTCTGTTCCCATCAAATTTCCATATGTTTTTTGTTTTATTCTAAAACCCTATATTCTATTACTGGTAATAGCATTTTGAAAATGGAATTCATCATCACATCATAAATCATTTTAAAACCATTTTCTGGGAATCAATGACTAAAATAATGCAGTTTCAATGTTTTCCTTAAAGGTAATTTGAATTGTGAGACTGAATGATCTGGAAACTATTATAACACAATTTAAAATCGTTCAGAGAAAGGTCTCATGAAGGATGTATATAATAAAGTATTTTCTTGTAAAAATATTGTTCATAGTTAAGAAGTTTTCTCTTTTTAATGAAACTAAGCTTTAGAATGTTTACAACTACCACTACCATATACTATGGGGATAGTAAATAAAGATGAATACCTATCGAACATATCTAAACCCAAAATAATGTTATTTCTTAAAATACAAAGTCAGAAAAATGTCTCTTCATCCACTAGGAAATTATAATTATTACTTTTTAGTGTTTTCATGCATAATTATATTCTTATTTCTGGGTAATGGTTTTCAGTGTGAGTTGGATAATGTATTACCTTGACATTGAGTGAGTTCATGTACTACTCTTGCTTTTGGAAACATTTTACTGAATATTTGACATTTTAGAACACTACTGAATTCAGACAAAGAAAAAATCCTGTCACTGTGTCCTTACTTGCTAGGAGTTTTACAGTTTCTGAATCCAGGTAGTTGTTATCATAAAGAATTTAGTGGCAGGCATTGCCAAGACATGCTGTACAGGTTTGCCTTGTCTATTTCACTAACTTTCTTCATTTCCTAAAGCAAAATTTGAAAGACCCTTACTCCAATGAGTTTGA
Organism: Mastomys coucha; assembly: GCF_008632895.1. NCBI lineage: Eukaryota > Metazoa > Chordata > Mammalia > Rodentia > Muridae > Mastomys > Mastomys coucha. The sequence continues at coordinate 37,205,217 of NW_022196911.1, read as the reverse complement.
TGTAGGAACAATTAAATAGTAGACAAAGCCCCCAGTTTTTTCCTATATAGTACATAATGCTACATAAATGTCAGATTCAGTTTTGATTAGTACGCATATAATTTACGTTCAAAATTTTATTTAGATAGCTTTACTAAAATAATAAAGATGAAGAAAAATAAAACTCATACTAAAAAAAAATTCAGAAGCAGAATATTCAACCATCCTTGTACTTAGAATTTTAGAATTTATTATACAAGTGTGGTCTTAATTTTCACAGCTGTACAAGTAGTCAGTGACTAGAGCCATGACAGACTCTTATTCTCTGTCATCCGTGAGTTGAATTCTTTTTATGAAATGTGCTGGTTCTTTTCAAAAGAGTCGTAGAACATGAGAATATAGTTAAGAACAACAAATACATAAAAATACAATGCGCATTCTTTTATAAACTTAAAATGAATCAATCAATTGACTTCTATTTCATATGGTGAGTTAGCAATCTTCTGTAGAATGATTTTGGTGACTAGTTCTAGCTGCGTAATTAATTGGTTGTCACATCTTGAGACTTTTAAGAAAATATGGCAGATTTAACAATGAGTTATCAACACAACTCCTCCATATCTTCATTAAAATATCAATAAACAATATATATGTGTAAAAACAACTCAAAGGAGAGAAGATGCTTATATTTGGTCAACAGAGCTAATAGAAGTTTGGAAAGTAGAAAATAGCAAGTGTTCAGGTGATAATTAAAGTATCTAGCAGCAAAAGCTGAGCCTCTATGTAGTAACTTCCCTGAGCAAGAAAATAGCCAGAATGTTCAAAGCCATGAGAACTAGGGAACAGGTAAGGCTTAAGAATGAGGTTGGGAAATAAAGTTGGTCTAAATATATTTCAGAAGTCTGGAGCACTGGAGGGATATGCCCCACAACCTCTCTCTCCCTCAAAAACACATACATGTAGACATCCAGTTCTCCCACCAAAGGAAACTGGCAATCACATACTCTGCAAAAACTTAAATCTGGAATATTTCATCCACAGCCATGGCAGAAGGTATTATAACACTGATCTGGGACTTCTAGAAAATGTAATAAACAACAATACCATTTCTTGAGACTCACTTAAAATAGTGCTAAAAAATAAAAGTTTTATGATAGATATAATGTAATTGCTAAAACGTATCTTTTGAATGTGAATAAAAGTAGGTTTGCTTGTTGTACCAGATAGGGTTTCTGAATCCCAAAAAAATACCAAGGAGCCGACTCTGTGTGATCACTTTAGGGTCACTTTATTGCAAACTCAAGATTGGCCTTACTCACCACTGCCCCACAGAACAGTTTGGTGGAAGAGCCCCAAAACTCCGATTGTGTCAAGTTTTTATAGGAAAAATAGGAAAGAGTGAGGAGGGGGTCCAGCAAGCAGCTAACTGAATGTCTATTGTAAGCCAACAGGGAGGTGCTCTGAAGCAAGACCATATACAATCACAAATGGTCTGAAAGTACATCTGAAACAATCAGACTAATCTTTGATTGACGGTTGCTAGGAAGTAGCTAGGGAGTAACTCTGGCCAAGGACAAGCTAAGTCTTGTGGTCCTTCCTGGTACTTGTGTGCAGCTTGGATTCAGCTGCGGGTCAAGTTCTCAGGCTTATTTTTTCCTTCCTTCCTTCCTTCCTTTCTTTCTTTCTTTCTTTTTTCTTTCTTTCTCTCTCTTTCTTTCAAGATGGAGTAGATTTGGCCTCTCATGCTAAATCTTTTCCTAAGAATTTCACTGAGTCACTCAACTAAACTGAGGAACTCAAGGATTTCCCTGTTTATGTCTGCATTGAAAGAAAAAAAAAATACTTGTCAAAGTAACATGGCCATGCTGGATTCAAAAAGATGGAGACCAGAGGATACATTGCTCGTGATCACGTTTCTCTAGTGTGTCGACCATCTTATCTTGAAACCGGGAGAGACAGAAAAGAAGCTCCAAGTCATCCGAGGGAAACCCCAACACCGGAGTCGACAGTTACACGGAATTTTGTAGCTTTATTTCTTCTGAGACAGGGTCTCATTTTATTTCCCATCTAGCCCTAAACTCACGAGAATCCTTCCTGCAGAGTGCTAGGGTTATAGACAAGAGCCACTATACAGACCTACTACCCCCAGTTTAAAGAAAACTGAGTCTTAAAAATCATGGTCTTCTCATTTCTCATAAAAGAAAAATCTAGCGTGATAAGCCTACTCAGGATCCAGTTTCAGCCCATCTAGGAGAACGGATGGAAAACTCTTCTTTAGAGCTGTAGTTCTCACCCTTTCATTAAGTTCCTCAGGTTGTGGTGACCTCAGACCATAAAATTATTTTGTTGCTATTTCATAACTGTAATTTCGCTACTGCTATGCATCTTTATATAACTATCTGATATGCTGGATATCTGATATGTGACCCCTTAAAGGGGTCCTGACCCACAGGATGAGAACCACTGCTTTAGAGAAATTCAATTACTCAATGAAAATATTTGTAGACAATAAAATTTCTGTATCATTTTCAATACATAGATATTTATTTTCTCTTACTTCATTGGTCTTGGTCTTTTTGCATTTAGAGTTCTCTGGTGCCCTGTGTTGATTCTCAATGTGTTTGTTCTCTTGTTGCTTTTCACATCTGTGATTTAAGTGATTTTCTTAACGTGTAGGTTTGGTGGCTTTCTGTTTCTTATCATCCCCAGCTTCTCCTTTCTTCAAGCAGCTACCATTCTTCACTTACCTGACTAAGATGGTTACTGTAACTGGAATATCTGCCACCTGCCTATTCCTTTTGTAATGATCTTGCATTCTACAGATATGGGTTCATTCAAAACTCAATTCTGAAACAGTGAATTTACATATTGTCTACCACTTACAAGTAGATTATGCCTCTGCTGATTTGCCTGGTTTCTTGCTTCCTGGCCTTTGCTAATTTCAGTATAAAAGACATAAGAACACAGCTTATTAAAAGGTAAGAAAAGATTACCTGCGGAACTATTCCCACCAACCCCAAGCTGAACCTCACTGACTGTGTGCATCTGAATCTTTCCAGTAGAGCTCAGTATTCAGTCTGCTCTTCTACCTGAAATACTTCCTCCTAGAGACAAAATTGCTGTGAGCACATTTTGATCTTGCTCTATTTTGAAAACAGCAACCGCAATCATAAAAAAAAATGAAAAATAACTCAGTGATTTCAATGAATCATCACTGTAAGAACTTACTTATTAAAATGTTCATTACATTTATTCAAAGACTGTATTCACTTGAAAAAGTTTCCATAAATATAAATATTGGCATCGTTTGGCTAAACTATCCTCTGTAAACTAAAATTAAATGGGTCTAGAGAGATGGATCAATGGTTAAGAGTGCTTAGATGTCCAAAATTAGACTATCAGCACCCATATCAAGTGGCTCACAACCACCTGTAAATCTGTCTCTGGGGACTGCATACCCTTTTGTATCCCACAGCCATGGACAAGCAGATATACAAATAAATAAAAATAAGATAGGAAGAAATGATGTTAACAGAATCTCACACATGTCCACACTTCTCATGTTGCATTAGAAACATCATATTAGATATTCCATTTGCCTCCCAATATTTTTCCACAAAAATTATAAATAGTAATCTTTGATTGGAATTATTACTTTACCTAGGATTACATTCCACATCTTGAAAAATAAGAAGTATTAGAACTTAAAGAAATCAAGGTCAGTGTATTTGACACTATTTACCCTTCTGTAATCACTGCCTTATAGGTTGCTAGAAATCAAAGCTACATCCTGCCCTTGATACATTTTTTCCCATTTATAGATATTCAGGAGTCCAGAGTGACTTTGCTTAAGCCTGGCTCTGTTGTTTCATTAGTGGCATGATCTTTTTTTTATGAGCTACTTAATCCTTGGAGCTCAAAGTTTCCTGAATATAAAATTAAAGAAACAATGTTACCATATTTTTTTCCTTTCTATTTAGTCTAAGAATATAGCACATAGAAGTATTGGTACAATGGTTGCTAATGGGTAGATATCTAATGAATATTGAGCTTTCATCATTATGCTAATTTTTAATAAAATTAGGATTGCTGTCAAAATCCGCACAATTCTTTGTCTTTGGGATGGCTGTCAGCTAAGGATTTAAGGGGCAAATATCTAAGTATTTACAAGGAGATAAAAATCTTATTTCAAAAGTCACATTTTATGAAAGGAAATAATACACCAGGGCAAATATTGAATTATTTATATAATGATATAGTAAAAGTATTAAGATATAATGTAACCTTTCAAGCTGCATTAATAATTGACTTCAGTTTTGCAGGACAGATAAATATAGTCTTCTAAAGGCAGTGGTGCCTAATGGCATAAAATACAGTCCCAGACGTCAACACTACACTAGGTACAATAATGTGAAATTATTTATGCTTGATAACACTATACTCATACCATTGAGAAATTAATGATGTATTATGAAAATGATTGTGCCAGACACCCATTCCATGTGAAGTACTAAATTTATGTTTTTTTATTTTAAAATACATATTTAGGACAGTTAAATATGATTACATTTAATCACAGGTATGTCTAAATTGTGTTAAACAGTCATGTTTGTCAAAAAAGGAATCATGCAAACTTTAAGTCTAGATTAGCATCATAAAATTTCATTTTAAAGATATTCATACAAGGACTATATTAACTATTCAGAAGTAATTGTTAGAAATCATAAAGTAAAACATTATTAGAGTCAAGTGCACAGGAGGGGTAGACCAGAAACAGTGCGAGATAAATTGGATAAAATGTTTATTTCCTAAAAAAATTATACTTGGAGAAAGTGCTGAAATATATTTATTAACAATTCATAGTTAGGTACATGGAAATTTAATAGCACAGCATTACTGGTAAGTTTCCACTTGGTTAATTGCTAAGAGCAAGCAGCAGTTGAGTGCCTTTTAAAACCTTGTTGAATTTTCAGGGTTATTCCCAAATATAACCATAACACTGGGGAGTTCCAGAAGAGTTCAATGATATGCAGATATCTGATAAAAAATAGTTGTAAGTATCAAAGATTTACAATAATCAGCAATGAATGCTCTTCTCGAGTTTGATGGAATGCTAGAGAAATGACATAATATTGAATAATATCCAACTTTTGGTTTCTTGCTTCTGCCTTCACAGATTGCTAGTATCACCCATTTAATCTACACACCTTTATCACTTAAGAGCACTTAACTTTTCTCTTTAGGAATATAAATGCATATGTGTTTTGGCATAAAAATTGAAAGATGTATAATATGGTCATATTTCAAGGCTTCAGTCCCCTAAAATATCTAAGTGTAAAAGTTACTTAGTGTTTACTGTAAGTAAGTTCAAAGCCAGGATGGTCTAAGTAACAAAACAGTGACTCAAAACAAAAACAAACAAACAAATTAAAAAAAACAAGCCTAATAAAGAAGAGAAAAAAGAAGAAAAAGAAGAGGTTGGGTAGGGGGATCTGGAGATACAATTCAGCTCTTAGAAAGAGTACTTGCTGCATTATAAAAGAACAGTTCAGATGGAGAGCATCCATGTAAAAGCCTTGGGAGACTACAACAGGCCTGGGCACGTGGTGGGAGGGAGTTAGAAAGAGAAAGATCACTAGAGTGGTCTGACAAGCCCATCTACCAGTTTACCAGGAAAATTTGTAAGTTCCAAGGAGAGACCCTGTCTCAAGTGGATAATGCAAATTCTTAAATAATCCTGGGCTTCTATATGCATCCTTATTACACATGCACACACACACATGCACACATACCCGCACCCATACCAGCACCCACACACAAAGAAAATGGAGAGAGAAATAAAGAAAAGCAAACAGTATAAAATCACTTAATACCTCAAAATAATGCATATAGTTCTATTAAGCAACATTACCGACTTTGTGTTACACTCACTGCTTGTGTATGGATCTCCTCAGTTCCCACCTTGATACCAGCCACATTCCAAAGGGTATTACGGTTATACTGAGTGCCTAGTATGGTTATACTGAGTGCCTAGTATGGTTATACTGAGTGCCTAGTATGGTTATACTGAGTGCCTAGTATTATGGTTATACTGAGTGCCTAGTGAATGTACGCACTTGCCATAGGCTCTCTACATCTATAAAAACCCCATTTAGTGACAGTTCCAAGGAACTTTCCTGATTCTTCATGTCAGCTCTAATGTAAACAGGAATGCATTCTCTTGTACATTATGATGTAAGTTTTGAGTATACAACAGATATTGTGGTAACACTATTAAGAATTTTGAAAGCTTGGTTTCTTCACTAAATGCTGCTGTTCTAACTGGCAATCTGTATGTATAAAAATGAAAATAGATCCGTATTTTCACCTTGCACAAAGCTCAAGTCCAAGTGGATCAAGGAACTCAACATAAAACCAGGTGCACTAACTCTAATAGAGGAAGATAGTGAGGAAGAGTCTTGAACTCATTGGCCCAGAGGGAAATTTCCTAAACAGAACTCCAGTGACTCAGGATCTAAGATGAAGAATTGATAAAGGGAAACTCATGAAACTAGAAAGCTTCCGTAATGCAAAAGATGTAGCCAATAGGACAAATTGACAACCTACAGGTTGGGAAAAAATTTTCACTAACTCAACATCCCATAAAGGGTTAATATACAAAATATACAAAAAACTCAAGAAGCTAACCACCAAGAAACCGAACAACCCAGTCAAAAAATGTGGTATAGAACTAAACAGAGAATTCACAACAGAGAAATCTTGAATGGCTGAGAAGCACCTAAAGGAATGTTCAGTGCTTAGTCATCAGGGAAACAAATGCAAATCAAAATGACCCTGAGATTCCATCTTGCACCAATAGGAATGGCTAAGATGAAAACCTCAGGTGACAGCACATGTTGGCAAGGATGTGGAGAAAGAGGAACACTCTTCCATTGCTGGTGGGATTGCAAACTGGTAAAACCATTTTGGAAATCAATCTGGAGGTCCCTCAAAAATTTGGTTTCTTTAAAAAACACAGAAATATTATAAGAATGTGCTTTCATTTTAATCCCAGTTGTGGGGATATGGGGCTGCTTTGAACTATCTAAAACAGCTGATTATGATTTATCTTGTGCTCTAGCCGTGGAGTTCTTTTTCTAGTGGAAGATATTTTCTGTGTTTGTGTGATATTTGGAAGTCTGTGAACTTTTCAAAGGGTATATAGAAGCTAGAGCCCTGGTAGGAGGGATTGTTGGAAATAGGAGATTGAGGACACCCTCCAGAATGCACCAGAGACCAGGAAGGTAAGAGACTCTCAAGACCTAGATGAAATGCCCGACAGTAGAGAGAGGGAACTTATAGAGCCCACTCCAACAGGAAGACAGGACATCAAGTGAGGGATGGGGTTGCCATCCCACAGTCACATCTCTGACCCATAATTGTTCCTGTCTGAAAGAATTGCTGAGATGGAAATGGAGAGGAGCCTGAGGAAAAGAAGGCTCAGAGACAGTTCCAAAGTGGGATCCTGCTCACAGGGAGGCCCCAAAGCCTTACACTATTACTGAGGCTATGGAGCACTCACAATAAGAGACCTATCATGACTGCCCCCTGAAAGACCCAACAAACAGCTGAGACAGTTAAATGCAGATATCTGTACCCAACCAATAGACAGAAGCTGCTGACTCCTGTGGTTGAATTAAGAAAAAGCTGAAAGAACCTGAGAAGGAGGGCAACCCTGTAAGAGGACAAGCAGTCTCAATTAAACTGGACCCCTGAGATTTCTCAGAAACGGGACTACCAATCAGGCAGCATATACTAGCTGATATGAGGCCCTCAACACAGATACAGCAGTAGTCCGTTGGGTCTGGACTCAGTCAGAGAAGATGCACCTATCCTTCAAGAGACTGGAGACCCCAGGGAGTTTAGAGGTCTGCTGGGGTGGGGACATCCTCGCTGAGATGGGGGTGGGGAGGAGGTATGGGATGTGTGGACGAGGTATGGAATGTGGAACAGTCAGAAGGGGGATAAAATCTGGAGTGTAAAAAAAAAGATTAAATAAAATTTTTTAAAAAATTAAAAAGATCCTGATGAAAATGAACCTGACTGCACCTTTCCCTTCATCTAGTATCACCCAGACATCATGCTGAGCTCAGGATTGATCAGTGGTTAGAGATTCTGCCCCGCACAGAAGAGGGGGTGCAACAAGGACCTTGTCATTAGTCAGGGTGCGTTCACCTTTCTTCTTGCAACCTCTTTTTCTAAATACAATGAGGAACCTAAAATGAGTTATTTTCATTTTCCAGTAACATTTCACTCACAGGTAGACTAAGTAACAGTATCAGGAACAATGTTGTTTGGTTTTGCAAAATACTGAAATGATATCTATTGTCTTTATGTTTTCTACTTTACCTGAGAGATGTCAGTTTCAAATGGCAAATACAATACCAATTTGTTCATTCTACTTTCATGATTTTGACATTGAATGATTAATTCAATTATTCAAGTAAAGGGAAGTTATACATTGTTTTTCTCTTTTTAATGTTTCAGGTTTACTGAATGTTTCAATAAAGTTTCCTTTTGTAGGAAAATAAAAATTGTTAAATCTACTAGATTTTTTTTCTGATTTTGAAATATAATATTTATTGCTTAGACATTTTGATACAGGAGAGCTTGCTGTTCATTCTGATTTTGGAATTTCTATAGAATTGAGTTCAAAGACAAAACAAAAAGTGCCCAAACCAAATTTATGATGCTGTTCATGTGACACAAACCAGTTTTGTACATAACATGCAGCAGCAGCTTTAAAATTCCCTTCAGAAAAACATGCATTCTACACAGTTATTATTGTTTCTATTAAATGAATGGGTCGAAATCATCAGATCAACTTTCTTCTTGACGAAAGAGGGGAGAGAAAGGAGATGAATGCAGTAGGACCTGTCTGAAACAGGCATCTGACTCAGGGGGCATCTCTAGAGTTGCTTGGCAAACAGCCCTGTGGGCCTCTCTGTTTCCTTTTCACACTACATTTTATGTAGTGATTGAATTTCAGCATTGTGTTCATAAAGAAGGAATAAAAACAAAACAATTAAACAAAACGAAATAGCTACAACAAAAAAGAGAAAATTTGTACCTCAAAATAATAGATATATATGAGGGTATACATTCACATACATCTATCTATCTATATTTCTATATGCCTACATATACATACATATACATACACATACATAAATATTAACATACAAGCACACATATCATTTAGTTATATATTATTTCTGCTATATATATTTATTATATATTATTTATTTAATATATATAAATGGCTATTCATATATATCAAAATCCCAAAGGGTAAAGAGAACCAAACAAAAGGCATAGAAGCAAATTATCTGAACATGCAAACAATGCTATGATTTACCCAGCACTTAAACAAATTACAGATTTCAGAGTTTAACATTGGGAAGCATGGCAGGCAAGACAAAAACCAAATAATATATCTCTCAATCTCACTAATAAGATGTGACAAGACCCTACTGACTATGAAGGAACAGATAAGACTAAATAAAGCTTTAAATCAATAGTGATTATTGCCATTTGCAGCCCTGGCTATGGCCACAGCTGGGAGCCAATCCCAGCTACATCTTACAGTAGCACAGAGGTTGGTTATGGCTTCTCCCCACAGTATCTCATATCTAGTTAATCTATCAGATTATTAAAAATCATGATATGCCATTATGTGCATCTTTCTATGGGTAAGAAATAAAAACAGTTTTCAGCATCAACAATTAAATATGAATTTGTACATGTGTTTGGAGGATAGTATACAATTCAATTTTATAATTTAGTATTTATATAGTGACCTAGTAACTTCATTTATAAGATTTTGCCCAAAATAATACGTGTTTGATCATATTCTTTGTAGAATAGTTTTTAATCCCAAACTATTAGAAAAACATATAGCTTTTCAAAAATATAGAATTGACTAAATGAAATATATTTGATTATAACAAAGTTTAGGTGGATTTTTAAATAAGAAATCATTAATATATAATTGTCAAGTAAAACAAGCTTAAATGTGTATTAAAAGAATACACTGATAACATCAATTATGTCTAAGACCACTACAATTAACAATGAACGATATAAACATAGTTGTGGAGACATTGAGAGGTCATAAAATAATTTCTCTAAGAAAAACATCCAGCCTATTGGAGTAAGAGACTAATGTTTCACCTTATGGAATTGTGTGACTTAATGTTTTATCTCCAGAAAAAGTAAATAAACTTCTTTTTCCCTAAAGATTAATGTTGATCTGTTCAAACAAGTTTCTAAGCTGAATTTTTTAAATAGTGTAAACCCCAATCAACAAATGTACAGATGTATATTTAAAAATAGAGAGGGAAGAAAAGCCTTCCTGGATTATGTTTAAGACACTAGCTTCTGAGATGAAGTTAGGAATGATACAGCAGTTATCTTATTGATGGCTTTGATCACTCATATTGAAAGGGTGCCATTTGCAATATGCTCATTTCACACAGGGGAGGGAAGGTTGAATCAAGTAAATGGCAGTATACAGATGTGACCTGTATTATTCAAGGTCAATCAGCCAATCTGTTCCAAAATCAGAAGTGAACTCCAGCTCATGAAATCTTCATTTTACTAGACTACATTGTCTGATACAAGTGGGTGACATTAATCATAGTGACATTTTCTCTTTAAGCTGGACCACCATGGTGTGACATCCTTCTTAAATGAAAGGTGGTAAGAAGGAATGAGAAAAAAATCTACTTATTAAAGTTAAGTAGATTCTCATCTATAATAACTACAAATTTCCCAGAACTTTTTTTAATATATACTGAAGGGCCCTAGGAGAGAAAGTGTGAACAAGAAGTGAATTGTATAGAATAAAAGCTACATCTGTAAGAACAGAGATATTTTAGACTCAAAATGGAGTATTCAAAATTCCTAGAATGAATTTCTAATCAACTCTTTGCAGGCAGCCAGAGTGGTTAGCAGCTAACATTTTCCTTAGTTTCTTTTGATTTGCTTTTTTATCAAGAAAGTTGTTTAGTTCTGACTTAGTGTCCTCTAACCCTGGCTCACACCTTCTCTTAAACCTTTACTGATCTAAAAAGCAAATGTAAGCTTATTACAATGCATGTCTATTTCACAGCACAGCATATATAAGTTAGCTTAAATACTAATTATGTTTCTTAATAATTAAGTGTGAAGAAAAAATAAGATTATACTTATTAAGCTCTAACTGTAGGAAATATACTTTTATTGTTACTTTCCTCTATAATCAACAGTCTATAATCATTTTATAATGCTCTATTGAGAAAGTGAAAGATTTTTCATTTCATGGAAACCTTTACAGAATCTGTAATTCTAGGCAAAAATATAAAAGCATGACCATGTCCATTTAAATACACATACACACACACACACACACATGCACAAGCACACACACACACACGCACACACACACATGCACACGCACGCATGCACATACGCATGCACGCACACACATGCAAACACACATGCACACACACACGCACACACACACACAAAGATCATAAAAATTCAACTAAATATTTGTAATATAAACTAAATAAATCTACATTGAGATGAAGCAATTCATTTAGAGATGCAGCACTTTTATCATACAATATCCTGAAGCAAATAGTAATTCCTTTTTTGAATAGAATGTGTTCTTCCATTTATTATAAAAAGAAGATCAAAAAATCTTTTAAAGTGCTACTTAAACTAGATATATTGTGTTAGATTCCCTATGCCATTTCCATCCTTACTTTGATGAGTCATATATGAATGAGTTTTTGTGCAGTTCTTTTAAATAAGCATAACATTTTTGTATTTTTCTTCTCAAAATAATTATTCCAGCACCTTAAGATTATTTGATATTGATGCTCATTAAGTTTTTAAAGGTTTTATCTTCCATTTACTTGTGCTTGTGTGTTTGTATGCACACACACATATGTGTAGATGTATACATAAAGTTATAAAAGAGAAGCCTGCTTTATAGATTTTTGCTGGATACCTAGCTTCTTATATTGGTGGTGGAATCAGAATTTCTGGCCTTTTGGTTGTATAACAAACATTAAAATATCGGGACATTTTTTTCCAAAAACAGTAGACTATCATCTTAATGTACACAGTCTCTCACATTACTATAAAGTGGGCAAAATACTGAAGTTATCAATACAAATTTTAATATAAAATCAACAAAGCTATAGTGTTTTAAGTTGATGTTGTGATACATGTATATGTTTTCACACCTAGTTCATACACATTTCATACACATTCCTTGTAATTATGTCTAACGCTTTGCTGGAATGCAGATATTCTGTGATTTCCAAATAATGAATTATATGTTTTAGGACAGATAGAATAAATTGAGTCTACATTTAGATTACACCATTATGCTTTATATCTACTCCTAGCAAATGAGACATTCTGTACATTTTAAACAAGATTATATAAAATTTATGACACCGTATACCCTTTCTAGTCTGCTTTACTAAATTACTTTCTCTACTCTCGATTTATGTACATATTTCTATGTATTTCCTGTACAACAGAATTTCAAGTGTCCTGAAGTTATTCAAATTACACAGTATCATCTCACTAATAAGCTCCCAATATCCAATATTTAATTTCTAAATAAGTCATAAATAATCAATTCATTTGTGACTACAGACATTTAGAAAAGAAGAATTTATTTTGAAATTTGACATAAAATTATAAAAATTTGCCTACAGGAGGACAAACCATACACATTTACTTATTCAATTATTTATTTTATCTACCTTTCTGTCTGTCATCCATTCATCCATCCATCATCACCTATCTACACACCAATCTAAGAAAGTTTTTCCATAGATGTTTTTTAAATAAACCTAGGATGTAGGCTTTTTTTTTTCAATTTAAAATATATATATATATATATATATATATATATATATATATATATATATATATATATATATATATATATATATATATATATATGCTGTGTCAGGAGCTGTGGGAAATGCCAGGGGGTGAAGTAGCACATAAAATATTCCTGGCTGAGGGGAAAGGACAGACAGGCAAACAGAAAATCAATTGCAATGAAGACTGCTGGTGAAGGCTGAGACAGGGTCAACAGAAGGGGTTAAGGGAACACAAATGAGGGCCATTGCTCTGGTTTTCAAGGATCCAAATGCAGCATTAAACCATAAACCACACATTAGTATTTCTATTTTGAACCTCAGGAACTCAATTAAAAGTTTAAAGTTACAGAGACCAGGACTTACACGTGCCAGACTTCAGCTTCTTAGATCTGTAACTGCAAGGGTATTTCAGCTTAAGATTGAGTGTATCTTCATAGGACCAAGGGCCTCTCCTTCCATTGATGACCAACTAGGCCATCCTCTGCTACATATGCGGCTGGGGACATGAGGCCCACCATGTGTGTTCTTTGGTTGATGGTTTAGTCCCTGGGAGCTCTGAGGGTACTGTTAGTTCATATTGATGTTTGTCCTAAGGGGCTGCAAACTCTTCAGCTCCTTGGGTCCTTTCTCTAGTTCCTTCATTGGGGACCCTGTGCTCAGTCCAATGGATGGTTGTGAGTCTCTACTTCTGTATTAGTCAGGCACTGTCAGAGCCTCTCAGGAGACAGCTATGTCAGGCTCCTGTCAGCCAGCACTTGTTGACATCCACAATAGTGTCTGGGTTTGATGATTGAATATGGAAAGGATTCTCTATGCCCCAGTGTAGGGGAATGCCAGGGCCAGGAAGAGGGAGAGGGTGGGTTGGTGAGCAGAGGGAGGGGGAAGGAAGCAGGGTTTATTTTTGTTTTCTTTTTTGTTTTTTCAGAGGGGTAACCAGGAGAGGAGATATCATTTGAAATGTAAATAAAGAAAATATCTTTAAAAAAAAGAAAAAAAGGTTAGTTTACATTTGCAATCAAAGGGTTGACAGTTAATACAATGTATATATTGCTAATCTTAATTTGCTACTTCATGCTAGTATGTAATTTGAAATCGACTCTTGTTTCAAAAAAAATGCTTTTTAAAAAAGGGAATAAATAACAACCATGTGACTTGCCACCATCTTGACTGATGACCCATTAGGATGGAAGCAACCAAGTGTCCGGAAGCCATCTTGCTTGATGACCTCATCAGAATGGAAGCAACCCTGTGGCTGGCAGTCATCTTTAATAAGCTTTAAGAGAGTACATGCCAAGTGACTTCATCACCATCTAGATTAAGGTGTCTATGTGGTATGAACCAACAAATGCAGTGCCCATTAAATTACTTAGTCCTACTGAGCTCCCTCTTATCACAATATTTCCTTTATAAACAGGTCTCTAATTTATTTTGGATTAGTATGGATTTTTTTTGTATGATGATTTTTGCCCTGAAAGTAAAAAATTTATATAAAAATGCATATCTAATACAGTATGCTTTAAAAAAAAAGATTGAATATATCTGAATTCTGTAGGTAATTAGAGTAGTTCTTAGGGGGGAATAGTTTTGTGTCAATTGGTTTCTTCTTATGTGAAAGTTCAGTTGTCAAGTGTTGATCTTCCCAGGGTTGTTGCAAGGGTTAACTATTCATACCAGGTAAGGTACACTATCACCACATTGTTGCCTTATTATTTTCTAAACAAGCAATAGGTTGTACACTTATCTGTTGTTATAACCTAGAATTTCAGAGACTCCTTGTTTTAAGAAGAGATTATGCTTTATTTTTAAAACAATTTCTGAAGCTATTATATAAGGAATTGTCCCCAGGATTTTATAGAAAGCTACCACAGAATTTAGAGTTGTCATAAACTAATTTATCACCCATCACCTATTCAACACTATTACTATCATTCTTGTCATTGGAAGACTGAGTGCAGAATACTTAAACTTCAGATTCTGATAAAAGGGAGATGAAAACAAAGGTTGGTTTCTGTGACAGTGCTCTTCAGTGTAGCAGGTTTTCTGGCCTGAAGGAAAAGCAAGGTTTCCCCATGAGAACAGGATGACTACTGGAAGAACGAACCTTTTCCTGATTTCAGCAATGGAGTGTCTACAGATGACTTCTTGTTAAGGTTTTGGCTTTTGTTTGTGTGTTTGTCCTTTGTCTTAGGGATTCTTTAAATGATTAAGTATAACAGAAAAGTTGGTTGGAAGTTGATGGGGATACATAAGTTGAATTATTAAAATGAATGTTGAAGTTGGTTGAATTTTAAATTAGCATTGAAACAAGTGTACTATCTAAGGCAGTCTACATCCTCATTAACTGATCCTTCCTCCCACGTTCAATTCACTCAAAAATATTTTTTGAACAGTTACTTTATGTCAGGCATTTCTCCATCACTACTTTAATATTCAATGATTTATGATACACTTTATATGTCATCTGTATCTGTACATTTTTTTTCTAAAATGTATACACCAATTTCAATTTAGACACCAAGCAGAATCATCTTTTTCCCTTTTAAAATCAGAGAAATAAAAAGAATTCTGTTATGTATGGGTAAGCCATTACAAGTGCCAAGGTTTATTTCAATATCTCAGGTTTGCAAAATACAAGCACTGTTGGTATACAATGATACAGATAGACAGTTTGCAAAAATTGTATTACTAATTTTATGTTCCCTAGAAAAAGGTACAAACAATTCAAGAAGTACAATTAAATTTCATTTTTTTTAATATACAGGGAGTAATATGATGATAAAGTTTCTTATTAATCTAATCTCCAAAGTTTGGAACAATAATTGTCCATTTGTAACTTGAGTCCCTTCTTCAGCAGTCTGTTCATTTACCAAACCTCTGTGTTACATTTTTACAAGTCTAATATATATTAGATACTAAAATAACATAGAATAACAAAATGTTCAATGTCTCAAAGGAATGCTTATATATCTGCTATTTCATAATTCCAAAATTTAATCTATTACTTTGGCTACTGTATTTAATTCACTGAGTAGATTTACAAGTTAAAGCTGTTTCTTTCTCAAGGTGAAGAGGAGCATCCTGAGGTAAATCCATTTTGTGGATATTGTCTTTCCTGTTAACTAATTGACATAAAAATCCTTGCTCTCAATAATTTTCCCCTTTCATTCAATATAGAATCAATTATTTGCCCTTATGACAATGACATAAGTCTTGATTAATAGAAAACTTATTGCCTCAATTTTATGTATGTAGTTGTTTTCTCCTTTTGAGGACAACTACCTCACTCTGAGTTAGAACCAATGAGGAAATGAATCCTTTTCAAGGTGACTTACAGCTAAGAAACGGAATAACACCGTGCAACATTCAATAGTCCCTGATTAAGTCCTGTCTCCTAAATTATAGCATAACACTACTTTGGTTTCTTCATGGGAGCCAACTTTCTTTCCTTGAATATAAAAACATTATAAATCCCCAGTAATTTGTATGATAGTTTGAGTAAATTGTTTCTTTTTTTCACACACAAACTACAAATTCTCCCATTTAAAGTGTCCTTGTATCCATCTTATAGCAGAAACCATTTAAAAACATTCCGAGGAAATATTTTTATTTTTCCCCTGACTATTTATTTTAGGATGTATTTCAAGATGACTTTTTCTTCTTCCAAATCGAAACATGGGAGCATCTAAATGGGTCTAAATAATCAGGCATCCAAGCTGGAAATTTTGCTATTCCATTCTATTCACAGCCAACAATAATGCCTCTATTTGTTCAATATCTTCACTTAATTGCTAGTTTCCCCTTCCTTACAGAACACCATCCAAAGGTGTGCAGGATATATTATACCCGAAGTTGAATAGGATTATGAGCCCACATTGAATTTAACAGACCAGTTAAAATATCGTCCTCTTATTCTTTGCAAAGGAGTGTTTTATTTATCAGTTGCTTCAGGTTCTAACTGAATTGAGAAAAATGCCCACAATTATTTTATGGTCCCCCCTTCCCCTTTTCAGTTCTGTTCCTATCAAAACTGTGGCTTTACTGTCAGAGGAAAATCATACCTTTCCTCAATGGTATAATTGGAGCTATTTTTTCCAGTGTCAAAAAAAGTTTGTCTGGTTGTGAACCATTACACCAACTGTGAAGGGTGAAACTGTTAAGTTTTTACTATTTATTCTTTATTCAGATTTTAGGAGAACCTGAGGAGCAAACTGTCTTCCTTCCTCGTTACCTCCATTAGGGGGAGCTCTGATAGTGTTTCGCCTAGCTGGGTTTCTCTTGGCAAACTATGAGCTAGTCATTTACACAATACTCTAAAGCATGTTGAACTTTAAAACACACATTTTCTGCCCTTTCTCTCTCTGTGTCACACCATTTTTTTAAATCATTGTTTTTAGTATGCATCTTAGAGTTCAGGCTATGTTTTATCTCTGAATAAGCATGCTGAGTTCTTCTTCCTGGGAACTTGTTTCAACCAACCAGGAATGAAATCTGTCAGCCTAGTTTATATGGACTGCTCTTACAGAGGTTGCCAAGGACTCTGGTTAGAGGCAGAAAATATTGTAGTATGATGGAACTTGGCAAAACAGAAATTAATGATTTCAATGAATTATTTCTCTAGTATAATGCATTACTAATTTTCATGTAAGACAATAGTTATTTACACATTTAACTGAATCAGCTCTAAGAACTAATTTAGTACTTACTTTATTACTTATTCATTTTGAAATGTTGAGTGATGTAACTAAAACTTAGATAAATAATTTACCATCTAGCATCTGACAGAGAAGACAGGCTCCTCCACAAAGGGCAAATGTTTATTATGCAAAATGTACACAATTGTGTCCCATTCTACTAAGCGGATAGTAAAATGAGAGAAATCTAAGCAAATCATATTTTTTATTTCTATGTTCCTTTTTAGTGTCAAGAAGTACCTAATTCTTTTTGTTCAGTGTTCTTTTCTCTTTTGCTAACATTTTCATTTTCCCTATGTAGAATATTAAGTTCCTACAAGGATGGAGGTAAAATGAATGAACAGAACAGGCAATGAAGAATGAAGTGCAGGTAGATGAGAATCATATACTCAAAGAGCACATCCCCTATGAAGCAAAATAACACCTCAGATATATGATTCAGAGCAGACTAAGATACTGCTGAGTAACAAAACTGAGAGAACATTTCTGAATTTTGTTTCATATCACATGTATTTTTTCTCACTCTAACAAATAAAAAATGAATTGAAGAAAGAAGCTTTTTACTACTATCTTCAATTTTGGTGCATATAGACCCCAAATGAATACAAATTGAGGTTGAATATAAAAAATAACCTCATGTTTGCACAGAAGAAAATTACTGTTTATGAATGTGGTCTATATCATTCCCTTCTTATCTTTGAGCATCAAAGGAATGAGTATAACAGAGTCCATAATAAAATCTGGAAATCATTTTTGAAAATCACATGAAAATTTGTTAAATCATTCTTAAGGTCTTTCTCTTTCTTACCTAAGGATTTTACAAATTGCTTAGGTAAGTCTCAAAATTACTCTTCCTATGAGCTCCATCACTTAGAGCATCGTTTTCTCTAAGGATTCTGACTGGGCTCCATAATCTTTAACTTGCCTTCTATATTAAGACTTCCATGTGCTGGTACTTGCTGCTGGGGCTGGCCCCTAGATGGTCTGCTCCTGTGAAGATTCCATATCCTAATCCATCCTAGAGGACCTGCTGCACTCAGAGAAGTTGGACCCACTACACTCAGAGCAGTTGAGAAGTTGAGGACCCTCTGCATTCAGATCAGCATAGTTGGACAACAGCTTGACTGATCCACTGAAGACCCAATAGTCTGAAGATCTGCCAGGATATATACTGCAGTCAGGGCAACAAATCAGCAGCTTCTCTGCCCCTGTGAGGAGCCCCCAATTTGAAGGCCCCACAGGTGGTCTGATACAGCCAGGGCAGCAAGCCTATCAAGTGAACTGAAACAACCCAGAGGCAAAAGAGGCAGACTCCATAAAGTCACCTAGATCAACAAACAGCAGGGATACCCAGATGTCGAAAGGCAAGCACAAGACCATAAGCAGCAAAAGTCAAAATACGTGGGCATCATCAGAACCCAATTCTCTCACCACAGCAAGCTCTGAATACACCAACTGTACTGGCTGGTTTTGTGTGTCAACTGGACACTGGCTGGAGTTATCACAGAGACGGGAGCTTCAGTTGGGGAGGTGCCTCCATGAGATCCAGCTGTGGGGCATTTTCTCAATTAGTGATCAAGAGGGTAGGGCCCCTTGTGAGTGGTGCCATCTCTCGGCTGGAAGTCTAGGGTTCTATAAGAGAGCAGGCTGAGCAAGCCAGGGGAAGCAAGCCAGTAAGGAACATCTCTCCATGGCCTCTGTGTCAGCTCCTGCTTCCTGACTTGCTTGAGTTCCAGTCCTGACTTTCTCTGGTGATCCACAGCAAGATGGAAGTAAGCTGAATAAACCCTTTCCTCCCCAACTTGCTTCTTGGACATGATGTTTGTGTAGGAATAGAAACCCTGACTAAGACACCAACAGACCTGAAAATCAGGAATCTCTCCTAAAAACCTATCTCATGTAGATAATAGAGTCCTTTAAGGAGGATATCTATAAGTCACTGAAAGAAATTCAGGAAAACACAGGTAAACGGGTGAAGGAATTGAATAAAGCGATCCAAGACCTAAAAGTGGAAGTAGAAACAATAAAGAAAACACAAATGGAGGCAAAACTGGAACTGGAAAACCTAGGAAAGAGGTCAGGAATTTGATGTATTAGCAACAGAATACAAGAGATAGAAGAGAGAATCTCGGGTATAGAAGATACAGTAGAAAAGATTGACACAACTGTCAAATAAAATTCAAAACATAAAAAACTCCTAACACAAATCATCCAGGAAATTCAGGACACTATGAAAAGACCAAATTTAAGAATAATCAGAATAGAGGAGAGCAAAGATTCCCAGCTCAAAGGACCTGAAATTGTCTTCAACAAAATCATAGAAGAAAATTTCCCTAACCTAAAGATAGAGATGGACATTAAGGTACAAGAAGCTTATAGAGCACCAAATAAATGGGAGCAGAAAAGAAAATCTTCTCATCACAAAGTAATTAAAACACTAAATGAATAGAGCAAAGAAAGAATATTAAAAGTTCCAAGGAAAAAAGGCTAAATAACATACAAAGGTAGACCTATCAGAATTACACCAGACTTTTCAACAGAAACTATGAAAGCCAGAAGAGCCTGGTCAGAGGTCAGACAGACTTTAAGAGAACACAAATGCCAGGCGAGGCAGCTATACCCAGCAAAACTCTCAATCAACATAGATGGAAAAACCAAAATATTCCAGGAAAAAAACAAATTCAAACAGTATCTATCTACCAACCTAGCCCTACAGAGGATTCTGGAAGGAAAACTCCAACACAAGGAAGATACCTGCATCAAAGAAAGGACAAAATATTAAGCATCTCACAGCAAAGTCAGAAGCATAGAGCCATAAGCACAAAAAGCCACCTACAAAAACAAACATACCAGGAACCAACAGTCATCTCTCTTTAATATCTCTCAATATTAATAGATTCAACTCACCTATAAAAGACATAAGCTAACAGTCTAGATATGCAAACAAGATCCAGCACTTTGCTGTATATAAGAAACACACCTCAAAACCAAAGGCAAACACTATGTCAGAGTAAAAGTATGGAAAAAGGTCTGCCAAGCAAATGATCCCAGGAAACAAGCAGGTGTTGCCATCTTAATATCCAATAAAATAGACTTTCAACCAAAAGTTATCAAGCATGATGAAGAAGGACACTTCATATTCATCAAGGGGGAAATCCACCAAGAGAAAGTCTCAATTCTGAACATCTATTCCCGAAATTCAAGAGCACCTAAATTCATAAAAGAAATTTTACTAAAACTCAAAACACAAATTGAACCCCACACAATAATAGTGGGAGATTACAACACCCTATTCTCACCAATGGACAGGTCATTGAAACAGAAACTAAACAAAGACATAGTAAAAGTAAGAGAGGTTATGAACCAAATGTATTTAACAGATATCTACAGAACATTTCACCCTAAGACAAACAAACAAAAAAAATACCTTCTTCTCAGCACCTCATGGTACCTTCTCCAAAACTGACCATATAATTGGTCACAAAACAGCCCTCAACAGATACAAGAAGATTGAAGTAAGAGTATGTTTCCTATCAGATCACCATGGGCCAAGGCTGGTCTTCAAGAACAGCAAAAACTACAGGAAGCACACATACACTTGGAAACTGAACCATTCTTACTCAATGATAACTTTTTCAGGGAAGAATTAAAGAAAGAAATTAAAGACTTCCTGGAACTTAATGAAAATATTGACATATCATACCCCAGACTTATGGGACATAATGAAAGCAAGGCAAGAGGAAAGTTCATAGCACTAAGCACCCTGGTAAAGAAACTGAAGAGATCTTACACTAACAGCTTAACAGCATACCTGAGAGCTCTAGAACAAAAAGACACAAACTCACCCAAGAGAAATGGAAGGAAGGAAAGAGTCAAACTCCGAGCTGAAATCAACCAAGTAGAAACAAAGAGAACAATTCAAAGAATTAGCAAAAGTTGGTTCTTTGAAAGAATCAACAAAATAGATAAACCCCTAGCCAAACTAACTAAAGGGCCAAGAGGGAATATCCAAATTAATAAAATTGGGAATGAAAAGGGAGTCATAACAACAGAAATGGAGTGCTCTCCCATGCTCATGGATAGGCAGAATTAACATAGTAAATATGGACATCCTACCAAAGGCAATCTATAGATTCCATGCAATCCCCATCAAAATCTCAAGACAATTCTTCAAAGACATGGAAAGAGCAATTCTCAAATACATCTGGAAAGGCAAAAAAATCCCAGATTAGTGAAAACAATTCTTAACTATAAAGAAACAGCTGGGAGAATCAACATGCCTGACCTCAAGCTTTACTACAGAGCAATAGTGATAAAAACTGCATGGTGTTGGCACAGAGACAGACATGTTGATCAGTGGAATAGAATTGAAGATCCAGAAACAAAACCACACACTTACGGTCACTTGATCTTTGACAAAGACTCCAAAAATATACAATGAAAAATGAAAGCATCTTCAATAAATGGTGCTGGCCTAACTGGCTGTCTGTATGTAGAAGAATGAAAATAGACCCATATTTGTCACCTTGTACAAAGCACAAGTCCACATGGATCAAGGACCTCAACATAAAACCAAATACACTGAATATTGCTTGATAGGATGAATGATGTTATAGGTTAATAGAGATTAAAAAACTGATTGATGAATATCAAGGTAGTAGGAAATCTATACTTCGAATTCCTAGGGTATATTTGATAAAATGTACATGAGAAACTAAATATAAGAGGCAGTGAATGAGAAAAAAATGCATTAAAATATTTGTCCACACCATTGTAAATTTACTTTTATCTAAAAAAAAGTAGATAGTTTAACCCTAATTAAAATGCTTTCTGCTACAATAGATTTTAATTGGATGTTTTATCTTCTGATAATTGCCTAATTTTTCCTCTTCTGTAATTTTTTTATCAAAATTTTATGCTGCTAACTAACCAGAATGCAATTCTCGATTGCTCATACTGTATCTTATGGTGTTATTATTGACTATATGAAAATCTTAATTATATTTTAAGAAGTTGGACAGTTTCATCTTGCACTTAAAATGTTTTGCATTTCCATTTATAATACATATCCTAATTTAAAAAACATTTTGAAATAACGTGAGAATAGCTAAAAAGTTGAAACATACCAAATATGTTGTACATTTTGCCCATTTTCGTCAGATAATATTACCTAATTATGCTGTGATGCATGTATTTCACATCAGCATTATATGTTCATAGAGAAGGCTGTATTTTCATCACTCATGTGTTAGTGTGATTACCAGCACATTCACAGTGAAAAGGCAACAGAGTGGCAGAGGGATGTTCCTGCCAGGAGCATGCCATAGGCACTTGTAACCTTCTCTCAAATCCCTAAACTGCAA
This sequence comes from Mastomys coucha, assembly GCF_008632895.1. Lineage (NCBI taxonomy): Eukaryota > Metazoa > Chordata > Mammalia > Rodentia > Muridae > Mastomys > Mastomys coucha. Next base: position 37,182,252 of record NW_022196911.1, on the reverse strand, counting down.
CCACCAATCAGTGCTACCCTACACCATTCCTGTTTACTACTGGGAGATTCTTTATTTAAAAATAATACATGTTTAAATATCTATAAACATAGATACTTAAGTAAAAATTATATACATCTTGTAAACTGAATTAAAAGAACAATAGTTCATTTAACCCTGGTGATGAGGCAATTAAACAATAAATTATTCTAGGGAATAATGAAGTACAACATGTTACCCTCATTTGCCAATTTATGAATGTATATATAGAAGATTTAGATATAATATATGCATCTATGTATATAGGTGTAGATGTAGGTATGGAAGTGTATGTAGATGTATATGATGTATATATATATATATATGTATGTGTGTATGTATATATACATACATACATGTTTATGTAAACACACACTATATATGTGTGTATATATATAAAACTTAAAATGTTTACAGTGATAAAGCAAACCAATGTAATAAGATAACTGAAGTACTTCTATCCACCCATATTTGGCAATTTTCAAGTAAGCAATCAGGTGAAAATGTGAATAAATACTAAACTTAATTCTTTTTTTAAAAAACAAAATAAAATAAGATAAAATGAGATAAAACAAAACCCATCACATCTAAGTTGAACAAGGCAAAGGAAAAGAGACCTACATGTTCACATATTCAGGAGTCCCATGAAAATACTGTGCTGAGAGCTATAATACACACAGAGCACCTGATGCTGTCCTGTGTCATCCTGTGCACGTTGCTTCAGTCTCTCTCATTTTAATGAGTTCTCTTCATTCCCTCTGTTTCCTCTATCTTTATGCTCTTTCTCTTCCTGTTCTATGGGTTCCCTGAGACCCCTGAGGTTTCCTGTGGGATTTTGTGTAAACATTCCATTTATAGTTGTATGCTAAATCTAATTCTTTATACAAATGTACTCTGCAGAAAGGCTAAAGTGACTATTTTTTCAGTTAAAATTTTATAATAGAAGCTAAATGTCAGGATCTTCAGAGTTCTAAAACTGTTATACATTTGAACTTACAAAATAGATGCAAGATATTTTTATACAATCTGTTCAATAAAAAGTTTGATTAGAAAACTGGAAGAACCCAATGACCTTCAATATTTTCTGAACATATTTATTGTTCTACAAATATATAGTATAATAATTATTTGATAGTGAGTATTAATGCAAATTTGAGAATTTGTTTCCCAAGTAAAATCTTACCTGAAATTTTATATTTTTTTCTAATTAAGCTATATTGACTTTTACAGATTTGTTAAATTTAAGTGTTCATATTAAAATGAAATATTGGGATATTATTTCCAAATTGTGCATTTAAAGTTGGTCTTTCTATTCATTCATATAACCAGTCATATTCTGCATGTCATGGTGGGCTGCTTCTCTTTGCTAAGTATGAGGCTTCTGAAATATGAGAACATTGTTAGGGACACTGGTAGTCCATTTCTTTTCATTTCTGTGTAGCATTCTATTGTACATATATTCCTTATACTTTTGTGTCAATTCATCTGCTAAAAGCTCTTACAAAACAAATTCTCCAAAGCATTTTCTTTTACATATCAAGGGAAAGTACTATATGGCCAACAGTTTACTTAATTGCCATCTTCCATAATGCACATAACCTTCCAAACATTATTTCACTAGTTATCATTATATGTCCAGTAGTCATTGAGGGTCATTATACTTGCAAATCTTCTATAGGTAAGTTAGATCATTTTTGCTTTGAAACAAAGAACTGAAAAACAAAACATTTAAGCTACGTCTAGTTTTGTCCAGTGTGTGTGTGTGTGTGTGTGTGTGTGTGTACATGCATGTGTATGTGCACTCTTTCTTTTGTTTCCTACCTCATTTTTTATTTCATTAATAAACTTCTCATGCCCATTCTCTATTCACTGTTGCCACAAGAAGGTCATAATGTTCTTTAGTATATTGAAGCTTTAATTTTTTTTTCTAGAAAATATTTATCTATAGGAACTCTACCAGACGACGAATAGAGTCAACTAAACTGGACCCTTGGGGAATCCCAGGAGCTAAACCAACAACCAAAGGTCATACATGGGCTGGACCTTGCCCTGCAGCTTAATCTCCATTTGGGCTCCTTAACAGTCGGAGCAGGGTTGTCTCTGACCCTGTTGGCTACCTTGGATCCTGTTCCTCTAACTGGGCTGCCTTCTCCATTCTCAGGTGGAAAATATACATTAGTCCTCCTGCAACTTGATGATCCAAGGTAGGTTAGTTCCCACCAGAGTGGAGGGTCTCCTCAGAGAAGAAGAGGAGAGAGATGGCAGAAATGCTGTGTGAGGTGGGACCTAGTAAGAGAGGTGTTGTGATTGGGATGTAAAGTGAATAAATACATAAATCATTGAAAAAAGAAAATATTTATCTACTAGAAGGAACAAACTTTGTAATTATTGAATAATAAAGCAGTGTGTGTCATGGTAAGAGTACATGCTCTTGAGCATGCCTGAATGTAACCCTAATATACACCACTGGATTTATAGTACACTAACCCCTTCTTACTGCATTTGCATCTGAATCTAGGAAATCATTTTCCTCGGGTTAGTGGGTGCTCATCACTTGTGTTAAAGTGTTGTCTACCTAAAAAGGTCTCTTAGAGCTGTATTGCTCACTAAGAACAATTATCCATCAGACAACAGATTTCATTATGAAAAATTCTGTGTATTTACCAGTATAGATATATATTTAAACTACTAAGAAATTCCATGAGTCAAATAAAATCCAGTAAATTCACAAAATTGTGCATTTTTGCATATTTTGTTATCTTAGTTTCAAATCTATTATGTTTACAATATACATTTTAACTAAAAGAAAGATGGTGTACAACTGGAAAATTCAATAATTTAAGTCCTGCAGAATTCAAATGTTTCTCTGGTAGGATTGATGTGTTCTCTCTACTGAAGACAATTCCTAGGCCTTCACTCAAAGTTCTATCATCAGCCTGGACATCTGATCCTGCCTCCCTTGACCCTGTTCTGAATTACATTTTTATGCTCACAAATGTAGGTACCGAATCTAGAGACTAGACGTCACTGGAAGACATTCATAGTGCCCTTTAGAGAAATGCAGATCTCTTTGTATTCTTACTTTTTGTAAGGAAGCAATATTCTTCCATATTCACAACACCTACCCAGTTCAAAAGACTGATAATACATACGTCATAATCCTTTTAGCCAAGGCTTGTACTCATACAACTAATTTTCTCCTGGCATTTGCTTTATGTCCTATAAAGTTTTCAAATTGATGTTTAAAAATCTGCCTTTAATCAGATTTTCCATGCCCTTTATCCTTACTAAAATGTTGATGGCCTTATATTGTACCAGATACCAGTTTTGTCATTGAAATCTCAGACTTCAATATGTTTAATAATGTTAATGTCTTACAAGCTATATTCTGTCTAAGCTTTGTTAAGTATTTTTTTTTGCTTAGTTATTACACTCAGAAGGTCAATTTATGATAAGAAGTAAAAGAGGAGATATATATTTTTCCTCTAATATTTTCTATTTTGAATCTTGTATTTGTTCTGGAAATCATCTTCATTGTGGACATTTGTTAGAAAACATACTTAATAAATATATTTTATAGTACAATTAACATAACATATAATGTCAGGATCTGGCCTTAGTATCTTCTGACATAGAAGATATATATATAGCCTGTCTTCTTGAAGCTAACAAGATTTCAAAGCATGGCTAAAAATAATTCCTAAAATTAAGTTTGCCCTTTTAAGAGTTAAAAAGGTTTTAGAGCACCTTTTCATCTTTATTTCAAAAACCAAGTCTTCCTTAAATAAATGGAAAGTAAACAAGATTTAATTAAACTATCTTTAAGTTTAAAACTCTATGATAGCGTCTAAATTTTCTGTGAGTTATTTTAAAAAACATTCACACAATATGAATAATATGGGTTCATTCCTCAGTTTCAGGTGGCTTATATACTTCAATATCAAGGAGATTTCTTTAGAAAAGCAGGAGAGCATTTAGGTATAATTAAAGGAAATATGAAGTTTATTTCAGAGAAATTCAATTATAGACACAGAGTTATGATTATAACTTATTATAAACTAGTTATAGTGAAAACTCATATAAAATGATATTCAATAAATTTACTGAATATATATTTTATTATAGAAATGGTATAGGTCCTTGATAATGAATGGTTCTTTGGTGCATTGATTTAATCAACTGTAGGAGAAAGGTGTTGAAAGCAAATCACATACTAGGTATATACAGGTTACTTTTGTGCCATTACTTTCTAAACAATAGAATACAAGAATAGAATAGAACATAGACATTTATATTTTATTACATAGTATATACATAAATATATAAATGGAGATTATTTAAAACATGTAAAGTTAAATGAAACTTCTATATTTTATGTTCTGTGGACATGCATGTGGAGTTACATCCTCAGTAGTTAAACTAAATAAGCCATACCAGAATGAATAGCTTACTTTTTCCTACATCTTCACCAATATTTGTTATTACTTCTGGTTTGCATATAGTTAATTGGTAGCTAAAGATTTTGAAGGTGGTTTTTGTGTTTATTAGCCAACTGGACTTATTCATTGGATTGTCCAATTCAGTGACACATTTATTGATAAAGTTATGTATACTTCTGTTATTTAAAGTTTTTACTTCTTCATATATTCTGGTTATCAATACCCTGCCTAATGAATAATTTACAAAGTCTTTCCATACCCTTGGAGCCCATTTTTCCATGTGTTGATGATCTCTTCTGCAGAAGGTTTTTAAATAGAACATGATCCCATTGGCCTATCCTTGTTAACCTACCCTGAGCTGTGTAAGTTCTGATAAGAAAATCAGTGTTTATTTTCAGATCAAGGAGGGTTTTCTCTATGTGTTGCTTGAATATTTTCAAATTCCTTGTTCTTATGGTAAGATCTTTGATCCTTTTGGGTTTGCCTTTTGTACAGTGTTAAAGAATATAATCCCAGTTTTGTGTGCATGTATCTGGTTTCCAAGCACCAGACAGTAAGGGAACTCTTTTTCCAATGTAGGTTTGTGCACCTGTTTAAAAAAAAATGTATGAATGGGCTTATTTTGTCCACTTATCCTACCAGTGGAAATTGATCTAATGATGGAGATGCTGCAGGTGGTCATGGATGGCAGAAGAGGGAACCACAAAGAGGAGAGAATGAAAACCTAGTTAGGATTGACTTTATAGATCTGGATCAAACTTTATCAAGTCTGATGTTAGGTGTTTTTATCTTTGCCAGTTATTGGAATACAATATAATTGGATTCCCAGTGCCCACAAAAGCACAACTGCATTGAAACTCAAGTAAGGGTGTTTATCATTTTTTTTTTCATTTTAGAAGATATGTTCTGGAGTTAGGGTACATGTGTAAGGGTCTAAGGAAGGATCTAGCCTTGGCTTGCTCATACAGATAACATAGAAGCAAATAAGTCATTTGGGTTATCACCTCTGGTTCTTGTGGTAGGGTCTTGAGGAACACGTCTTGCCTACACAAACAATCTAAGGGTTATTTATACTATTAGGCATCTCTGGTTCTGGTTGTGGTCACCTGGCCCAACAGATAACAAATATCACTAGATTGTTATTTGTCTCTCATTATTCTGGAAGAATACATTTTTTAAAAATTATTTTATTTATTTACATTCCAGCTCTTCCAGTTGTCCCCTCCAGTTCTTCCCTCCCACATTTCCTCTTCCCATTCCTTGCCCCTCTTGCCTCTGAAAGGATGCTACCAACCCCACCAGACCTCCCCCTACCCTGGGGCATAAGGTATCTCCAGAATTAAGAGCATCCTCTCCAACTGAGGCCAGATCAGGCAGTCCCCTTCGATATACATGCCAGGGGGCCTCAGACCAGTCCTTGTATGCTGCCTGGTTCATGGCCCAGTCTCTGGGAGCTTCTTGGGGTCCAGGTTAGTTGAAACTGCTGGTCTTCCTATAGAGTAGCCCTCCACTTCAGGTTCTCCAATTCTTCCCCTAATTCAACAATATGTGTCCCCCACTTCAATCCAATTGTTGGGTGTATCTGCTTCTGTCTTGTCAGCTATTGGTAGAGCATCTCTGAGGAAAACCATATGGCTCCTATCTTTAGTCTCAACTCCATTTTTGTCACTGCAGTTCTTTTTAACAGGAGCACTTCTGGGTCTGAAATTTTGACTATGGGTTAGTAACCCTGTCTCTCCACTTGAGGCCCTGTCTATCTACTGGACTTGGACTCTTGGAGCTTCTTCTCCCCATTGTTGGGCATTTTTGCTAAGTTCACCTCAATTGAGACCTGAGAATCTCTCACCTTTGGGTGTCTGGTACTTTCTAGAGGGTCCCCCACCTCCCACCCCCTGAGGCTTCATATTTCCACTCATTATTCTGATCCTCTGGGCTTCTCTCCTGCTCCAAATACCTGATTCTATTCTTGAGGCTCCTTTCCCCCTCTGTCTACTGTGATTATTTTCTTCCCTCTTTAAGTGGGTTTGAAGCATCTTCTCTTGGGCCTTTCTGCTTGTTATACTTCTTACTGTCTATGTGTTGTGTCTTAGATATTCTTTACTTTTTGACTAATATCCACTTATCAGTGAGTACATGTTATACATGTACTTTTGGATCTGTGTTACCTCACTTAGGATTATATTTTCTAGTTCCATCCATTTGCCTGCAAAACTCATGATGTTCTCATTTTTAATAGCTGAATAGTATCCCATTATGTAAATGAACAATGTTTTCTGTATCCATTGTTCCATTGAGGAATACCTGGGTTGTTTCTAGCTTCTGTCTATTACAAATAGGGCTACAATGAACATAGTGGAGCTGTGTCCTTGTGGTATGGTAGGGCATCTTCTGGGTATATGCCCAAGAGTGGTAAAGCTGGTTCTTCAGGAAAAACTATTTCCAATCTTCTGAGGAATGGCCAGATTGATTTCCAGGGTAGTTGTATCAGTTTGCAATCCCACCAGCAATGGAGGAGTATTCCTCTTTCTCCACACCCTCACCAGCTTGTGCTGTCATTTAATCTTAGCTATTCTGATTGGTATAAGGTGGAATCTCAGGGTTGTTTTAAGTTGCATTTCCCTGATGACTAAGGAATTTGAACATTTCTTTAAGTGCTGCTTGGCCATTTGAGATTCTATGTTGAGAATTCTCTGCTATGTTCTGTAACCCATTTTTAAATTATGTTATTTGGGGTTTTTTTGAAAGTTGACTTCTTGAGTTCTTTATATAATTATATATTTTGGATATTGGCCCTCTATTGGATATGGGGTTAGTGAATATGTTTTCCCAATCTGTAGCTTGCCAATTTGTCCTATTGATGGTGTCTTTTGCCTTACACAAGCTTTTCAGATTCATTAGGTCACTTTTATCAATGGTTGGTCTTAGAGCCTGAGCCATTGGTGTTCTGTTCAGGAGATTTCCCCTGTGCCAATGAGTTTGAGGGTCTTTCTGCTTTGTCTTTTAAAAGATTTAGTGTATCTGGTTTTATGTTGAGGACCTTGATCCATTTGGACTTGAGCTTTGTGCAAGGTGATAAATACAGATCTATTTTCATTCTTCTACATACAGACAGCCAGTTAAAACCCATTTATTGAAGATGCTTTGTTTTTTCCAGGAATGCGGGATGGTTCAATATATGAAAATGCATCAACATAATACACTATATAAACAAACTCAAGGAAAAAAAATTCATAATCATCTCAATAAATACTGAAAAAGCCTTCAAGAAAATATAACACCTCTTCTTGTTAAAAGTCTTGGAGAGATCTGGAATTCATAGCACATACTTCAACATAATAAAAGCAATATCTAGGAAATCAACAGCCTCCATTAAATTAAATATAGAGAAAATTGAAGCAATCTTAGTAAAATCAAGGACAAGACAAGGTTTCCCACTCTCTCTGTATCTGTAACTAGAACTTGAAGTTCTAGTTAGAGCAATTAGGAAACAAAAGGAGATCAAGGGGGTACAAATTTGAAAGAAAGAAGTCAAAGAATCACTATTGACAGATGATATAACAGTATATATAATAAACCCCCAAAATTCTACCAGAGAACTCCTACAGCTAAAAAACAACTTCAGCAAAATGGCAGGATATAAAATTAACTTAAACAAATCAGTAGCCTTCCTTTACAAAAATGATAAGCTGTCTGAGAAAGAAATTAGGGAAACAACACCCTTCACAATTGCTGCAAGTAGCATAAAGTAACTTTCTGCAATGCTTTCCAAGAAAGTAAAAGCTCTGTATGACAAAAATTTCAAATCCCTGAAGAAATGAATGGAAAAAAAAGACCTAAGAAGATGGAACAACCTCCCATGATCATGGATTGGTAGGATTAACATAGTGAAAATGGCTATCTTACCAAAGCAATCTACAGATTCAATGCAATCCTCATCAAAATTCCAACACAATTCTTCATAGAGATGAAAAGAGCAGTTCTCAATCTCATATGGAAAAACAAAATTCCTGGCTCAATTCTCAACTATAAAAGAAAAGTTCTTCTGAGGAAATCACCATCCCTGACCTCAAGCTGAACTACACAGCAATCGTGGTAAAAAATAAAGAGTGATACAAGGAAGAATACATTGTATGTCCATTCCTTTGAGAGTACAATGCTGTGGGCTTAAGATTCCTGGTTTCCAAGGGATATGTGGTAACAAGGACCTTTGTGCTTTCCTCCCAACAGGTCTATGTGCAGGTTCCTGTGCTGTTACTATGTGTGAAGCCAGGAACTGAGGTGACTATTTTTGTTCTGGGATGTTTTGAATATTTAGTCTTTTATTTTGACTTATTTTCCAGTTACTTCACTTTTTGCTACATACTGCAAAAGGCCAAAGTAAACTTCATACATATTCATCTCTATATGTGTATTAATCATGACATTGTTTACTATATCATATTATACAGTCTTCTTAGGTACCCATCAAAAAATACATGGATGTAGGCAATTGA
>NW_022196911.1:37138690-37173292 GCF_008632895.1 Mastomys coucha | reverse complement strand
CTCTCCCTCTCCTTTTCTTCCTCTCTCCCTCTTTCCCTCTCCCTCTCCCTTTCTTCCTCTCTCCCTCTCTCCCTCTCCCTCTCCCTTTCTCCCTCTCTCTCTCTCTCTCTCTCTCTCTCTCTCTCTCTCTCTCTCTCTCTCTCTCTTTCTGTGTGTGTTTGTATGGATGTGTGTGTGAGTCTGTGAGCATGCATGTGCATGTTTACAGGATATGCAGGCAGACACCAAAGGCTGGTGTTATCTCTTTATCACTCTCCATCTGTTTAGAGACAGGGCCTCTTACTGAACCTGGAACTCACTGAATTGACTGGATATGAGGGCCAGCAAGTCTCAAGGATCCTTCTGTGTCTTCTTATAGTATGGCTAGGCCTGGAAAGTAAAGACATTTTCTTAGTAACTGAAGGTGTGATCAAGGGTGGAATTATAACAGCCAGTAAGCCTGAAGCTGAGTTACATTTTAAGATCTGTCATCAAAGTTAGGCACTATAATTTCTGCCAAGGCTTCTTGGTTGTGAGCACATGGTGAGCCATTTCAGACCCAAAGACCAGGAATTTGACTTTATTTTTCAATGCAGTGAGAGTCAGGTGAGGAACCTTCATTAAATCATAAAGATGAATAAAATGATGTCATTTGCAGAAAAATGATTAAAACTGGATATCATTGTGAATAATGAAGCAAGACTTGAGCAGCCATTTCTCATATGTATTCTCTTAAAGTGTTTGGAATCTAAAAGTGCTTAAAATTAAAAGAGGAATCATTACACAGAAAAGAGGGAGATGGGTTTCAAAGGGCAATATAGAATTAATACGATCACACACATTTTATAGAAAACATTTATGGAGCTTACTCAAAAACAGTCTGAGGACTACGGTGTTTGGTCTACATTCAAGTCTCAGTACTCTTCACCCCTAAAACACAGTTAAAGGTAATTATGTTGCCATATTCATCTGGAAATCCCAAGCTTGCAGTTTTTCCCTATAAAAGAGGTCTGACTGAGACCTTAACTCAGTGCTGTTCTCTTAGACTGACTTTAGGGAGCCAGGCATATGCAGAGAAAAGAAAGCTTGCTTAATATGACAAAAACAAAAATGGGTTTATGGTCTTTACTCTAGTTCAGCAGGATTAACGCTCACTCCTTGAATTTTAAGTATTAAAGACTCTATAACTCTGGTTACAATTTAAACACTTTCTTCTTTAAAAATAACTATTTAATCAGTGGAATATATATATTTGATTTTTTGAGACAGGGTTTCTCTGTGTATCCCTGGCTGCCCTGGAACCTGGCCAGTCTGTAGACCAGGCTGGCCTCACACTCAGAAATCCACCTGCCTATGCCTCCCAAGTGCTAAAGGTGTGTGCCCCCACCGCCTGGCAAGTCCATATAATTTTTATAATACTACTGCCTTAGTTTTCTTGTTGCGGTGATAAGATACTTTGAGAAAATCATCAAAATGGCAGAAAGGTTTATTATGACTCACAAATGAAGGATAGAATTCATTATGGCAAGAAGTCATGGCAGCAGAAGCTTGAAGTAGCTGGGCCAGTTCCATCCACAATCAGCCGAGAGGGAGTGATGGGTCTATGATGGTGCTCAGCATCCTTTTCTTCACCTCTATAATCCAGAATCCCAGCAGGGACTGATGCCGGACACAGGGTTGTGTTGTTCCCTCTCAGATAATGGGATCTATATAAATCCCCACTGAGATAGCTAGAGTCCACACTTTCAGGTGACTTTTACATCTAACAAGTTGAGGATGAACAGTAACCATCGTTACTGTGCCTTCAAATACTACAAAACACTCAGGGATATATTACTTCACACTCAAATTGTAGAGGAGGAAATTAGAAGTGTGGGGATAATTTCTAGTGTTCAGGTTTCTAGGGGGAAATAATGTCAGCAGCAGGAATGAGAAGCCATGTCTACTTTATTTCTAAATAAATGTCATTGTCTGTAAGAGTGAGGAAGGTTACATGAATTCAGGAATCAGCCCCTGTACAGGCAAACTAAGTAGCCAATGTGAAAATCTCTTCCAAATGAGACACAATCTAAAAAGTCAGGGTGCATAATCCAAATCTTACAAATTTTAAAAAATGATTGGATATCTCAACTTTGTGATCCCAGGACTATCCCCCTAAACACCACTTCCTGTGTAGTATGTACTTACACATGGGGTCACTAAGACAGGCTTTCAGAAACATTGTTTCCTATATATTTTGAATTTATAGAGAAACAATGACATTTTACACATTTGAATCTAGTGGAGATAATAAATAATACAAAGGTTGTGTGGTAAAAAATAATATTTTAATGCCATTCACACTAGGCTTTTTATTATAGGCAGCAAAACACCTTAGGTTCCATTCATTCAATCCATGCAGAATTAAGTATGTTTATTTTACCTTTTCAAGCCACTGTCCCTGCAGTGAATAAATTCACAAAAGCACCATGCTTTTCTTTAGACAAATGAGCTACATACTTTAATTCTCTCCTCTACTTTTTTTACTTATTAATTTTCAAGCATTTGTGAAATAAAAATCAAGGAAAACACAGATCACAAGAAAGAAATGAAGAACCCATGAAGATGCTTTCTAGTTAAAATGGGTGTGTGTGCAATAATTTGCTAATATTTCTTAGAACTGAATGGAAGAATTTATGTTTCTTGGGTAAAGATAAAGGAAGAGTTAGATTCTTATGGTTTTCACATGATCCATACCACTTATATTTATGTCTGAAGATACTTAGAGAATTATGTTAGACATGAGATAATATTGCAAAACAAAAGCAAAAGTAGTCATTTTTTTCTGGAGAATCTAAATTACCAAACTCTACTTTCCCAACTTTTAAACTGTATTCTACAAAAAGATGTGACCTGAATGTCAGACATGTGTCTATGTCCCAATGGTCTTATATAATATCCATCTATTTCTTTTTTCACTTGAGCAGTTAGATTTTGCCTATCAGTTTAATAAAATTCTGTATATTTCTCTCAGTGGTCATTTTATTCCAAGTCAAATTAACTTTTCTGTTTGTTTATTGCTTGAAGACAATTTTTATTTATTCTTTCTACTGTGTAGTATTCTCTTTCCTCAGAGTTTCACAGAACTATTTTGGCTTTACAGATCCTATCTGGAAACTCCACTGCAATAGACACTGCAGGGAACCCTGTTGCTAAATCACTTCTGTTGTATAATATTAACTTAAGACACTTGTAAAGTTAATAGTGCACTAATATCTGTCTTAACACTGAGAAACCAACCTCTTCTGATGTTAATTAACTATGGGTGTTTCCACTGTATCCCTATATCTCAAGGTGCGAAGGCCATATTGGAGGGGCACATCAACACAGAAAAACAAAAATGAGAGAATACCAAATGAAGTTCAAAAATGTATTGCACTTGAGTCACTACAGAACTCTATTAGAACCAAACAAAACAACCCACTCTATCTCTCAAGAATTAGATTGATCTCTCTCCACTTCTCAGGTTATAGCTGAATTGTACCAAGACTATTGCATAAAATGTTACCATAGGGTAGTGATCCTCAACCTGTGATTAAGACCCCTTTCTCAGGGCTCAACCCAGACCATTTGAAAACACCTATATTTACATAATGATTCATAAAAGCAGTAAAATTACAGTTATGATGTAGCAACAAAAATAATTTCATGTTTGGGGGGTCATTACAACATGAGGAACTATATTAATGTGTCACAACATTACAACTGGCCTGTTGAGTGAAAAGGTAAAAAAAGAATGCTGCTCTCAATTAATCTGGTAATTGAAGGTGCTCTGCCTCAAGATTTGATTAGAGGCAGAGATAAGCCAAATAGTGTATTATTAGCTAATCTTCTTTCAAGTGGAAGGAATGTTTAGAGTAAGAAAATAGCAATATCTCCTCAATAGATAATCAATTAGTTTTCATCGAATGAATTTGTGTTCTGTCTGCTTAACTGCAAATGACAAAAGGGAGATAGAGAGATAAGAAGGGATTTTCCTAGGTTTGCTTAAAGCAAATACTCTATTTTCTGGTCCAGTGGTTTCATGCTAAAGTAAGCTAGCATTTGGGGCTTATTGGGGAGGTGTGAAGGCCACAGAAACAAGTAGAGAGCTGATGCATGTCAAAAAGCCCGATGAAAGCAGGCCCAGTGCTTTTATTCCAGGCACCCATCAGCTCTGGTCTTAGACTGTTTTCCTTTATTTGCACCTATGGAGCAAGGCTCCCATGCTAGAAAAGACAAACTAGTAGTAGAAATTAATCTACTCATTCAATTGCACTGAAAAACAGTTACCCCTACTAAGCCCAGGGGTGTGCAATTAGCTCCCATTGAGCATGTCCCTGCTTCAAGAGAAATCAGAAATTCTCAAAATATATAAGGAGAGCCAATGAGTTTGCAGAGACCTTGTACTGCTTTCTGTGTGAGGCGCTTTCAGTCTTCCCTTGTCAGATCTAGATTCTGGTGTTTAATGTGGGGTGGGTGCCTCCCTAAAATGATTCCAGGATTCAGCCTTTGTAGCAGGCACTTTCCTTAACATTCCGAAAGCTAGTGAGGTTAATAAGTTTTTAGCCTTTATAGACCCAGCATCATAGAGAAAAGAATGTAGAGTTTGGAACTTGGTTTTTTCCTGACTTTGATTCTTTGCTTTGATTATGGGCTTATGTATTTATTTATTTAGAGAAGGGTCTCATTTTAGAGTGGCCTGAACCTGGTGTAATCAAGGGTAATCTTGAGCTTTTGAACGTCCTGACTCTGTCTCTCAGCACTGCCATCACAGTAATAAACTGCTCTGCCTGATTTGTGTGCTATTGGAGATCCAACCCAGGACTTCATGCATGCAGGTTCTAAGAAATGAGCCACTACTTCAGCTCTAGCATCTTTTAACTTGATATTTAAGAGCAGTGCAAAAGTCCAGTATCCCCTCCCCTCCCCTCCTCTCCCTCCCTGCCCCCTCCTCTCCTCTCCTCTCCTCTCCTCTCCTCTCCTCTCCTCTCTTCTCCTCTCCTCCCCTCTCCCCTCCTCTCCCCTTCTCTCTCCCTTCCTCTCCTCTTATCTCATCTACCCTCTCCTCCTTTCCCCTCAACTCATCTTCTCTCTCCTTTCCTGCTCCTCTGTCTTGAAGTAGGATCTGATTATGTAGCTGAAGCTGCTCTCAAAGTCATAACAATCTACCTGCTTCTACCTCAGACATACTAGAATTACGAATATGAGCCAAAACATCAAACTAGAAAACCATTTTCGGGGGACTGTGGGAGTCTTAAACTAATAGCAATAAGATGGTAAACCTCTTCAGTTAACATAAAAGGAGCAATGGTGGTAAAGTGTGAGGGCCAGCATGCCTTCTCGAAGTATCTGCTCATTTCCTCAGGCTCTTATGTATACATGGAAAAAAACTCAGATTTGTATTCCATATGGAAAAAAATATGAGTCAGACTTGGCGTTTGTGATATCCATCACTCTTGGAGAGTTCTTAAATATCACTATGCAGAATTTCCTCTTTTGAAAAATAGGAGAGAGAAATAAATATCTTTGTTTTGTTTATAAAGTCAGTGATAATATTTTTTCTGCAACTTCCTTTTTTTCAACAACAGCCTCTCTGGAGTGGAGCATATAAATGTACTTAATCTTCAGACTTTCTCCATACTACATCACAGTTAGGTGTGCCACAAGTACAATAACTACCATAATTACCATGTACGAGTGATACTGCTCATAACAAATGCTAAAAAATACTTATTAACTTGGAAGTGTATGTTTCTATTAGGAATTATAAAAATATAGTTTCATAAAATTAGTTTTTCTTCTTGATATCTTAAGCAATTACTAAATTAAGAACTTATACTTATACCTAGATTAGGAGTTATGGTAATCATAGGGAGCTAATGAGCTGAAATTAACATAAATTTCATGTTCAAATGAAACATACTTTGAGCCTTGACAGTTATGGTTTTTAATTTGTTGTTATTGGAGTTTTTCTTGAGTGTTACTCATTTCTTTCTAGTTTGGAGAGAGAAATGTGCATGTCAGATTTTCCAGGACTGTTGCATAATTGCTATAATAGCTGTAAAACACCTAACTTGGAGCATAACAGCTACCAATCAGTTTGGTTGGCCCTTACAAACACAAGCAAATGATGATCTATGCTGGAAGTTTTAGGTATGTTTTTCATTTAATTTTCCCTCCACAAATCCATGAGGGAGGTACCAGTTTACTTTTATGTTGCAGAATTAGGACTCAGTCTCAGCTCTAATTCAAATAAATGTAGCTTAAAGAAGATACATCTTAATAGTATCTAAGAAGAATAACACCATACTGTTGTCCATGATTCTCCAAATAAAAAAAGATGGCAAGATCTATTATTTCTTCAGAGTTACTTTGGAAATGTAGTTTAAATTCTGATTTTGGAATGAATTGTAGTCTAGAGCAGTGATTCACAGCCTTTGAATAATCTTTAACATAAAAAATTTTATCCTCATAAATTTTGGGAAATATTGTGATCTCTACAATATCTTAAAATGTGAAGCCATAGTTTAAGTAAAAACTATGTCACTTTACACTAAGTCACTTTATTTTCTTACCACTATTTCCACCAGCATGTGATAACAAGTATCTCCTTGCCTAAGTTTTTAGTTACTTTGCAAGAGTGCTTTGCAACACTA
Source organism: Mastomys coucha (assembly GCF_008632895.1). NCBI lineage: Eukaryota > Metazoa > Chordata > Mammalia > Rodentia > Muridae > Mastomys > Mastomys coucha. Next base: position 37,166,636 of record NW_022196911.1, on the reverse strand, counting down.
CATCTTTACCAAACATAATGTGTTAGAGCAACACAAAGCAAATACAATAACATAGCTTCCCAAAGCAATGAATGAACTCATAGTACCATGCAAGACTACTGGATTCTTTACATTTTTCAGGTACAGTTACTCAAAAATTGTTAAAGCCTCATCTTCTGAATGCATGGTGAACACGTGAGAAGTAAATCTTTGTAGCTGCTCATCATCTTTTCCTGATTTTCTGCTGCTTTCAGTGTCTGGTTGACTGGTCCCAGAGTCTATAAAAGTTACCTCTTCAGACTTCTGTCTCTGAATTACACATCTCTACTGACAATCCTGGTTCAGGTCTTTTAGAGCTTTGCCATCTTAAATTGTTTCTCTGGCTCATTGTTCATTTTCTTTCAATTATATTATTACCTGTTATTTTGTGATAGACAAACAAATATTAAGGGTAAGAGATAAAAATGCTGATTTCTTTACATTAAATTCCACCTCTTAGTTTCTTACTTTTGAAATTGGCTTTCTTTTTCTTCCCTCCCTCCTATCTCACTCAGCACTGCTCCCAGGGAATGCAGCATCTCATGACTGGATTGTCACTACCATGATAAATAAAGCAAACTTCTTATTTCAGTCTCTTCTTTTCATAGAACATTCCAAACTTCCAATTCAAATACCCAAAATAGATGTTCAAAAGTACACTGTGGAAAGTGCCTAAGATACTCTGCTTCCTGAATTAAACAATCCTACTTACTTGTAAGTCCTTTTAGGGCATCATGAACCATTTTGTTGCTGTATCCAGTGTCAAAACTAGTCTAGCATTTCAGTCTCCTTTCCTGAAACATTCACAGAGACAGGTCAAACTTCACTATCTTTATTTTCTTTTTGAAGTCCATTGAATGCCCCCAATTTAAAATCAAAATCTTTAAAAAATCTATATCTAGAAAAGGAAGGACATGCAATACACAGCAATGTTACTTGCATACATTTCTCTTAGGGAAATGAGATTATAGATGGCACTTTACAGCCTATTTCTGTCATTTACTTTTTAATTGCCGTTACCGTACTGTTTTTTTAATAAGAATGTATTGTTTTTAAAATTCAGTGAAGAAAAATGACTATATTCTTAGTTGTCTGTCAAATTTTCTCTTTCATTTTGGTATCAGGACTTTTCAAAGTCTGAGCATGTTACTGACAGAATAAATGACTATATCCCTATCTGCTTTGCACTTGGTGTGACCATACGATGTGCTTATTGCCAATGCAGTGTAAGAGGAAATAGTCCAGAAAGTCATTCAATTTGAAGTAAATTCAACTTTGAAAAGATTTCTTTTCCTTCTATCTTCTTCTTTTGTGGGATGAATTTCCTGGATAACTTGAGTCCTGGATGACTGGTTTGTAGCTGTGAAACAATAAGCTTTAAAATTGTACAACTCAGATTGGAAGTGGATCCTTTACAGACAGTTAAGTCTTGATACGATTGCTGTTCTGCCTGACAAAATCTCCACAATATCACCAAAGACCTGGAGTCACACACTGAGCCCTCTGGACAAGTGACATTTTGAGAAAATAAATCTTTGTTTTCGATCCCTAAGTCCTGGGGATAGTATCCAACAGTAAATAAACACTTTATTGTAATTTATAAAGGTAATACTATTCCTTCATGGATGCTATATTTTAATTGTCATAAAACAGTGTGATTGGGTGTGCATGAATTTGTGCATGTGTGTCTGTGTGTGTGTGTCTGTGTGTTGTGTGTGTATGTGTATTTAAGTGGAGGTTTCTCCTTTTGAAAGACATTCACTTATCCTATTGGTTATCCACTCTTCTTGTTGCTTTTAATAAAGCGGATGTTGTTTGCGTACTTTTTGTTTGTTTGCTTTTTTGAACCACTGAAAAGCAGGAATATCTTGTTTGGAATGCATCTTAGATAGATATCTCTCAACAGTTAGTAACTCCTTCCTAATGGCCTAGATAATGTTCACTTTCCCTATTAGGATGCACTATGACAATTCTCATAGATGATATTCCCTGACGTGTGATGTGAGTGCACCAACTTCACTGGTTCCTTGACTTGATCAGCTATTGCTAATTATTTTAGAGTCTATGTTTCTTTGCACAAGGTCCCACCAAAATTCCTAACAGGGACTTTTCATTCCTGGGTATTTATTGTCCATTTTGCCTCACAGATAGAGAAAAATATGCTGTGTTCGTTTATTTGTTTGTTTGTTTTCTTTCAAATATCTTATTGTGTAAACTTTTGTTTACAGGCTCAACTTACTGAATTCTAAATTAGCAAGCTAATTCAATTTCAGAAACATTCTATTTACTTTATATTTCAAAATGCTTTAAGATATTTAAGGTCATATTTTTTGGCCTTATTCTTTCTTCTGTTCATGTTATTTCAGTCTACTTTAGTGTAAATACTAAGTGCTACAAATAGAGATATAATGGATAGAGAATGATATCACCAAGTGTTTTTATACAAAAGTATTACCACACAGTAAATTGAAATAGAATATTTCAATGTACCAGAAAACTACCACATGTAACATTACATGCCCATGAAATATAACCACATTCCTAAGAAGATATGGGCCTTGTGATTCAATATCTGTTGCTCTTTGCAGCTTGCTATACAACTGAATAGTGATTAAAGTGGAATTCCTTTCATTCTGTCAATCCAAAGATCATTAGAGAAGTTGCCTGGTGAAATTTCTAATGCATTATGTATTTCCAGACATAGAGACACACATCCTCTTTCCCTTAGCAATCTAGTTGCTCTTGCCATTTCCCATTTTTATTCTTTTTTAGATTTTCCAGCATACAAACAATATAGTTTGACAATAAGATCCACAGTTTCTTACATGCTATGGAAGACTGATAAATAGAAAAGGAGTCTGTAAAATTGTTTTTATCTTTTGGTTCAAATTGAAAGAAGAGTAAGCACATTCAAGTACTGTCCTTGGTACTGAATATCTTTGAAATAGAAAAAAGAAACTCTTCATTTCTCCCTGGGTGTAAGAAGGTCGAGGGTGGACCAATCATATATATGTGGAGGTGGTGGCATTAAGTAATATCCTGGAACATAAAAGATTATAAAAAAAATGAGAGAAAAAGAACAAATATATTTCTGTGTATCTCTTAACTCATCTAATTTTCAATTTTCTCCTGTAATGTATTTTATTTCTTCATATAGTTTGTGATTTTTGTATAATCATACTGAAGTGTGTGTTAGTGTGTGTGTGTGCATGTTCCCTGTTCAACCATATAACACCTAATTTTAGTGTGAAAATATATTATACTTATTTTGTGAGAAAAATTTACTGGGTGTAGATACACACACACAAAAATGGCTTTTGGTAAAATGGTAATAAGAATTCCTATGGTCTTCCCCCTGGAAACTATTTTTTTATGCAAAAAAAATATATTCTCCATGATGCATAGATGTCTCCCAAACCCTTTGCTCATGGAAACAGTGGTAACTATAGTTCAGAAGATGCTTCTAAACTACATGGAGCTGGGAATAGAAACCTGGAGGAGGGAAATTCCACAAAAGATCACAGATGTATTATTTGCAGATTAGCCAACATATGGTGTGTTTAATTGCAAATTCTGAAACTGAAGCAAAGCTAAAACTGATACCTTATTTTTAAAGTTTCAGGCTATAGTGCCTTCTAAGCATCATGTGGAAATGTCAGAGCTTTGGTCAATGCAATCCTAATTACCTAAGGCATTTTCCACTGTTTAAAACTTGAAGTGAAAATTTCAAAATAGTTTAAACTCTGGAGAGAAAAAAAGAGACATTTTAAGTGAGTTAACTTTTCATCCAATGGTAGAACAACATTGTCATTTGCCATTTTTCTTTCTTTCTTTTTTAAGTGAGACCATGATATGTAAAACAAACCCACATTTCCAATAATTTGACTTAGAGGGTTAAAGAATTGGGAAGAAGAACATGAAGCTGGGGGGTTATGGTTGGCGATGGAATTGGAAGAAAAGAGTAGATGGACATGTTCAAGCTATACTGTAATCACATATAAAACTATCAAGCAATAAATTAAAATGTTATATAAAAAGTAAAAACCTTCCCTCAAGCCCTAGAAAAGTATCACTCGGCACCTCCTTATCTTTGGATTTTTAAACAATGTGTGTGTGTTGGGGGGGGTTGATTTCTCTCTGCTGTAGGGGAGAGTATGTGCTGGTTCATCGAAATAGCTTGATCTTCAATCTTAGACACAGGCAAAACTGTAACTTTAGCTAATCATTTATGGGAGGTGCTTCAGAGACCAAATGGAAGCAAGAGAGGTAGCCAAGGGGCATGTACAATATTGTTAAACAAGGTTAGTCACTTAAAAATTTTTTCTATGGAAACTATTAAAAATTCAGGTCCTACTTTTTGTCACCTTAGTCAGCATATTTGGAAAATTACCAGCCATCTACACTAAGAGATTCCATGTAGCATTTACTGAAGTCTGTGTCACTTTCAATCAGTTTCACCCTGTGAATGACTGGAATGATGTAAGATGTCTTTTGTGGCTCTTTATTCCAGACTATATCAAGGAACTTTTTAGTATAAGCAGATTATGTGGATTAACTCTACTGTTTCAAAATTTGAACTTTTCATTATGAGGCCACTTTAAGGACATGATGAAGTTTTCTGCAGGGAGTGACATGTACACACACACTCACATATACCTACCAGATTCCACCTTTGGGCCTGGGATTTTCTCAAGAGGCATCAAACATCATTTCAGCTGTCACCATGTCATTTCCAAAGAAGAGTCTAATTTTGGCAATGATCTATTAATAGGAGTCTAAATTAACTTTGGGTGACTGCATTCTGCCACTCATTCCTCAGTGTTCAGTGTATTTGAAGCTGTCCTCAAGAGGGTCAACAATATGTATTAAAAATACATGCCAGTCTTTTTCTATCTTCAAATAAATGAAAATTCTATGCTTTATGAATGAGCATGGATACTTACATCTTTCCCTTCTTCTTTGTTTCTTAAAATCCTTGTATAAGAACTTATCACGTCAAGTATTTCCCAAAGAAATTATCATTCCATTAATTTTATTGATATATATTGATATATACATATATATATGTATATATATGTATATATGAGGCCCCCAACACATACACAGAAGAGGACTTCTGGGTCTGAGTTCAATCAGGGATGATGTACCTAACTCTTAAGAATTTGGAGACCCCAGGGAGTTTAGAGGTCAGGTGAGGTGTGTATATAGTATGTATAGTATATACATACTATATATATGTATATATATATAGTATGTGTGTGTTCTCAGAAGGTCTTTCCATTGTGTATATATAAGAGAAAAGGTAAATGTCAATTTCACTATACTTCTACATTTGGTCTGATTAGTTCAGTATAAGGAGTCAAATATAGTGAAGGAAAGGGTAGAAAAAAGAAAGAAACCAACATAATAAAGGAACAGGATCAAACTCTAGATGAAACCAACAATGGGATCTTTATTTGCACATTGTTTGCTATAAGGCAGAGAAGGTGGACAGTCGCTTTGTCTCCATTTAACTTAGCCAGGGTTCTTGCTTGAAGCAGTTTGTTTGCTCTGTGTCCTTTCACATTTGATTTGCATCAATTTTAGAAGTACTTTGACCAGAGTGATTTGTGAATACCTTAGAGTAGTATATAAATAATTTGAAAAATGTTTGAAGTTAGAAATTCTCTGAGCCTTTCCACATATCTATTAATATATGTAACTAAGAAAGACTCAATTGGTAGAATCTACTATGTATCCTAATTTTTAATGATTTCTGAAACATTTGATTGTAAAGTTAAATAATAAGGTCATTTGAGGAACTGAAGTTTGGCTCAGTGTTTAAGAGGACTTATTTCTCCTTCAGAATATCTAATCTTGCTTTCCAGCACAAAAGGTAGGTTATAACAATCTTCAACTCTTGTTCCAGGTTATCTGACATCTTCCTCAGCAACCAGGCACAAATATGCTCCACATACATATATAGTCAGGCAAGACATTTATACACATAAAATAAACAATCTAGAAGATATATTTAAAATAGTACTTATAAGAAAGTTTACTTAACATTTTAAATTAAAAGCTCAAGTTTTTAGACTAGTAATCGTATTTTCCTAAATGTATTTTAACTCCAAAGAAATTAAAAATAAGTTGCCCACCCCAATCAACTAAAAAGTATTGGGGAAAAAAGTATCCACAAAAACATATGTAGATGGAAACCTTGCATCTGAAAGTCACATAATGTGCAGCAGAATTCTGAACCTATTTCAGCTCATATTCTTATCTCTAAACCACACTGACTTATCAGTGTTAAAAATAGTTAAGTCATTTTTGTTTGTCAGCAATGCATCTCTGAAATCACACTCTTGTTATAAAGAAATGTCCTTGATTTATGATTTACCTTCAGTGAGATTATCCTGATATGTAATAAATTGTACCAACTTGAGGTAAAATTACATTACTTAGTGTAATTGTTTTGGGTATATTTATGGAAGAGAGGATTTGAAATAATTTTAAAATTTAATGAACAAATTACCCATAAAAAGAAAATATTTAAGGTATGTAGTAACTACTTGACTTTCACTAATGTGTCCACTTTAAACATAAACATTGAAACTGGACATTTTTATTAAAATTTACATCAAAAGATCATGACCAGATGTACTCACTTTGGGAAGGAGATGTAATATGAATTCCTAATCAAAATATTAAAACGTACCACTAATTGACTATGATAGTTAATTTTGATTGTCCATTTGAGGGTCTTGAGAATCACCATGGGAACAGACTTCCAGGCATGTCTGTGAAGAAGACTATAATTTGTTAATTGCCTATCCCTACTGCCACCATGTCTTACCTGTGTGATGAACTGTATCCTCCAACTGTGAACCCAAAGAGTACTATCACTCCTTGTTTATATCAGATATCCTACCACCAGACCAAGAAAAGAAACCAGTAACTGCAACATTTCTTTAAACATGTGAAATACTTGCAGAGGTGAGTCATTTAATTTTCCCAAGGCATCCAGAGGCCAGGTATGGTTAGGTGGCTTATTACCATTTTCAAGGTAAGTCAAAGCGATGCTTTATGTTAGGTGTCTTTGAATCTGAACTTTAATGATTTTAACCTTTTTACCATTGTGTCTCCAAGCTATTGTAACATCATTGTGACCCTAGTTAATTAAAAGCTCAGAACGTGTGAGACCACTTTCATTCAATTTCATAGTTTTGTTCATGAATTTGTTGTGTGCTGACCCATTCAAAGTTTTTTGATGACTACAGTTCCTTTGGGCATCGGAACTTCAAACAGGGCTTAAAACACCCTTGTCTTAATAAAATCAGATCCTAGTTAGGAAAATTGTTGGTAGCCTGACAAATACAATTAAAAATATAATGTTATATTGACAAGTTCTGCTAACATGTGTGTGTGTGTGTGTGTGTGTGTGTGTGTGTGTGTGCGTGCATGTGTGTTAAAATGTATAATCATAACAAAAAAATTAGAGAATGGCCAAGACAGACCTTTGGTTGTAGAAGTGACATTGGAGTTTGATTATGGTTCAATTTACCACCATGAAATCTAGAGTTCATTGTTGTTGAACTTTGAGTTGGGTCAAGTCAAATTCAAAAATTGTTTTATTTTCCACCGTGTATCCTCAAGAGGGAATGTGTCAATATCTCACTAATATTATTCTTTTTAAATTTTTATTTATTTGTTTGTTTGTTTGTTTGTTTTACACTCCAGTTTTTTGCCACCCCCAGTCTACCCTCCAACTGTTCCAAATCCTGTATCTCCTCCCCACAACCCTGTCTACATGAGGATGTCTCCACTCCTCACCCCACACCTCACCTGACCTCTAAACTCCCTGGGGTCTCCAAATTCTTAATAGTTAGGTACATCATCCCTGATTGAACTCAGACCCAGAAGTCCTCTTCTGTGTATGTGTTGGGGGCCTCATATCAGCTGGTGTATGCTGCCTGGTTGGTGGTCTAGTTTTTGAGAGATCTCAGGGGTTCAGATTTATTGAGACTGCTGGTCTTCCTACAGGGTCACCCTCCTCCTCAGCTTCTTTCAGCCTTTCCCATATTCAAGCACAGGGGACAGCAGCTTCTGTCCATTAGATAAGTGTAAATATCTGCATTTGACTCTTTTAGCTGCTTGTTGGGTCTTCCAGAGTTCAGTCATGCTAGGTCCCTTTTTGTGAGTTCTCCATAGCCTCAGTAATAGTGTCAGGTCTTCGGGCCTCCCCTTGATCTGGATCCCACTTTGGGCCTGTCTCTGGACCTTCTTTTCCTCAGGCTCTTCTACATTTCCATCCCTGCAGTTCTTTCAGACAGGAACAACTATGGGTCAGAGATTTGACTAGAATGGCAACCCTCTCCCTCATTTGATGCCCTGTCTTCCTGCCGGAGGTGGGCTCTACAAGTTCCCTCTCCCTACTGTAGGGCATTTTATCTAAGGTCCCTTTGAGTCCAGAGAGTTTCTCACCTCCTGGGACTCTGATGCATTCTGGAGGGTTCCCCCAAACTCCTACCTCCCGAGGTTGCCTATTTCCATTTCTTTTTGCAGGTCCTTGGGACTTCAGTCCTTTTCCCTCACCCAATATTAGATCAGGTTCTGCACCCCCACAACCCATGTCCACTTTCTGTTCCAGATCCCCCCTCCCTCCCCATTTGTGATTGCTTTCTTCTCTCTCCCAAGTGGGACTGAGGCTTCCTCACTTGGGCCCTTCGTCCTGTTAACTTGAGTTTGGTGAACTGTATCATGGGTATTCTGTACTTTATTGATTTATTGGGCACTATCCATTTATTACTGAGGCCACACCATGCATGTCCTTTGGGAATCTGAGTTATCTCACTCAGGATGATATTATCTAGTTCTGTTCATTTGCCTGCAAACTCAGGACATCCTCATTCTTCATAGCTAAGTAGTATTCCATTGTGTAAATGAACCACATTTTCTATATCTATTCTTTTGTTGTGGGACATCTGGGTTGTTTCCACTTTCTGGCTATCACAAATAAGTCTGCTATGAACATAGTGAAACACATGCCCCTGTGGCATGGTGGTGCATCTTTTGTGTATATTCCTAAGAGTGGTATAGCTGGGTCTTCAGCTAATTCTAATTTTCTGAGGAACCTCCAGCTTGATTTCCAGAGTGATTTATCCCATTTATTTGGTGTTCTATAGGCTTCTTGTTCCATTATGACCGTCTCTTTCTTTAGGTTGGGGAAGTTTTCTTCTACAATTTTTTAAAAGATATTTTCAATTCCTTCGAGCTGATAATCTTCATTGTCATCTATTCTGATCATTCTTAGATTTGTTTTTCTCACTGTGTCCTGAATTTCCTGGATGATTTAAATTAGGAACTTTTTAGGTTTTGAATTTTCTTTGACAGTGCTGTCAATTTCTTGTACAATATCTTCTATACCTGAGATTCTCTCTCCTATCTTTTGTATTCTACTGGTGATACTTACACATCTGTAATTCCTAACCTCTTTCCTAGGTTTTCTTTTCACAAATATTGTTTTCTAATAAGAATATTACTTTTGAAGAAAAATAAGATGCTTTAGTAATTTCATATGGAATCATTTACCATGCTTGTTTCTCACTGACTGTAAGACCCACTTTTTCCACTACTAGTCTTGATGAACAAGTGTCTCAACAGTTTAAACAGAATGATCTTATTTAGCAAAAATGTCATAGCAATTGTAATAAACAAGCAAAATAATGCTCTAACACGACTGTAAGTAGGATATATTTTATTTAGATACTGTCATATTTTCTCAGTTGAGTAACTCTGTACTTGTGTAAATCAATAGTTGTCTAAGGATGTTTGCCTAAAAAAGAAGGAAAAAAGAAAAATATCAGTATAAATTTTTAAAAGATCTCTTTTATATAATGCTACTATGTTTATTATTATTTTCACTTTACTAAACTAAAATGAAATTACATTTTTGTAATGTTTCCTGATAGCATTTAACCCCATGTAGTAAATATATCAGTTACAGAAGCAGTTAGAAACATGACTAATATTGAGAAAATGATTCACCAAATAGAATGATTATAACATTTAGAGGACAAGATATTCAAAACCTATTAAAAATCAGGAAAATCATTGCAAATTGTAATTGTACATTTTGATTGCAAGCAAACTATGATTATAATATTTTTATTCTTATTAAGAAAAATGTATAGTACCTAGTTTCTTTTGCTTCCTAACTGAAGTGATATAATCTGTATGGGCAGGAATAGAGCCATCTATCTGTGTTGGTGGAGTGGAGAGCTCTGGTTAATTTAGGAATTATAGGTATGTTGTCATTTTAAGGGATACTTTACAAATGTAGCTTTGGATAGGGAGAGAACTAGAGGACTTAAACTCAGGGATTTCTATCTTTCCTTTCCTCTTCTCTATCCTTTCTTCTTAGATAAAAAGGAAGAGGGTGAAAAGGGGGGGATATGGTAATCTCATAGAAATTATACAAATAGACAAATAGGGATAGGTTAGCAAATGTGCTCTTAAGCAAAACATTACACAGCTAGATTTTACATTGGTAGATGTCCTTATAGTTGATACAAAGTTGAAGTTATAATCTCTTATATTTGACAGAATTTATCTAATACGAATTTAAGGTTCTCCTTAGTGTGAATTTCTTATTGATATAAAACTGGGGTTAATGTTGTTATTCTCATATAGGCATTGTGCCTATATAACACATTTGAGAATACTAGGTTTAGACCCAGTCCTTCTATAACTGCTATTATAAACTGTTTTAAATGATTAAGAAATACGAGTTAAGGGCCAGATAGCATACTCTTAGTAGTGAGTTAATTAAAAGGGTGTTTCTGAGATATTTCAATTAGAAATGACTGAGAGTAATCAAGGATTAACAGTCCAAAGATGCTTTGAGTAGATAGATAGTCTTCAAAAGTGTCAGAATTCCACACAATATGACGTTTATGGATATTTCTTTGTTAGATTCATTTGACTAGAGAGCTGTCTGGTCCTGACAGCACCTCTTTCTCAGATTCAAAGAAGAAATTGAACATCATTGGAGTTGCTCCAGTTGTGGCAAAACAGCCACTAGGCAGAAATTGCCTCATTCCATCTACAGACAAAATTGTTGTCCAGACAAGGACACACTATGTGGAATAGTCAACAGATAATTTCTGCCAAGAGAGGGTGATCAGTCCTTTAAAATTCTGCATTACCAAGGTCTGTCAGATGACCCTAGCCAGAAGGCTGAAGACCGATGCTTCAATGTGTTGAAGTAAAGGACTGTCTAGGTGATCAGTAGTCTCTATAAATTGGCTAAGTTTTGGAAGCTATATTTTGTGCTTCTCATATTTTCAGGTAATATTAATCATTTTTGGATTTCTGATGGGGTTAAAGATTGATAGCCAGCCCAAGATGTTTAACGTTGAGAAAGATGATATGGATTTGAAAGGATGGTTTTCTGATTGCACACAATCTGAAACCAGGATATGAGTCAGGTGTAGAATTATGTCTTTTAAGTTAGGATAAATGACAGAGGTCCTATTTAATTGACAAAAATGATAAACTGGGTGTTAGATCTGTTCTGTATTTTATAAATCACAAAAGGGTAACAGATGTGCCCAATTTATATCTGAAACAAAAGACTCTTAACTGGACAAAAAGGGGGAAATGTTGTGGATAACCCTGATCTTGTATTTTGATGCTAATTCTCCTCTCCTGGAAAGCACTGCAGACAAGGAGCGAATCTGGTGCCTTATGAACTTTCTCCCCACCATAACTTTTCAAATAAAGGCTAAGTCTGATGATTGGGCAAAAGGAGGAAAGGTGGAGATGACAAGTTTGGGGAAAAGGGGGAGAGAGGAGATAGTGGGGGAGGAGACGGAATAGGATGACAATGGAGGACAAGGTAAGAAGGAAGATGAAGCTGAAGCACATGGCTTGGAGAAATTGCAAGTCATAAGGGATCTAATAGATAGGAATAGAGTAGTGTAGTGGTAGATCTGCCCAATCTAGGTGAGTAGCATGTATACCAATTAATTGAGTTGTGAATTCATTGATTGGATAAATTGGGTTAAAAATTTATCACAACACATCTGCTCTATTTTCTTCCTTTAATTATTTCACATTGAATTTGATAAGGTGTTACTGGAGATTTATTCAGAGAATTTCACCTTATAAGAATTTAGGCCTGACTGTCTAAACAGTCCTATGGCTGAGTCCTGTGGCTTGTGTTCATGTTTTTGAAAGTGATAGAATTTCTCAAGCAAAGCTTAACATCTGTAAAAGAGAAAGATTTAAACACCTGAGGAAGTGGTGGCCTTTTTGCTGAAGGCAAGATTTGGAGACAAGAATCCCTCTTCTGTTGTTTTGTATGAACAATCATCACTCTATTATGAACTTCCCTTCATCAGGTTTCAACACTTTCTGCTCTATATGTTTCTCACAAAGCCACTGTGGAGGGTATCATGGAAATAGATATTTCTTGCTTTCCTGTTTCATTGCCTCTTTAAAATGGTGTGAAATATTGATGCTTTTCTCGAGAGAGTGTTCAGAGAATCAAGCATTACTTCACTGGCCACACATATAACTCCAGTTAACTTAGTACTTATTTTTATTTGTGACCATTTCTGAGGAATCATTTGCTATCTACTAACATCTCCCACCACATGAACGCATACGTAGGACTGAGGAAAATAATTAGGTATCTTCTTAATCATGACTTTCCAAAACATACAGTGCATATTCAAGTTACTACCTTGATTTTATATCTTAAGGACTTTGTAAGAAAAGAATATTACAAAAGACATTATCAAAGGCAATATTAAATCACACACAGTCCATTCCAATTCTGTAGAGTCATACAACTGAATTGAAGCACATATATTCTTGTTAGAAACAACTACAGTTTCATTTCAGTCATTAAAAATCACAAATTTTCTTAATTTTATATCTATTAAAGTGAATGTGTTCTAGTAACTTAAAATGAAAATATCACTCAAACATTAGTAGTAGTAATTTAAACTTTTATTATATTGTCTAAGATAATATATGCAAGTAACCATAATAATTAAAATTTGATCAACACTGGAATCATCATTCTAATATAAAATATGAAATTATATATATATATATACATATATACATATACACATATATACATATATACATATATACATATATACATATATACATATATACATATATACATATATACATATATACATATATACATATATACATATATACATGCATACATATATATAGGTATCAAGACATTCAGCTAGATTTAGATATAATTCTTTGTTATTACTTGAAAGTTGCAGGGTTTCTTTCAACTAATGGATAGCTTAATCTATTTGTGATGTTATAACAAAGTTAGGACTAAGTAATTTATAAGCAATATAAATATATGTATGACAGGTTTGGATGTTTGAATTCTAAAATCTGTGTGTTATATCATTCAGTATCAAGTAAGGCTTGATTTATTTTCAAGACCCCATCGCACTACTGCATATTCCAGATGGGACTAACCCTTGTGCTGAGGCACATAGATCTCTGTGAGTTCAAGGCCATCAGCTTTACAGAGCTTGTTCCAGGACAGCCAGTAATACACAGAGAAACCTTGTCTCAACAAATTGAGAGAAAGAGAGAGAAAGAGTGAGAGAGAAAGGGAACAGAGGCTAGAATGATAGCTCAGTCCATAAGAGTGATCACACACATGTATTGCTATGAGTTATTAGTTAATTTGATTACTATATTGTTTGGAAAATTATTTATTTATTTTCTTTATTTACATGTGATATGATTTCTCCTTTCCCATTTTCCCTTTGAAAAAAAATAAAAAAATAAAAACAAAAAACAAAAAACAAAAACAAAAACAAAAAACCCTGTTCCCTCCCCTCTCCCCCTGCTCAATAACCTACTCTCTCCCACTTCCTGGCCTTGGAATTAACCTACACTGGAGCATAGAACCTTTAAAGGGCCAAGGGCCTCTCCTCCCATTGATAACAGACTTGGACATCCTCTGCTACATATGCTGCTGGAGCCATGAGTCCCACCATGTGTACTCTTCGGTTGGTGGTTTAGTCCCTGGGAGCTCTGAGGGTACTGGTTAGTTCATATTGTTGTTCATCCTAAGGGGCTGCAAACCCTTCAGTTCCTTGAGTCCTTTCTCTAGGTACTTCATTGGGGACTCTGTACTCTGTCCAATGGATGGTTGTGAGCCTCTACTTCTGTATTAGTTGGGCACTGGATGTTGAACATTTCTTTAGGTGCATCTCAGCTATTTGATATTCATCAGTTGAGAATTCTTTGTTTAGCTCTGTACCTCATTTTTAAATAGGGTTATTTGTTTTTTTGGAGTCTAACTTCTTGAGTTCTTTGTATATACTGGATATTAGCCCTTTGTCAGATATAGGGTTGGTAAAGATCTTTTCCCAATTCGTTGGTTGCCGTTTTGTCCTGTTGACAGTGTCTTTTCCCTTACAGAAGCTTTGCAATTTTATGAGGCCCCATTTGTCGATTCTTGATCTTAGAGCATAAGCCATTGGTGTTCTGTTCAGGAAATTTTCCCCTGTGCTCATGTGCTTGAGGCTCTTCTCCACTTTCTTTTCTATTAGTTTCAGTGTATCAGGTTTTATGCAGAGGTACTTGATCCACTTGGACTTGAGGTTTGTACAAGGAAATAAGAATAAATATATTTGCATTCTTCTACATGTTAACCGTCCAGTTTAACCAGCACCATTTGTTGAAAATTCTTTTTAACCAGCACCGTTTATTGAAAATGCTGGATGGTTTTAGCTCCTCTGTCAAAGATCAAGTGATTATAGGTGTGTGGGTTCATTTCTGGCTCTTCAATTCTATTCCATTGGTCTACCTGCCTGTCACTGTACCAATACCATGTAGTTTTTTTTATCACAATTGCTCTGTAGTACAGCTTAAGGTCCGGGATGGGGATTCCACCAGAGGTTCTTTTATTGTTGAGAACAGTTTTCGATATCCTAGGTTTTTGTTACTCCAGATGAATTTGCAAATTGCTCCTTATAAGTCTGAGAAGAATTGAGTTGGAATTTTGATGGGGTTTGCATTGAACCTGTAGATTGGTTTCGTCCATTTTTACTATATTAATCCCGCTAATCCATGAGCATGAGAGATCTTTAAATCTTCTGAGGTCTTAGATTTCTTTCTGTGAAGACTTGAAATGCTTGTCATACAGATCTTTCACTTGCTTAGTTAGAGTCACACCAAGATATTTTATATTAATTGTGACTATTGTGAAAGGTGTCAATTCACTAATTTCTTTTTTCAGCCTATTTATCCTTTGCAATGAGGAAGGCTACTGATTTGTTTGAGTTAATTTTATATCCAGCCAGTGGGCTGAAGTTGTTTATCAGGCTTAAGAGTTCTCTGATGGAATTTTTGGGCTCACGTAAGTATATAATCATATCATCAGCAAATAGTGATAATTTGACTTCTTCCTTTCCAATTTGTATCTTTTTGATTCTCCTTTTGTTGTCTAATTGCTCTGGCTAGGACTTCAAGTATAGTATTGAGTTAAGTAGGGAGAGAGTGGGCAGCCTTGTCTAGACCCTAATTTTAGTGGGATTGCTTCAAGTTTCTCTCCATTTAGTTTGATATTGGTTGCTGGTTTGCTCTATATTGCTTTTACTATGTTTAAGTATGGACCTTGAATTACTGATCTTTCCAAGACTTTTATCATGAAGGGATGTTGGATTTTGTCAAATACTTTCTCAGCATCTAATGAGATGATCATATGTGTTTTTTTTTCTTTGAGTTTGTTTATGTAGTGAATTATGTTGATTGACTTCCATAACTGAACCATCCCTGCATCCCTGGGATGAAGCCTACTTGATCATGATGGATGATCGTTTTGATGTGTTTTTAGATTTGGTTTGCAAGAATTTTATTGAGAATTTTTGCATTGATATTCATAAGGGAAATTTGAAGTTCTTTTTCTTCGTTAGGTCTTTCTGTGGTTTAGGTATAAGAGTAATTGTGGCTTCATAGAACGAATTGGTAGAGTACCTTCTGTCTCTATTTTGTGGAATAGTTTGAGGAGTATTGCTATTAGGTCTTCTTTGAAGGTCTGATCTGAACTATACCCATCTGGTCCTGGGATTTTTTGTATGGGAGCCTATTAATGACTGTTTCTATTTCATTAGCTGATATGGGACTGTTTATATCATTGATCTGATCTTGATTTAACTTTGGTAACTGGTATCTGTTTAGAAAATTGTCTATTTCATACAGGTTTTCCAGTTTTTTGAGTATAGGCTTTTATAGATGGATCTCATTATTTTTTGGATTTCCTCAGTGACTGTTGTTATGTCTCCCATTTCATTTCTGATCTTGTTAATTAGGTCACTGCCTTGTGCCCTCCAGTTAGTCTGGCTAAGGGTTTAACTATTTTGTTGATTTTCCCAAAGAACCAGCTCCTGGTTTGGTTGATTCTTTGTATAGTTCTTTTTGTTTCCATTTGGTTGATTTCAGCACTGAGTTTGATTACTTCCTAGTCCTCTTGGGTGAATTTGCTTCCTTTTGTTCTAGAGCTTTCAGATATGCTGTCAAATTGCTAGTGTATGCTCTCTCCAGTTTCTTTTTGAAGGCACTTAAAGCTATGAGTTTTCCTCTTAGGACTACTTTCATTGTGTCCATAAGCTTGGGTATGTTGTGGCTTCATTTTCATTAAACTCTAGAAAGTCTTTCATTTATTTCTTTATTTCTTCCTTGACCATGTTATCATTCAGTAGATTGTTGTTAAGCTTCTATGTGTATGTGGGCTTTTTATTGTTTATGTTGTTATTGAGGAGCAGCCTTAGTCCATGATTATCTGATAAGATGCAAGGAATTATTTCAATCATCTTGTATCTGTTGAGGCCTGATCTGTGACCAATTACATGGTCAATTTTGGAGAAGGTACCATGAGGTGTTGAGAAGAAGGTATATCCTTTTGTTTTAGGATAAAAAGTTCTATAGATATCTGTTAAATCCATCTGTTTCATAACTTCTGCTAGTCTCAATGTCTCTTTGTTTAGCTGCTGTTTCCATGATCTGTCCATTGCAGAGAGTGGGGTGTTGAAATCTCCCAATATTGTTGTATGAAGTGCAATATGTGCTTCAAGCTTTAGTAAAGTTTCTTTGATGAATGTAGATGCCCTTTGATTTGGAGCATAGAGGTTCAGAATTGAGAGTTCATCTTGATAGATTATACCTTTGATGAGTATGAAGTGTCCCTCCCTCCTTATCTTTTTTGATCACTTTAGGGTGAAAGTAGATTTTATTTGATATTAGAATGGTTATTTCAGCTTTTTTCTTGGGACCATTGGCTTAGAAAATTGTTTTCTAGCCTTTTATTCTGAGGTAGTGTCTGTCTTTGTCACTGAGGTGGGTTTCCTGTATGCAACAAAATGTTGGGTCCTGTTTACGTACTCAGTCTGATAGTCTATGTCTTTTTATTCGGGAATTGAGTCCCTTGATATTAAGGAAAAGTAATTGTTGCTTCCTGTTATTTTTGTTGTTAGAGTTGGAATTCTGTTCATGTGACTGTCTTCTTTTAGTTTTGTTGGAAGATTACTTTCTTGCTTTTTCTAGGATGTGGTTTCCCTCCTTGTGTTGGAGTTTTCCATTTATTACCCTTTAAAGGGTTGGATTTGTGGAAATATAGTGTGTAAATTTGGTTTTTTCCTGGATTACTTTGGTTTCTCCATCTATGGTAATTAAGAATTTTGCTGGGTATAGTATCCTGGGCTGGCATTTGTGTTCTGTTAGGGTCTGTATGACATCAACCCAGGATTTTCTGGCTTTCATAGTCTCTGGTGACAAGTCTGGTATAATTCTGCTAGGTCTGCTTTTATGTTACTTGACCTTTTTCCCTCACTGCTTTTAATATTCTTTCTTTGTTGTGTGCATTTGGTGTTTTGACTATTATGTGGCACAAGGAATTTCTTTTCTGGTCCAGTCTGGCTGGAGTTCTATAGGCTTCTCGTATGTTCATGGGCATCTCTTTCTTTAGGTTAGGGAAATTTTCTTCTATAAGTTTGTTGAAGATATTTACTGACCCTTTAATTTGGAAGTCTTCACTCTCTTCTATATCTATTATCCTTAGGTTTGTTCTCTAATTGTGTCCTGGATTTCCTGGATGTTTTGGGTTAGGAACTCTTGCATTTTTTGTTTTCTTTGACTGTTGTGTCAATGTTTTCTATGGTATCTTCTGCATCTGAGATTCTCTCTTCTCTCTCTTGTATTCTATTGGTGATGCTTGCATCTATGGTTCCTGACTTCTTTCCTAGTATTTCTATCTCCAGAGTTGTCTCTCTTTGTGATTTCTTAACTGTTTCTACTTACATTTTTAGGTCCTAGATGGTTTTGTTCAATCCCTTTTCCTGTTTGATTGTGCTTTGCTATAATTCTTTAAGGGATTTTTGTGTTTCCTCTTTAAGGGCTTGAACCTGTTTATCTGTGTTTTCCTGTATTTCTTTAAAGGAGTTATTCATGTCCTTCTTAAATTCTTCTACCACCATCATGAGATATGACTTTAGATCCAAATCTTGCTTTTTCGGTGTTTTGGGATATCCAGGACTTTCTGTGGTGGGAGTACTAGGTTCTGATGCAGCCAAGTAGTTTTGGTTTCTGTTGGTAAGATTCTTGTGTTTGCCTTTCATCATCTGTTGATCTATGATATTAGATGTTTTTGCTGCCTCTGGCTGGAGCTTATTCTTCCTGTGGATCTGTAAGCCTATGTCAACACTTCTGGGAGATCAGCTCTCCTCTGGTAAGACCTGTTGGCAGAGGCCTGATGATCAGTTGTCCCTCCTGTGTCCTGGGGTCAGAGCACTCCCTTGAGACAGGCTCTCCCTTGTGGGAAAGATGCAGAGAGGGCTGTGGATCTGCTGTCCCTCCTAGGTATAGATGGAGGTAGAAAGGATCCTTTCTCAGCTGCCCTTCCACTTCTGAGGCCTGTCCCTCCTGGCTGGTCCTACTTTAAAAAGTCACCAGAGAGAACATGGAGATCTCACCTGAGTTCCTGAGTGGGAACACTCCCTGGAGGCAAGCTCTCTGCTTGCAGGGGAAGGGGCAGAGAGGGCTGTGGACCCTCTGTCCCTTCCAGGTGTAGATAGAGGTAGAAAAGATCCTGTCCTAGCTGACCTGCCACTTTTGAGGTCTGTGCCTCCTGGCTAGTCCCACCTTAGGACCAGTCATTGGAGAGAAAATGGATAATCATTTTTAATACATTTAAGTTAGATGCTTTAACAACAAATACAAAGATATATGAATGGCTTGTTATCTTTCTGCATTAAGTATACATGCCAAATAGTGTTCCCATTGTCATTATGTATCTTTTGCTTTCAGATCATATTTAGTAATCAATAACCAGAATAATTTTGAATGTTATAAAAAATTAACTTAATCATATATAAATTATCCTCCTTATCTCACAAGAATTGTGACTGAATATTTTTAAGATATGAGATTTATGTTTCTAAAGGACAAAAAATGAGAATATGATTTCTAATCACTGATTAGAAATTATAAAATTTATACCCTTAATAGTTGATTAGAAATTCCACACTTTTGTAAATATCCTAAATAGAAAAATACAAAAAAATTTTCATTAAACTATTCAGGTAGTAGAGTAAAGTGAAATAATAACCTTAGAAAATAATATAATATAATCACTATTTTTTCACTCATGTGAAATTAGGCTTGTCAAGTTTCATAGCCACATATTACCCTATTTCCTCATGTTATACATTTTCCTGGTGTGTTCATGACCAATGAAAAGACACTGAAAATGGTCCACTTTAATCCATGGTGAAATGTATTATTTTTTAAAGAATGATGTGAAAATAAATGAATTGTAATTAGATTGCTTGTTGCCACACTTGGAACTGTCCACCGTAAAGGAAGACAAATCTATCAATGCCCATAATAGAGGTGTGAAATAGCAAGCTGTATGCACAATCAAAGACATTGCTTCTTTCTTGTACTGTATGCCCAGTGCTCAGGTTATACACCATGACACACATTCTGTGTCTAGGTAAGGAGAGATAATCACAGATAAGTAACTACTACTGGAAGTTGATTTCACCTTCTTCAAACTCTGTAAATTATTCCCATGACACACACTCACACACACACACACACACACACACACACACACGTATAAAACTGTACACTTGAAAGTAAAACAAATTGTTTTTCTTGCTTTAAAATAATTTAAAGAGTGCAAAGGTATTTACTGATATTTAATTCTTCACTAAGTGGGGAATCATATAAACACTTTCAGAAACCATTTTGTTAGGATATGTTTCTTTACAGAGGATATGCCATTGCAACAGTATTTTGTGGAATTGGCCTTAGAGAATAGCTATGTTCTATCCTAGCCCATTCTGTATTGTAAGAAGGCACAGTGATTAGACCACTTGTAAACATTTGTCATACAGTGTTTGAAAGTATTGTTTGGTGGAAGAAGGAGAAGGTAAGCTGCTATGGGTTGAATGCATGTCCTAGGATTTCCTGTGTGTTAAACTTAATCCAAGGTGAAACTGTTGGGAGATGTAACCTATCAAAAGTATATTCTTCATTACTTCTTTGCTTTCATCAAGGGACCAAAGTAGTAATCAAAGATCAAATTCAATCATGCTTTGTACTCTTGTCATTCTGTCTTATGTTTTACAGTGTCACAGCAAGATAATCCAGAGCCATGATTATCATTCCCTAGGAAACATAAATGAGAGCAAACAGATGCTGTTTGAAGTTCCCATGTTCTTGGATACTATCATAACAATATAAAACACACTATGCCATGAGCAACATGAAGTCATATGTGAAGCATGTTTTCATTGACAAAAATTATAAAAATGCTTTTCAATGTATGTTTTTCCTCATTGAGTGATTTAGATCATATTAAATATATCCCTGGGGGCTAAAAGTTAGTCTTCTATTCTTTGGATTAATTGGCTAGATTACAGTTTCCTTGTATTCAGGACAAAGAATGTTTCTTTTAAATATAGAAATGTGTCTCACTCAAGATTGTCTATAAACATCATGACACCCCAGCCTATTGTGTTGATTTAGATTCTTTGTCTCCATAAAAGGACAAGACTAAGATATGAGAAAAGTCAGGTGAATGTCCTGAATGAAATGGAATTAAAATTAATATCACACTCCATATGAAACTAAGTTGAGGTGTGAAAATGGAAGAAAAATAGCCAATAGTGTTATTATTGCCTTGTGGGTTTTTAGAATTTTCAAAGTTAATTCTCACAGGCAACTCTCTTCATGATTTGTAGCAAGGCTGTGCATATAGATGTGGATGTAGACAGTTGCTATTTCCATTTTGTATAATGATAGGAAATGTTCAACATGCCTAATGTTTAGGTGACCAAAGTAAAGTCACAGGAAATGCCTTATAAGTTAAGGAAGTTGAAATCAATGGGTATTATCAGCAGATTGCTGATTTAACACTATATTTTTTACAGCCATTTTCTCTAGTCACAACTTTATTCTGGTGATATTAAGAAGGCTAAACTGTGCACATCTGGATCTTCTCTTAAGTGAAATTGTAAATCAGTCATTCATCTTTAGGTAAAATATGGTAGCAAACATTGGTTGATGTGGAGTCTGATGTTTCTCTTTAGCTTTCTTAGGGATGAGTAAGGGACTGTGGCAGCAGCAAATCATCAGATTAAATGATGAGTTACGTTCATGATCACTACAGCATTCAATATTGCATTACTTTAATTTAATCATACATGTATTAAAAATTTTATTATTTCCAATAGAAAGTGATCTAAAAAGTACAAATATATACATATATGTATAGTTCATGTGTATACATTATATGACACATAATAGATATCAAATACATGCATAATTTTGCCTTATTGAAATTGGTCATATTTCACAGATTAATAATGTTAGTACCTGAATTAAAAGGACTGAAAATTTTAAAAACAGTTACTTACTAATAATTATCCACAAATATTGCAATGATTTATACTACTAAGGGCAACATTTGAAAGATGGTGCAAGGTTATTTAGTCGTAGGCTAAAAAAGTGTTAATTTCAGATGCTTGAAACAAAAAGAAATTATTTATGTCATATCATATGACTAGTAGTTTACAGGGTAAAGAGAGTTGTTTTGGTTCTCTGGAATCCAACTTCTTCAGTTCTTTGTATATATTGGATATTAGCCCTCTATCAGATGTAGGGTTGGTAAAGATCTTTTCCCAATCTGTTAGTTGCCATTTTGTCCTATTGACAGTATCCTTTGACTTACAGAAGCTTTGCAATTTTCTGAGGTCCTTTTTGTCAATTCTTGATTTTAGAGCATAAGCCACTGGTGTTCTGTTGAGGAAATTATCCCTTTGCCCATGACTCCAAGTCTCTTCCCCACTTTCTTTTCTATTACTTTCAGTATATCTGCTTTTATGTAGAGGTCCTTGATCCACTTGGACTTGAACTTTGTACAAGGAGATAGGAATGGATTTATTTGCATTCTTCTACATGATAACTGCCAGTTGAGCCAGCACCATTTGTTGAAAATGCTGTCTTTTAGCCAGGTGGTGGTGGCCCACGCCTTCAATCCCAGCACTTGAGAGGCAGAGGCAGACGGATTTCTGAGTTCGAGGCCAGCCTGGTCTACAAAGTGAGTTCCAGGACAGCCAGGGCTATACAGAAAAACCCTGTCTCAAAAGTACAAAAAAGAGAAGAAAAGAAAAAGAAAAAGAAAATGCAGTCTTTTTTCCACTGGATGGTTTTAGTTCCTCTGTCAAAGATCAAGTGACCATAGGTGTGTGGGTTCACTTCTGGGTCTTCAATTGTATTCCACTGATCTACCTACCTGTCACTGTACCAATACCATGCAGTTTTTATCACAGTTGCTCTGTAGTACAGCTTGAGGTCAGTGATGGTGATGCCCTCAGAAGTTCTTTTATTGTTGAGAATAGTTTTTTTCTATCCTGCATTTTTTGTAACTCCAAATGAATTTGCAAATTGCTCTTCCTAACTCTCTGAAGAATTGAGTTGGAATTTTGCTGGGGTTTGTATTGAATCTGAAGATTGTTTTCAGCAAGATGGCCATTTTTACTATATTAATCCTGCCAATCCTTGAGCATGGGAGATCTTTAATTCTTCTGAGGTCTTCGATTTCTTTCTTTGGAGACTTGTAGTTCTTGTCATACAGATCTTTCACTTACTTGCTTGGTTAGAGTCATACCAAGATATTTTATATTAATGTTGACTATTGTGAAAGGTATCATTTTGCTAATTTCTTTTTCAGCCTATTTATCTTTTGCATAGAGGAAGGCTACTGATTTGTTTGAGTTAATTTTATATCCAGCCAATTTGCTGAAGTTGTTTATCAGGCTTAGGAGTTCTCTGATGGAATTTTTGGGGTCACTTAAGTATACTATCATATCATTTGAAAAAAGTGATATTTTAATTTCTTCCTTTCCAGTTTGTATCCTTTTGACCTCCTTTTGTTGTATAATTGTTCTGGCTAGTACTGCAAATACTACATTGAATAGGTAAGGAGAGAGTGGGTTGCCTTGTCTAGATCCTGATTTTAAGAGATTGCTTCAAGTTTCTCTCCATTTAGGTTGATGTTGGCTATTGGTTTGCAATATATTGCTTTTACTATGTATAGGTATGGGTGTTGGATTTTGTCAAATGCTTTCTCAGCATCTAATGAAATGATCATTTGTTTTTTCTTTGAATTTGTTTATGTAGTGGATTATATTGATGGATTTCTGTATATTGAGCCATCCTTGCATCCCTGGGATGAAGCCTACTTGATCATAATGGATGATTATTTTTATGTGTTCTTGGATTTGGTTTGCAAGAATTTTATTGAATATTTTTGCATGAACAAAATACCCAAAATACCCTGCCTTAAGTTCTCTTTCTATGTTGGGTCTTTATGTGCTTTAGGTCTAAGTGTAATTGTGGCTTCATAGAACAAATTGGGTAGTGTTCCTTCTGTTTCTATTTTGTGGAATATTTTGAAGAGTATTGATATTTGGGCTTCTTTGAAGGTCCAATAGAATTCTGCACTAAACCCATCAGCTCCTGGGCTTTATTTTGGTTAGGAAAATATTAATGACTCCTTCCAGAGAACCAAAAAGCCCTATTAAAATGGGGTGCAGAACTAAATAAGAATTCTCAACTGAGGAATACCAAATTGCTGAGAAGCACCTAAAGAAGTGTTCAAAATCTTTAGTCATTAGTGAAATACAATTTAAAACAACATGGAGATTCCACCTCACACCAGTCAGAATGACTAAAATAAAAAACTCAGGTGAGAGTAGATGCCGGCCAGGATGTGGAGAAAGAGGAACACTCCTCCATTGCTGGTGAGATTGCAAGCTGGTACAACCACCCTTGAAATCAGTCTGATGGTTCCTCAAAAACTTGGGCATAGTAGTACCTGAAGACTCAGTGACACCACTCCTAGGCATATACCCAAAAGATGCTCCAACATATAACAAGGACACATGCTCCACTATGTTCATAGCAACCTTATTTATAGTACCCAGAAGCTGGAAAGATCCCATATGTCCTTCAAAAGTAGAATGGATAGAGAAAATGTTGTATACTTACACAATGGTGTAGTTCTCAGCTCTTAAAAACAAGGACTTCATGAAATTATTAGGCAAATGGATGGAACTTGAAAATACCATCCTGATAAAGGTAACCCAATCACAAAAGAATATACATGATATGCACTCACTGATAAGTGGACATTAGCCCAAAAGCTCAGAATGCCCACAATATAACCCACAAACCATATGCAGCTTTAGAAGAAGGAAGACCAAAGTGTAGATGCTTCAATCCTACATAGAATGGGGAACAAATCAATCACAGGAGGTAGAGGGAGGGAGACATATGGGTGGGAGAAAAGAGGGGGATAAGAGAGAAGGAACAGGTATTTAAGAGAATACCCAAGACACAATTCTCAGATCACATGAAGCTCAAGAAGGAAGACCACAGTATATATACTTCTATCCTTCTTATAAGGGTGAACAAAGTGACCATAGGAAGAAATATAGAGGCAAAGTTTGGAGGAGAGACTAAAGGAAAGGCCATCCAGAGACTGCCCCACCTGGGGATCCATCCCATATACAGTTACCAAATACAGACACTATTGTGGATACCAGCAAGTGCTAGCTGACAGGAGCCTGATATAGCTGTCTCCTGAGAGACTCTGACAGTACCTGACTAATACAGAAGTTGAAGCATCAGCCCATTGATGGATTGAACATGGAGTCCCCAATGGAGGAGTTAGTCAAAGAACTGAAGGAGCTGAAGGGCTTTGCAACCCCAAAGGAGAAGAACAATATCAACCAACCAGGACCCCCACCCCCAGAGCTACCAGGGACTAAAACACCAACCAAGGAGTACATGTAAAAAGACTCATGGCTCCAGGCACATATGTACCACAGGATGGCTTTGTTGGACATCAATGGAGGGAGAGGCCCTTAGTCCTGTGAATGCTAGATGCCCCAGTGTAAGAGAATGCCAGGTTTGGGGAAGTGGGAGTGGGTTGGTGGCTGGGAAAAAACCTCATAGAAGCAGGGGAATTGGTGATGGGATAGGAAGTTTCTGGAGGGAAAACCAGGAAAGGGGATAACATTCAAAATGTAAATAAAGAAAATATCTAATAAAATGTTTCAAAAAATAAAAGGCTGTTTTATCCACGTTTTTTTCCTCAAGGCTTCTCAAGGATACCCTACTTATGACTACAACTCTCTCAGATGTCCACTTGAGACCAAAATCCATCCAAGACTTAAAGTGGACTCTGGACTAGGTTTATTCTTCACAGACTTAGAAAGAGCAATTTGGAAAATCATCTGGAATAACAAAAAAAACTAGGATAGCAAAAACTATTCTCAACAATAAAAGAACTTCTGGTGGAATCACCACCCCTGAATTTAAGCTGTATTATAGAGCAATTGTGATTTAAAAAACTGCATGGTATTTATACAGTGAAGGCAGGTAGAGCAAAGGAATACAACTGAAGATCCAGAAATGAACCCACATACCTATGGTCACTTAATCTTTGACAAGGAGCTAAAACCATCCAGTGGAGAAAAGATAGCATTTTCAACAAATGGTGCTGGCTCAACTGGCAGTTAGCATGTAGAAGAATGCAAATCAATCCATTCCTATCTCCTTGTACAAAGCTCAAGTCCAAGTGGATCAAGATCCTCCACATAAAACCAGATATACTAAAAGTAATAGAAAAGAAAGTGGTGAAGAGCCTGGAACACATAGGCACAGGGGAAAATTCCCTGAACAGAACACCAATAGCTCATGCTCTAAGATCAAGGATTGACCAATGGAACCTAATAAAATTACAAAGCTTCTCTAAGGCAAAGGACACTGTCAATAGGACAAAATAGCAACCAACAGATTGGGGAAAGATCTTTACCAATCCTATATCTGACAGAGGGCTAATATCCAATATATAAAAAGAACTCAAGAAGTTAGACTCCAGAGAACCAAGTAACCCTATTAAAAAATGGGAGTACAGAGCTAAACAAAGAATTCTCAACTGATGAATACTGAATGGCTGAGAAGCACCTAAGGAAATGTTCAACATCCTTAGTCATCAGGGAAATGCAAATCAAAACAACCCTGAGATTTCACCTCACACCAGTCAGAATGGGTAGGATAAAAAACTCAGGTGACAGCATATGCTGGAGAGGTTGTGGAGAAAGAGGAATACTCCTTCATTGCTGGTGGAATTGTAAGCTGGTACAACCACTCTGGAAATCAGTTTGGAGTTCCTCCGGAAATTGGACATACTTCTACCAGAGGACCCAGTTATACCACTCCTGGGCATATACCCAGAAGATGCTCCAACATGTAATAAGGACACATGCTCTACCATGTTTAGAGTAGCCTTATTTATAATAGTCAGAAACTGGAAGCAACCCAGATGTCCCTCAACAGAGGAATGGATACAGAAAATATGGTACATCTACACAATGGAGTAATACTCCGCTATTAAAAACAATGAATTTATGAAATTCTTAAGGAAATGGATGGGTCTGGAGAATATAATTCTGAGTGAGGTATCCCAATCACAAAAGAACACACATGGTATGCACTCTCTGATAAGTGGATATTAGCCCAGAGGATCAGAATACACAAAGTACAATCCACAAACCACAAGAAACTCAAGAAGAAGGAAGACCAAATTGTGGAATCTTTGATCCTTCTTAAAAGTGGGAACAAAATAACCATGGAAAGAGTTGCAGAGACAAACTATGGAGCAGAGACTGAAGGAAGGACAATCCAGAGACTGCTCCACCTGGGAATCCTTCCCATATTCAATCATCAAATCTAGACACAAGTGCTGGCTGACAGGAGCCTGATATAACTGTCTCCTGAGAGGCTCTGACAGCCTGGCTAATATAGAAGTAGAGGCTCACAGCCATCCATTGAACTGAGTACAAGGTCCACAATGAAATATCTAGAGAAAGGACCCAAGGAGTTGAAGGGTTTGCATCTCCTAAGGATGAACAACAATATGAACTAACTAGTATCCTTAGAGCACCCAGGGACTAAATCGTCAACCAAAGAGTACACACGGTGGGACTCATGGCTCCAGCAGCATATGTATAGTAGAAGATTGCCTAATAGGTCATCAATGGGATGAGAGGCCCTTGGTCCTGTGAAGGTTCTATGCCCCAGTGTAGGGGAATGCCAGGGCCAGGAAGTAGGAGAGTGTGTGTTGGTGAGCAGGGGGAGGGGGGAGAGTACAAGGGTTTTTTATTTTATTTTATTTCATTTTTTAGTTTTTCTTTTTTATTAGAGGGGAAACTGGGGAAGGAGAGATCATATGACATGTAAATAAAGAAAATATCTAATAAAAAGAAATAAAAATATAAAAGAAAGCAAGGGGGAAAAAGAACACTCTTTTCCAAAA
>NW_022196911.1:37134968-37138680 GCF_008632895.1 Mastomys coucha | reverse complement strand
AAAAATGAACAACAAAAAAAGAATTTGTAATGCATAATCCACGTTGTTCATTTGTTTGCACTGTGATATCAATTCATATTTAAGGCAAAAGCAGGAACAGGTAATATAACTCACTAGGTTACAACCCCAAGTGGTTTTTTTCTACAAGGATATTCTGTCTTAAATGAGTGTTATGATATCAATTCAAAGGAACACAGAGTCGGGGATTCTTAGAAATAATCAAGACATTGATCATGAGTAGGCAACCAACCTTTCTATCAGAGGTATTTTGGTGCTAATCTAAAAGGCATAATGGCATCACATTATATTGTTTTAATATGCAAGTCCCTGATTACTATTGTGGTTAAGTCTTTACTTTGTATATTTATTGGCCATTTGCAATTCATTGTCTGTAAGAAATCTGTTTGTATTCTTTGCTCATTCTATGTGCCAATTAAGAGCTCTTCATAGAATAATTTAAAGATGTTTGTTTCAAATGCATTAAACATTTTACATTAGAGATCAAACTACAGATTTCTCCTAGCCTACTTTCATATTAAAGATTTCTATAATTTATCACTATAAGGATTTTTGAGTTTGATTTTTTTTTAAATAATTGCGTGTGTTTTTATGTTGTTGTTGTTGTATTTGACAAATCTGAGGAATTACATGCTTTTGTCAGTTTTGTCTACCGCGTGCCAATTCTGGAACCAAAGATGATAAATACATTACAGCTGTATAGGAAAGTATATAATATAGACACCTTACACTTGCTGTTGAATACATTAAAAGTATAATTATATTTAAAATATTAAGAAATAACTTCAAATAAAAACTTTGGTAAATGAATAATTCTACTATATATTTTTGCTTTTTTAATGTGGACTGAAGAATTAGAACATAGCATCCCATAAAATATGGTAGCCATTACCTGATCAAGATATTTCACAAATATGTGCCATTCCTAAATATATCTATGTAATTTCTGGCCAAGTATATAGAGCACCAAATGTAATTAGGACATAAAAATCTTGTTAGTGATTCTGTTCATCATAAAAGCTCCACTATTTAGTGCAGCAAAACTGCTTAGATAAACATTTAAAGCAAAAGCATTTTTAACTGTCAGTTTCTCAAGATGTAACTCAAGTCACAGTGTGAAAGTAGAGCAAAACTGGGGGAAGGAAATATGGCTTAGGTGGCAATAATTACGGAGTAATCCTTCCAACAGTATGGGATTGTGCTTTAGGACATAGCCCTTGACATCAAATTATCTTTTAGCCAGACTATTTCCTACTACTTATTAGATTTATTATCTTGACAATGCAAATGACTTGATACTACTGCACTTTTCAATGTATTTTTCTCAGTAATGAGATAATGTGTATAACATAATTGACCTAGGGCTTACAACAGAGCATCCTGTAGTTTTCTGTTGGGTTGATTCATGTCCTTCTTACTATGCCTATAAACCTAACAAAAACACAAGTTTTGTTTTTGTTTTTGTTTTTGTTTTTTTATACAGGCTGGGTCAATTATCTACACTCTCAGAAGTCAACAATTTTTTTTTTTTTTTTTTTTTTTTTTTTTTTTTTTTTTTTTTTTTTTTTTTTTTTTTTTTTTGGTTTTTCAAGACAGGGTTTCTCTGTGCAGCCCTGGCTGTCCTGGAACTCACTCTGTAGACCAGACTGGCATCGAACTCAAAAATCCGCCTGCCTCTACCTCCCAGGTGCTGGGATTAAAAGTGTGTGCCACCACTGCCTGGCACGGAAGTCAACTTTTAAGATAAAGAGAAACAAAGTGAAAGAAATCTGGAAGAATCAAGTTAAAGGCAGATATAGATTTGATAATATGATTGTAGATGGTCATGGTTCATTTCTTTTCCACTGTTAGTTGTTCAAGAGTATATATCTTTAAGTTGTGTGAAGCAATGGATGGTTAGCTTGACTAAACTCCTGAAGCTTATAACTGAAAAAGCAATCTCCACAGTAGAAGACAGAGTGTTCCTGTTGTCCTAGAAGCATTCAACCCCCTTCCTTTTTGACAAGTTACAAATGAAAGGATGTTTTCAAAAGTATGTCATTAAGGTTGCAGTCAACATAAAGATGCACAACCAGTCCTGGTGCTGAGAAGGGAATGTGTACTCAGGCTCTGAGTGCCTGACACCACTGCTGACTCCCAGACAAGATCCAAGGAAAATCTCTGAAGACGGGGAAAGAGTCAGAGAACTGAAGGATGGAAAAGAATGCTTTGAAATTTTGTTTTTCGGAAATAACACAGCTGTTAAGCTCATAAACTCATGCCTTCTGAGAAGAAAGAGGAAAAAGAGTCCCCCACTTCTCATGCTATTGCACTGTGGGTTCAAGCTTTAATATGTCTCTCCTAAGAGAACACAAGAATTTATGCTTTTTATTCTATCCCCAGCCTGCTAAGAGTCATGTCTTTCTCACTTGTAATATATGTGTGCATTGCATCCCAAATATCTCAGAACCCTTACCTCATTTAGCATCAGTTCTAACATATAAGGTTGAGTCTCTTGCTAGAGATGACCTAATCAGACACTGGGTGACACAGGTATGATTCATTCTGACACAAAAGTCATCTCCAGCTAGAAACTTGTGAAAGTAGGTAAATTATGAGCTTCGAAAACTAAGGGCACGCACTATGATTTATCTCTAAAGTCCACCCTGTGAACAGGGGAAACAGTATCTCTGAATTTTCTAGCATCCCAAGAAATTAGATTCTTATATGAACCTGGGGCAATACCCCTATAAATTGGGGCTATTGTAGAACCTTCCCTTATTCTGAACACCATTTCAAGAAGAGAAGAGTCTTTCTTTTGTCCCTTAATAAGCAGCACATTTTAGCACAATGAAAAGAAAGACATTGCTTTTCAAACCAAGAGACTCTGGTTGATAGAGAGACCAGATACAGCAGGTTCTCCATCTTCCAGATCTTCACATTTAGTATTTCAGCAGAATTTTTGAAACTTCACTGGTGTAAGAGATTATTTCTTAATAAGAAATTGTTTCTGATTTATTTCTACTTTCTGGAATGCTGTTACCTTACAAATGAGTATAGTGCTTGCTGCTATTTGGTCACTACATCCAGTAAGTGTACCTTTCCCATGTAACTCACCACAGAATAACCTGGGAGAGAGAGGTGAGCTAAAGTATGACACGAGGCTGTCGGGTTGATGCACCCTAAGGGCTGTGATTATGCATGACTCAAAATGAAATTATATATATGATTTCTAAAAACCTCCATCCTGAGAATGGAAGAGAAGAATTTCTCCTCAGGCCACACAGAAAAATATTCATGTTATTTGTGTAGCACAGGATCTGGGGATTCAAAACCCTGAGCTCATTCCCTTTCACCACTTAAATGGTGATAGTAGTAACATTGAGTCTACTTCGTTAAAGTTTCTGCTTTTGCCCAAACTTACCAGAGTTCCAGAGAGTCACTCTACTACTTGATTATTATAAATGACCAATTAGAAGCATAATGGTCTGTACTTATTAATATTTAGGTTATTTTTGTCCAATGTTGCCAGTTATGTGATAGTCATTGTTTCTACAGATTCTAGACTTTCATAGCTAAAGTCAGGGAGAAGATTTTGAAATATTTTTTCACAATTAGCAATGCATTTACTGCCAGTAATATAAATTCAAAGCAATTAAGGGAAGGAAAGAAATCTATTCATTTTGGAAATAGTCAATTTGGTTTTTTTTTTTGT
>NW_022196911.1:37074186-37134958 GCF_008632895.1 Mastomys coucha | reverse complement strand
TTTGTTTTGTTTTGTTTTGTTTTTTGAGAGAGGGTTTCTCTGTATAGCTCTGGCTGTCCTGGAACTCACTCTGTACACCAGGCTGACCTCAAACTCAGAAATCCACCCCCCTCTTCCTCCCAAGTACTAGGATTAAAGGTATACACCACCACCACCAGGCTGCAAGTCTTATAAAAAAAACAAAAGACTTCTAAAACCCAAAACCATAATTTCTGTAGTTGAGAATTTATGGGTAAGAAAGGAAGATGACAATATATATTGATATATTAAATATTCATTACATAATTTTAAACATATTTAGGTTTCTTATACCTAAATTTATATGAACACATATATACAAGCATATATACCCACACTTTTTTCTGATACTATTTTTTTTTTTACCATTTTAGATATTGTCTTTTAAAGGCTTCAAGTTGAATGTTGTTAGTACAGATGAAAATTCATTTATTCCAGGATTCTTTAAATGTTACTTCTCTCCTATGTTTATTTGGATGAGGGAAAGAGAGACAGAGAGACAAGGAGGAAGAGGCAGAGGCAAAAACATAGATAGATAGATAGATAGATAGATAGATAGATAGATAGATAGATAGATAGATAGATAGAGGAAACTTAAATTTATCTAAGGTTTGAAGGGGGAGTCCCAGAAGAAGAAAATTTTTGATTATGAGGTACTTAGAGCTCATTCCACACTTGCAGCATAAGACTAAAGAAGGCCAAGAAAAAACATTAGCTATTAACATGTTTAGTGTGTAATCTCAAGCAAGTAATTTAGTATTCCCAGATTTTAAATGTTTCTTAGTGCACTGAAGAGATGGAACAGAATTGTCAGTTAATGGAATGGTTACATAGCAAGTAAACCATGTATTAGTTCACTTAAGAACACACACACACACACACACACACACACACACACACTCATATATATATATATATATACATGTATGTATATATATTTAATAATTTCTCTTACTAACTTGTGGAGAAGTGGTTATGAAATTGGCATGTATGGTAAAACATTCGACTGTCCTTGACAATGCCAAAGTTTGTGTTAGCTTTTTCTATATATAAATATTGATTCTGTAGCAGTAAAATTAAAATAGCACCAATGTAAAATGCATTATGCTTAAGTCAACAATACTGACAATTCATAAAGACAGTTGACATTGGGGTATTTTCCTACCTATTGGTTGTATTATATAATGCTGAATTTCTATCAAAACAGGAGCAAGGAATTCATCATAACAGTTCTTATGTTATATATATTAATATATATTTTTAGAGCTCTGAATACAATTGATATCTTCAGCAACTATGAAATTAGAAAAATTAAATGTTATATGTTTACAAGATTCAAATATATAATATAAACAAGTTTACATATTAAATAGATTTTACAAGATGTAAATATGTCAGTAAACAATTCAATAGGGAGATCTTATTGTAGTCAAAGGTCTAGTTATCAGATCCACACGGTCATTAGTACTTGACTGATATGATTTCATTTTTATTTATGATGGGCTACAAGCTAGTTATCTGTACTTTTTGTATTTTATAGATGGTGAATTAAAGCTTAAGAAGGTTAAAAGATATACATTAAAATATTATTTCCTCTATCTCTTCCAAAGTGAAGATTAGGTCAGATAATTTCTAAAGTAAATTTTACATAAGAAATCATATTAATATTTTTGATGACTTCTCAACTATACATTGTTTCACTGGAATGTGGGCAAGGTAACAAAATTTTTAAATAACTTAATTCCATAGGTACTACAGGGGCAAGCTCAAGTAATTTCAAAAAATGTTCCTTGCCATTGTAAAATCTCATAATTAGTCAACATTTCATTAGGTAGGTCCACAAATATTTCACCTTAAGTCATTTTGCATAAACTGTAAAAAGAAATATGTTAATTAAGCAGTATAATAGTAACCTGTACAAGTTATGAAAGAAAAACATATAGTTCACCTATATCTGGGTTTTTTCTTCAGCATCTATTAAGTGTTATGACACTTGTCACTTGATGAATCAATGAATGAATGAGTTTCATATATTATTTCATTCATCTGTCTGGAGAACGAGTTCAAAATTAATTTCTTAGTTTACTTAATTACTTAGTTTACTTAATTTCTTAATCATCAAGTGTCAACATTATCACAGTAAAGTTGGAAAATCATGTAAATTTAAGTATGAATCTCAACTAAGATATATATTTGCTTTTGCCTTAGTTTCTTTATTAAAAGTGAAATATGACATACAACAGGCTATTTGGATTTCATGTGTTCTTGTGATGACTAATCAATTTGAGTGGACTTGGGATCTCCTAGGAGACAGAGTTTCAGATGTATCTTTGAGGGACTTACAGTTCTTATTAAGGACTGAAGACCCACCCTGAATATAGGTGATACAGTGTGGATTAGAGCTAAGACTAAGTACAAAGTGAAATAGAACATCAGATTTCACTGTACCTGTAGTTTCAATGTGACTAGTTCTCTCATGTCCCCATTACCTTTCCTTCTCTGCTATTATGGACTGTATGCCTTTGAATTATAAATTAAATTCAGCAGTTAAGAGCACATGCTGTGCATGCAGAAGACCTTCCCAGTACCTACATGGAGCACCTAATAATCATTTGTAGCTATAGTTACAGTTGAAGAGACTCATCCTAGTCCTTACCAGCATACACACACACATGGAGCATACAAACTCATGTAGGTGCACACACGTGCATAAAATATAAAAAGAAAAACTAACACATCCCCTCTTAAATCCAGTTTTGTCAGTTATTTCTCCTTGAAGAGGAGAAAATTAAACACTACTGCCATTTTATATAAAAACACATAATTGATATACTTTTTAAAAATATCTTTTAACATAGCCCATGAGAATATTCTTTAATGTGCAAATATCATATGAAAACCAAGAAATGTGACATAGCATAAATAGTAGACTTTTATTTCACAGTACAAATAATACTAGGCAAAATTTTGACAATCAGTAACTATATAGCCAAGCTGGGTATCTTATTTGGGATTTTTATTGATGGAACAAAATACCATGTTCTAAAAGCTACTTGGGGAGAAAAGGATTTATATGGCTTAAACTTCCATATTGCTGTTCATTATTGAGGAAATCAGGACAGGCACTTAATGGGGGCAAGATCCTGGAGGCAGGAGCTGATGTAGAAGCCATGGAGGAGTACTGCTTACAAGCTTGCTTTACATGGCTTTCTAAGCCTGCGTTTTTTAGAACCTAGGACCACCAGCCCAGGGGTAGCACTGCCCACCATGGACTGGACCATCCCCCACTGATCACTAATTGAGAAAATGCCGTGATCTCATGGAGGCATTTCCTCAAATGAGTCTCCTTTCTCTCTGATGGCTCTAGGTTGTGTCAAGCTTGTGTCAAGTAGACACACAAAACCAGACAGAACACTGGGCAGAAATGAAAAACACAAGCAGTTATACAACTTTGTAGAGAATATAATCTGTGTTTTAAATAGTATAAATTTTAAGATGCAAGTAGAAATGTAGCTTTAGTCGTAGAACATTTCCTTGGAAAACATTAGGTTCTAGGCTCACTCATGACAATATGAAACTCCATGCTTTTATATTTATTTTTACTTTTTGGTTTTACAATACAGGATTTCTTTGTGTACAGCAGCGGCTGCCTTGGAACTCATTTTGTAATGTAGGCTGGCCTTGAACTTACAGAGATTTTCCTGCCTCTGCTCTCTGAGTGCTGGATTAAAAGCTGGTGCCACCATCATCTGGTAAAACATGTTTCTTAGTATAGAGAATTAACTGAGTTCATTAGTCTGGGAAGGAAATGGGTTTAAGATGAGATCTGCAAATAAATAGGAAATAAATATCAAGGACAAGAACATTATTATTATGTAGAGACAACGCATGTGTGAAAGCTCCAGATCCAGCAAACAAAACCGTGTGCTCCAAACTGAGAAGCACCACTGTGGTCTGAGTACAGACAGCAGTTTTGAAAGTAGCCTGAGACTACACCTGCCTTGCTTATGTTACTAGATCTCACAGTATTATCACATGGCACTTGAACAAATCCTTGCTTTGCTTCTAATGGTCCAATGGGAACGTGCACAGTGTTAAGAGTCTATGTTTTGTATTAATTTCCTTTAAATTGACGTTCCAGATTCTGTATGCTTCTATCCTTACTTTGAAGCTTTTCAACTTCTAAGCATTTATTGCTACAAAATTTTCTCCAAAAGTCTGTTTTAACTCTACAACATGAATATTGATATGCATTGGTTTTATTTTATGCAAAATATCTTTAACTTTACCTTTGAACCATAATATTCAGAAGGACTTTACTTAGTAATTAAAATTTTTGGATTTTTCTTTTCTTTTTTCTTTTTAATCTTTAATCTTTTATTTTTACAGTACAGCATTATCCTGATCCCAGTCCTCCTACAGCTCCTTATCCCATTCCTCTTGCCCTGTCTCCAAGAGGATATCCCATACCTCCACACCCTCTACACACTGCCAGGCCTCCACATTCCCTGGGGCCTCAAGTCTGCTGTATGTGTCAAGGGCCTCAGACCAGCTAACGCATGCTACCTGGTTGGTGACTCAGTGTCTGAGAGATCTCCAGGGGTGAGGTTTGTTGAGACTGCTGGTTTTCCTATGAAGTCTCCCTGCTCTTCAACTTCTTCCAGCCTTTCCCTAATTCAACCACAGATGTGCCTAACTTCTGAGTGTAAGTATCTGCTTCTGTCTCAGACAGCTGCTTTTTGGTCCTCTCAGAGGGCAGCCCTACTAAGCTCCTGCCTGTAAGCACATCATAGCATCAGTAATATTGTCACGCCTTGGAGCCTGCCCTTGATATGGGTCCCAATTTGGGCCAGTAAATAGAACTCCTTTCCCTCAGTCTTTTCTCCATTTTTTCCCTGCAGTTCTTTTAGGTAGGAACAATTCTGGGTCAGAGTTTTTGACTGTGGGATGGCAACCCCAACCCTCACTTGATGCCCTGTCTTTCTACTGGAGATGGATTCTACAAATTCCCTCTCCCCACTTTTGGACATCTTATCTAAGGTCCCTCTCTTTGAGTCTTGAGATCTTCTTACCTCCCAGGCCTCTGATACATTCTAGAGGTGCACCCCATGTCCAACCTCCCTAGGTTGTATATTTCCATTCATTCTGCTGGCCCTTGGTGCTCCATTTCTGGTCCCCTCTCCAATTCCTGATCATGGGGAAAAGGGGAACATGATTAACATTTTTCTGTTTATGGTAGATTGCTTAGTGAATTCTGAAATAGTAACCTTGAAATTTACTTATTCTATGAAATTTTAAAGGAATGCATGGGTTGCAGTCTATTCTGCAGTTACAGAATGTTGTCTAGATGTGTGGTCGGTGTGTGTGTGCCTGTATTTGCATGTATCCTTTAGCTTTTGTGTCATTCATTTTGAAGCCTTGTTTTCAGTTACTTATTTTAACATCATAAAGATGAGTTTATGTCTCTCATTGTCTTAGTTACTGTTCTATTGCGACAAAGAAATACTATGAACAAGACAACTCTTGTAACAGAAAGCATTTAGTAGGGGCTTTGCTACATTTATAAATGGTTAGTCCATAATTATCCTGTTGCAGGAAGCAAGGAAGCAGACCGACATGACACTGAACCAGTAGCTGATAGTTTTATACACACATACATGATTCACAGACAGTATACACATACAGAAGAGCCAGAGAGAGAGCCAGAGAGAGAGAGAGAGAGAGAGAGAGAGAGAGAGAGAGAGAGAGAGAGAGAGAGAGAGAGAGAGAGAGAGAGAGAGAGAGAGAGAGAGAGAGAGAGAGAGAAAGAGAGAGAGAGAGAGAGAGAGAAAGAGACTGGACCATCCCCTATGACACACTTCCTCTCACAAAGCCATATCTATTTCAGTAAGGGCACAGTTTCTAATCCTTCTAATCTATAAAGACAGTGTCTCTCCTTGGTGACAAGGCATCCAGTACATGAGCTTATAGGAGTCATTCTCACTCAAACTAACACAATATGATGTCTCATAGTCACTGGTATTTCATGCAGCATTTAGCTTTTATTTTTTTGTTGAATTATAAATTATTGTCCCCTTGTATTCAGTATTTTCTTTTTAAATATTGTTATTCTACCTGTAGGGCTGATTTACTTGCTTGCAAATATCTGTACTCCATGACTACCTGTGGAGGCCAGAAAAGGGTGTGAAACCATTCACTGTGGAGTTACAGAGAGTTGTGAGCCACCGTGTAGCTGCTTGGAATCACTGAAAGGACAAATATTGCTCTTAGACAGGAGGCCATCCTTTAAACCTTGCAGTCAATATTTTTTGGTTGTTTTGTCTTTACTCATTCATTTTTAGAATTAGATTTTAATGTAATGACACTTAAATATCTTTTGTATGTCTTTTGTTGAAGAGTTTATGGTTGAGAATTCTTATCTCTGTCTTGTCAAAGTCTATTTACATACAAGCCATCACCTCTTCAATGGATTAGCAGGAAATGTACTACACTATAATTTCATTCATTCAATGTCTGAGCTTCTTTGTGATACTGTTCCTTAGATATATTTTATATACATGTCTGTTATAAACTACAAACTATTCTCTAATGTTTTATTTGCCTTATAAGGTATGATTTTTTACATGTAAAAATATAGCAAAATGTGTTTTAAGTAAATTCAGATAAGATATGTTTTCTTTTATAGTATTTCTAGAGTTCCTCTCTATGGGTCTGTGTTTCTATCTGGTGCTTCTCTCAAAACATGATGTTTAGCATTAGTTTTAGTTTAGCTGACAAGTTCTTCCAGTCTTTCCTTGTATAAAAATGCTTTGGTTTTTATTTTTTAATTTATGAATGCTTGTAGAATTTTACATGTATACATAATCTTAGTCATTAGAGATGTCATCACTGTCTCTTAGTTACAATTTGAAAAATTATTTTTGAAAATGCCATACACATATATAATGGTATATAATCATATCTATGTCTATTTCTACATTCCAAATGCCTTTATGTCACTCCAAAGCCTACCCAAAATATGTCATTTTATCTTATGGTGATGATGTAGCTTAGTTATTTCCCTCCTGAGTACTTGACATCCTTTACTGAAGTACTATGGATGTTATCTAATTGCTGGTGGCAAGGGCCATTCCTTTTTTTTTTTTTTTTTTTTTTAATTTGTAGTAGTGGTAGGTTTTATTCATAACTGTGGAGTACTGGAGTCATTTTTGATATGTCATCCATCATCACATTGATATGTCACAGTGTAGCATTCTGTTTTATTTTATATGGGTGACTATGAAGATTTTTGGCCCAGTTTTTACACTGCTTAAAATCTGCTTTGTTTTGTGAATCTGTATGTTAATATTCCCCACTAATTTGGGCAATTTGCAACCTTATTGCCTTCGACATGTGTCTGCTTAATCTCCTTTTGTCCATCAACATCACTTTGCAGGTACTCATTCCTGGGACACTTGGATTCTTATTTGTAGTATTTTTTTTCTAGTGTTTATGTGTGGTTCATTTTCCACTGATCCTGTTTCATCCTCTTTTATATCTTCCAGTCACTTCTGTTATTCCCAGTAGTCTGTCTGCTGTTATGTATGTTTTTCCTTCCAGGCACTGGAAATTTTATCTCTAGAACTTCTGTCTTATCTTTGGAATACAGTTACCATTTTCTGCTGAGATGCAATGCCATTCATTCATTTGCCCATGTAAACATCATGAGCATATTTGTTTCATTAAGTCGTTGAATTACGTTTAGTGGCTGACTAACTGTTTCTGAGTATTGTCTGCTATTTGCAATGTTTAGGACATCTCAGGTTTATCTGCTTCTATAATTCTATAATTATATTTGCTATGTCTTCACGTTTTGTTCTATGCGCAGTTAATGATTTTCCCATGTGTTTGCTGTTTTACATAATGTAGAAACAAGATTTTGGTATGTTATGTTCCTCTGAAGAATTATTATTTTTGATGTAATAAGTGTTAAATTATTTACCAATCACCATGTTTGAGTGGGGAATACACTGCAACACTTTCAGTGGGTCGGTCTTAATTTTGTCATTACCCTCATGACTAATCAGCACTTCATTAAATAGGGAAAAGTCATGGTCCTGGGAGTCGGAGTAAACAGTGAGGTGCTGATGGGGAATCTTCACTTGATGGAATTCAGTTGCCATACTGCAACCTTGGAAAATGGCAGCTGATATGACTGAGAGCTTTTCCAATCTTTCAGTTTTGCATTCTCTGGGCTCTTTAACATCCCTAGCCTCTCTTTCATAGAAACAGGCATTTAAGGGGAGTTTACTTTGACACATAAACCATTATCTTTCTGTTGTCACTTTCTGATTTTCTTCTCAATTTATGCTTTCAGGGGAGCCTTCTGATACTTGTCAATCAGATTCTACTCTATCTAGCTAACTTCTGGGGTTGAGTAGTTTTCTTCCATGTGGGGGCTAAACAAGGAAATCCTAGGAAAATAGAGAAAAGTTCTTAACCATTTAAATTGCCAGAGAAAAGGTACAATCTTAGAGCTAATTTAATTCTTGTTGCAATGTACCTTAATTTCTTTATACCTTCACATAATATCACACACCTTTCTAATACTTATTAGTTGTTCAATTAATAATTCCCAGAGTTACAAATATTTTCCAAAGAAGTGTCATCTACTTAGTTATTGCCAGAACTAAAATTTAAGTCATATATTTTAATTTCTTATGAATGATTGATTATACATCAAACTTTTAATGTTTATTAACTTAATTATTCTCTGTCTCTCTGTGTGTGTATGAATGTATGTATGCATGCACCCATGCATATATATACTTACAGAACACTTGTAGTGGTCAGAAGACAATTTTGGGGAGAGGATGGCTCTCAAGAGTTAGTTCTTCTCATTCACCTTATTGAGCCATTCTTTCTGCATATTCCTGCCACTACACAGCTTGCTCGAACCTATCTGTCCACACAAGCTTCTGTGCAATTCTTTTGTCTGTGTATTTTGTATTAGAAATGCCTAGATAGTGGAACCACTCAACTGCATCTGTCTTTTGAAGTGGGGATCCAGGAATTGAACTCAGGGCTTGCACTACTAGTGCTTTTTCCTACAGATATAGCCGACTGGCCCACAATGCTTAATCTCATAATTTACTTCTGAGGATATTGACCACAACATAACACTATTAAGACAGTTTCACATTAAGAATAAAATTTAAAATTTAATTCAAAGAACACTAACAACAGCAGAAACAGTAAATACAAATACTGTCATACAATGGCAGTTCCTTTTGTAGTTGAGTGCAGTCATTTTCTTTATTTTTACTTTCTAGTATATTTTTCAATTTTTAATATAATTTAATCCACATGTATGGAAGTAGGCATGCATATAACTTATAATAAAATGACCCTCATTTTATTAAGTAATGAATATGAACTCAATAAATTAGGTAAGTTGATTATGAAATAAATTATTAAATAATACATTTTATAAGTATAAGAGAATAAAATATAGCAATATCAGAAAACATCAACATAGCTTAGTTCAAAGACTAGTCATCAGATAAGAAGATCCACTGAGGCACATTGCAGCCTACTAATCAAAAATAGTACAATTAAAATGGATTCTCTAAATATGTGAGAAGGCATTCTGTTATGAAAGTCGATGATAATTTGTGAAGATTATTATGAACAATATCATTGTGCTGAAGGATTACTATGATATGAAAATTTTTGAACGATAACAATCATTCCCATGGGGTTCACTATGTGAGTGACTAATTGAATTTATCTGAGAAAGTACTTTGGAATTCCTGAAATGTCCCATAGGGGAAAAGATAGATTCTTCCCACACAAGTACTTATGTCATCTAGAAAAAATTAGCGAATTAGTGGGTTGCCTAATTGCTTGGTTGGCCACTTCAGATATTCCACAAAACTGTCTTACTTCTATGTCTTCTAGTAACTCTGACTGGAATTACATGACAGGTGTATTATGATAGGCACTCCAGTGGGTAAGAGATCTAATATCTTTATGATCCATAACTAGCCTCTTTCTTTCTCTTATATCACTTTTTTGTAAGCATCTAAAAATATGCTTATAGGCTTTATTCTCAATGCTATGTTGAAATTAGATATAGTCCCCAACAACATGGAATTGTAGATTACCTTGGATCTGAGTAAAATACTGTTGCGACTGTAAAGGAAAACCCTGATCTTTCTGCTGTAGCTGAGTGAGGAACATTTCAATGAAAAAATATTTAAATTTTCTCTGGTTATGTTGAAGTCACAGTGAGAAGAAATTCATTGACCTCATGTGAATGCTGTTGTTGTTTTAATTGAATTTAGTTCTGTACAAGGAAATAGTTGTGCTTATGGCTACTGTCATACAGGTTTCCTTGACATATCTAACGGACTCAATCTCCTGGGCTTATGTCACAGCCAGAAGCCATCAATATTTTTTTTATCATTTTTCTCAGGTGTAATTTTGAAGGTAAGGATGGAACTGGGACCCTATTATCTCATGTTCAGTTCCTAGTTCTTGGACTTGTTCAAATGCCATGTGTATAGCATGATCTTTTTTTCAGAGAAGGTTTGGTTTAGAGATGACATGCTGACAGCTTTTATAAAGATGTTGAGACAATTGCCTACCCCGTATCTTATAATGAATGTCTTGCATATGAGATACTGATTGCACAGGAAGTCGGAAGCACTTTGCCACTCCCTGACCCAGGATATAAGAGTATGGCCTATTAATTAGGTTAGAATAAGAAAAGAGTTCCTATGTCCCTGTGGCTCATTTGATCAAGAAAGAAGAGTGTTAATACAGGAACTTCCAAGACTGATTCCAAAGCATGTAAAATTATTAAGAAAACAAAAGTCAGAGCTTACAGAATTTCCAGAAGAGTCTCCCATTGTTAAATCTCCCACTGTTTTGCCCACTGCTACACACAGGCACAAACAAGCCAGCGCCCTATTTTGTGATCTTGGTTAAGCACCTATCTCCATGGAGCTTGGTTGGTCAGCATTCCAACAGACTGACTTTCCCCATGCCTTATTCTATCAGTGTTTTCTGCCTTCTTTCTGTTTAAATTCACCAAACCCTTCTCTCAGAAGGATGGTTTACTAAGCTCAGCTACTTCTTTCTCACTGCTTGTTGCCCCTCCCCCAAACAATGCAATGATTTAAGTTTACAAGATTGTTCTCAAATAGGGCAAACCAGATCCTCTCTCTAGTAACTCTGTTCCTATGAGTACTAAAGCATCTCTTTTTGTCCCATGAATGGAAATCCTAGTAGGTT
Organism: Mastomys coucha; assembly: GCF_008632895.1. Classification (NCBI taxonomy): domain Eukaryota; kingdom Metazoa; phylum Chordata; class Mammalia; order Rodentia; family Muridae; genus Mastomys; species Mastomys coucha. The sequence continues at coordinate 37,123,663 of NW_022196911.1, read as the reverse complement.
GCTTACAGGAAAGGGTTAAAGAGTGCTGGAAAGAATTCCGCGCATGTGTTAATTCTTCCTGCAGCTTCACATCCCTTCCACTTTGACCTCACAGTTAATCTGTGTGAGTTAATCAGGCAAAGCCTCTAGTGAGTGATTTTTCCCCCTATATCTTTTAAACAAACACACAACAGAACCAGACAAAAAGAACTCAGCCCCATCTAAAAAGAAAGAAAAGAAATGGGGGGAAAAAAGAGCAAATACATAAACAAACCTAAAAGGATGGACCCCTGGGAATTCCTGTGAGTGCACAGGGCATGGATGTGAGCACCTTTCTGTTTCTCTCATTTACCTTCCTGTGTACATCTCTGCGTGTACCATCCCCCTGCCTCAATTCTATTATCCTTCCAGACTTGGAAGCTGATTCCTGAGCTGACGCTTTGATGGTATCTGCAAGCGTTTGTACTGATCTTTATTTCTGCCCCCTGAATATTAATTTTGAAGCTGGTAGCAATACATCTCCTGAGTGACGGGACCTACTAGAGGCAGGTGGGGGGAGCCAGCATCAAATCATCAGCATAATAATAATACAAAGGGGAGGGATTCTTCTGCAACCCAGAGGCGAGAGGCGAGAGAAAAAAAAAAGCGATGAGTTCGCCAAATACGTGGAGCATTGGAAGCACAGTCTACTCTCCTGTATTTTCACAGAAAATGACGCTGTGGATTCTGCTCCTGCTATCGCTCTACCCAGGGTAAGATTGGCCGTTTTCAGCGTCGTTTGGCTTTAGAGAGATGTGGGGGGAGAGATAAGGTTGTGGAAGCAGGGAGACCACCCAGATTTGAGACACTCTTTTGAGATTTAAGCTTTATAATTTAGGGAAGAATGACTATACAGGGGAGGAGCGAGAGGGAAGAGAGAGGAAGGACATATTGGTTTATTTGTTAATGAACTAGGTTTTATTTGTTTGTATTTTGTTTCAAAGCGCTAAAGCTCCCCGTGTTTGGGGAATAGATTTTGAATTTGTTGCAATCTGATATGAAGTGGGTTGTGCTTGCACACGCCGGCATTTGAGGCCATATTGAAGGCATTTGGGTGGGGGTCTGGAAGAGAAAATTACAAATGGGGTCGTGGCGAACACAAGCGTGGTCTGTGTGAGGGAGGATTGGGGGCGGGGACAGAGCTGTTTCTATTATACTCTACAGTTTTCTTTGGTACTGCACCTGAGCTTTTTGGTCAGCCAGGTTTTCTATCCAGCTCCATTGACCCGGCAGCTGAATCCCAGCTAGACAAACACGATTCAGCACCAAGGACAGCGGTCCAGCTAAAGGCCCTATGGAAAGAGGCTTGTCAAACATACAGCATCCCTGAATCTACAAAGGACATCCATGTAGTCAGGCCAGTGGGCCAAGATACAGCAGAGAAGCCTAGGAACCCGGCACTGGTTTATGCTACTCCTACCTTCGGATAGGAGGGGGACTATTGCACATGAGGTAGTGAATATAGTTCAATGAATGTTTAGGAAATATATCTGGAGCAGAGTTGGCCTGGCTGCAGTCTTGAAAACGTGCTCAACCAAGTGAATGCAATGCCTAAATAGTGAAGTATGCATGAGTGATTTACAGTCTTCCTACACAAACAAAAGTGGGGAGGAGAACCGGTCGAATTCCTGAGCATGAGTGCTCCCAGAAATGTGTTTCCTCTAGATTATTAAGTACTTCCCTGAACTAAGCCTATGAGAGTAGAATCCTTCCAAGCACAGTGCACCAGGCTTCTATCCATGGAAGTAGCCCTCACCACATTACAGTTTCCAACAAGAACTAACAGCAGGCTAGAAGTCCACACTTTCCACGGAATGCACTTCTGTATTAACATTTTGAGACAAACCACTGTACAAACTACTCCTATGGTTGTGGCCTCCCCAACCTCTGATAGAAGAATCTATGGAAAATATCAATGCACTACTCCAAAGTTTTCTTGGAAGTTGATATAGTAGTTGTAATAATAATAATAATAATAATAATAATAATAATAATAATAATTAATAATAAAAGCTGAAGGGGCTATGGTTTCACTACTTTTCTGCTTTGTTGCAGATATCTATACATTCCTCTGACCTTCTTTCTCTAGTATTGGGAACAGAACATGTTGATTTTGGATATAGAAGAGAGTCAGGCAAAGCAAAGAGTAAAATCTCCACTCACAATTCAAATAGTTTCATTAAGAACTACAGGTTGAAGAAGTTTTTTTCCAGAAGAGGAGAGGAACACTTACTGGGAATATCATAAGTCACAAACCGTAGTAAACCCATAAAATATTTTCTATTAAAAAATCATCACACATTTTCCTATTACATTTTATGAAAGTTAGTAAACTTTGTTTTGGGAATCAGAGCATTAATAAATTGGGCCTATCTTCCCTGTATTTCTTCAACCCATGAAACCTGTGGAATAAAAATCTAGACCAGACAGGTATGAATGTATCTGTTTTTCTTATTCCCATTCATTTTACTAAACACTTTGTTACTAACTGCCTGAGTATATTCTTATGTATTTCACCTCCAAGCATTCTATTTAACTCAAAAATATTACTTTATTATTACATGTGATGCAATACTATTTAAGATAGATCTTTTTCCTCTAACAGCTCTACTTTTTGAACACATTATAATCTAAAAACTGAAACATGATTTTACATATTGCAATGATAAGAGTACCCTAGATGGGGGTTAACAGAGTTTTAAATGGTGGGTTTATGTGTTACAAGAATTCTAGACAGATAGCTTTTGTATTCTCTATGTAAGAAGTAACCAATGTAATTTGGTGCAGTGTATGTGATCAGAGTTTAATTTGATGCAATCCTATAAATGATTTGAATGGCTGAGTATGGAAAACCAAAGCTTTGATCTCTAAAGTTGGTGCAGAGGTTCATGAGGATGGTTACAATAATACTGAACAAAAAAAAAATGGGATTCTAAGGGTCTGTATTGTAAACAATAGCAGGAGAAGGTACATTGTAGGACAAGAAAAGAAACATTTAATGGATAATTTTATTTTTAAGTCTCCAAATAAGCTTTGTTTCCCATTAAATGACTAAACTCACTAGATTGTGCCTACATCAAAGGAAAATAAATCTTAAAACAAAGCACCATAATGAGCATATTAGAAGCTTATACCTTTCCTTTTGAGGGGGAATGTCACAAACTTGAATTTGCTCAACTTCCATGTATCTTGTTTACAACTTGTGAGAATCATGGGGACTTACTAAAATGGAAATTCTTAAACCGCACACTGGATGATGATTCTGAGTCATGGGGTCTGAGTGAAGTCTAAGAATGTTAATTTTCACAAGTTCTCAGGGCTCCCTTTAAAGAAATAGGCCTTTAGTCTGCCTATTTAGAAAAGTTTACTTATTATCATAGATATGTTTGTAAACATTTTCTTTCCTACAATTTTATTCATCAGGCACAGTAAATCAGTTCCATATCCATAAGCATTCTAATTGTATATAAATTACACATGAAAACCATAAAAGATTTTTACTATATTTGTATCATGTATAAAAAGTTCTTGAAATATTTTAGAATATATACCTATATAATTTCCTATGTAAGTATATTCACAATTTACACTTCAAAGTCACATATTGACAAGTATGTTTTAAGAAAAAAATTAAAAAATTGGTAAATTATTTTAGTATAACTTTATTCTCTCTTAGGTTTAAAAACCAGAAACATATAAAATACAACAGAAATAAATGAGGTATAATAGGAAATTTTGATGTGAAGGAAGATTTTATTTTGATTACCAAAAGTTATCTTATACTATATTTAGAGTAATAGATAACTATTTTCAAAGAATTAGATTGGTCTGAAACAAGTTAGATTGAACTATTCATAATCTAAATTTTAAATTTTAATAATAGTTTTAAGGTTTTTATTGTATTTAATTTTGATACTACAACATAATTAAGTATTTCTCCTTTCTATTGCTCCTTCCAAACCATGACATATATTCACTCCTTGCTCCATCTCGAATCATGACATCCTTTTAAATTAATTATTTTCACATTCATACATGCATATCCATATTTATTGAATATTTTTAATGTTTATTTTCCAACCTTAGTTGTTGGTGAATAAAATTTTCCATATGAAATATTGAGAGCTGTGAAAGATTTTTATGCCATAATTATGTTTTTTACAGATTTTAACTTTTGCAAACCATAAACATAAAGGAAATACTCTGCTTTTTCAATTTAATCCAACTTGTTTACAGAGTTAATCTTCAGTGGCAAGTTTGCTACTCCACATCTTTACAAATGCTTTACCTCGTTTATCTTGGAAACTAAATTTGATTTTTATAGGCATATGTAATTGTTTTGGTCATAGACACTGGATTCCAATTAGTCTGCCTTAAGCATCCACATGAAAGGGTAAAAAATGAGGATGTATGTATGACTCAGATTTTCCAAGAATTCTTTCTCCATCCACCACACCATAGATCAAACATCTGGATAGTAGGCTGGGATTTCAAAACTACTTTTTGTTTTGTTGTTTTTGTTTTGTATTAATGTCTCTGTATATGTAGCTCATATTGAGATTCTAGGTTGGTTTATAGGCTATGCTCCATACCAGTTTAAAATTTAGGTTTTAATTTAAATGTTTAACTGCACAAATGCCTTTTGATTATCTTACATTCATTTTGTATTCAACTTGAAGTAATTAATTCACAGAAAATTTAATGGTAAAACCTGTTTAGATATTTTATAATTTCCACTCAAATTAAAAATATGTCAGGACTTGTTGTAGGGACATCATTGTATTGTGCTACCAGACCCATAGTTCCTTATTGGATATAGCATCTTAGCTTGTTGAACATAGATGTTTAAAAATTTTAAGCACAATGTTAGTGTCTCACAGGTAGTCTCATCAAGCTACCATACCTACAACAGTGGGCAGGTAATTGAAATCAACACCACCACAGGCAATAGCAGCTGCTTTAAAGTACTTCCAATTATAAGTTATGCGTGCACGCAAGCTTTTGCATTTACTGTTGACATGTGTCATGTTTACTTACTATTATGCACACGTATCTTTCTATATGAACCCACATGCATTCTCATATCTATTGCTACTTCTGATTTTGTTTGTTTTGTTTTGGTTTTGGTTTTGTTTGTATTTTCAGCAAACTTCCTCCATCTGTTCTATAATTCTGTTATCTAGTTCCTCAAGCCTGGATGTGATGACTATTTCATCAGACCATAGTGAAGATTATATATAATTGGAACACATATATGAAGCTCACTATATTTACATATGTGACAGAAGTAAATTAAAGTATGTCCATTTTATTGCTGATTTTGAAGATGTCTTGTTTTCCTTTAATTATCCATCTGGGAATTGGTTCTAGAACATACAAATACAAAACACTCATTTAATTGAGCCATTTCTCCAGTGAGATGATTTGTTTCTCTTGGCATTAATCTGGAAAAAAATCATGGAGTAATTGTCTAAATTGAAATCTCAATTTTTTTGACAACTATCCTGCTTGACCTTCCAGACAGTTGAGTTAGAACTTTTAAGCAGTCTTCTGTGATCAATTTGGTAAAGTTATTTCTGAAAAATCACAAGTATGTTTCATTTCAATAAAGCCCAACGGTACTATATCAGTTTTAACAGATACTAGAAGACATATATAGAGGTCAAAATGTCCCTTGGATAAATTAAAATATTTAATCCAAAATTTTGGGATGATTTCTTAGGATCTTAGCGTTTACCAGTTATACTGTCATTAATTGTAACCACAACTATAGTCTCTAGACAGACATACTTAGACACACCTTGCTACTCAGTAGGTTTATGTACTTAAGGACATACTAAATACAACAGCTTAGATCCCAAATTATAATTTGTATTTGGAAAAATACATTTCTTTTATGATCATATATGTGTAAGTTTACTTTAATTGTGTAATTTGCAGTGCCTTGACTATGCAGGAACTACGGAATGTCATCAGCATTTAAAAACTCTGTCTTTCATTGAGCAAACCTACAAAAAAATTTTTTTCTCAGTGTTATTCTTCAATTTCCTTACAAAAAGTCTTAGAAAAAAGTTGAAATTGGCTTAATAATACTGAATATTAAAGGAGAAATAACAGCACTTTATCAATGGCTGGAAACTTAAATTTCAAATATGTGTATTTTAAAGGATGTGATTTTGCTTTTTAATTACCTCCATCATGCTAGAGATTACTTAATTAGCATTCCTATAGGATATCCCAATATCAAGACACAAACATTTTTACTTCTAGAAGAAAAAGAAGTTCTAGGAATTGATAATAGGTTTCAGCTTGACTAGAATGTTTATATCCATGCCCTTAGCCCCCCCCCAACAGATTTGCTAGAAAAGGAAGACTCCACTTTCTCCTTCTAAGAGCTGCCCTAATCAAGAAGAAAGCAAATGCAAATTAAAGAGCATGCCTAGGAGTGCCTATATACCAGCACTGGTGAGGAACAAGGTACCTGTTGTTACATTACTATTACACAGACTGTAGTCTGTTCAAGTCCAGTGACCTGAGAGCAACTCTTAGTGGAAGAAATCACATTGATTGTTTTGAAACCTAAGAGGCCTCCTCAAGTCACATTCCTGGGAGAGTTTTTCCTTTCTCATTAGTTCCAGTTACTGGAGGCCGAATATCCTTTAAAAGAAAAATTTTAAAAAGCCCCTTTTAAGTTCCATATTAGTGGCTTATGGTAAAAATAAAATTTAACTCCAAATCATATTAATCCTTGTAGTATATGTGAATATAAACACGGTAATAATTCTATATTATTATAAGGTCATTGTACAGCTGTGTGTAGATAAAGTACCGTGCAAATGGGAAATAAGTAACATTGACATTATATTCTCCACCCATTCATAAAGAAAACCATACGAACAGAAAATAACATAGCAGTGGGCAAAACAAGGGATTTTTTAAAAGCAAGGATCCTTGGTCGTAATTGAAACCCTGCCATGCATACAAGTTCAGTTACAGAAAAAAAGTCTATGTAGTAGGCTAAATAGGAAGTAAATTCTGTAACTTATTAAGGCAAACGTAGATAAAGTAGCTCAAAAATACTGCTAAATATGCCTTGTTGATACGCAATATATACTTGTGTTAGGGAGAAAAATGATAAATGGTCTTTTGTTGTTTGGTAAATATCAGTCATTTTTGTAAATTGCTTTTGAAAATATATTTAGAATAGCTGGTTGTTAAACATTCTATACACAAAATTTGGAATAAATTAGTCGAGCAGGTGGTGCACTCCTTTAATTCTAGCACTTAGGAGGAATTCCAGCCTCGGCACCAGGAAGTCTCTGAGTTCAAGCCCAGCCTCGTCTACATGGCAAATTTCAGGACAGCATGGGCAACATACAAACACCTTATCTCAAAACTAAAAGCAAAAAAGTATAGAGCAATTTTCTTAATTTATTAAAGAGACAGTATTTGAGTTAGACTTACTGTATTATCTACATATGGATTACTGAGCAGCATAGGCTAGAAGATCTGTTCTTGATATTCTGAGTCATTCTGACCAGGAAGCTATAGAAACAATTATTTAAGTTTAATTAGATAAATAGTATACAAAAGAAGCTTGTGTGCTGTATGCTGATGTAAGAAAGCAGGGTGGAGTTATAGTGCTAGAAAAACATAGAGCAAAGAACTGAGATTCACAAACATTTGAAATTCATCTATGAGCATCCAGTTACACAGTTTTAATATGATGAAATTATTTTCTTTTCTTGTCCTTCACAGTTTTAAGTATACTCCTTTAACAATCTTTCACACATATTACAAAATTATAAATGAATGGGGTTTAGTTTTGAAGAAGAGTATACATTTTTTTTGAAAGGACCTTTTAGTATTTAGAAAATAACTAGTTAAAAGACAAACCCAAAACAGAACAACAAAAACAAAGAGCAGTGATGAAAGCTACACTGTGTTCTATGACACTGACTGGGCATAGACTAAATTTTCAAAACTTCAATGTGTGTGTGAGTATGTGTGTGTCATATGTTATATAATTTAAAATATATCAAAATAATAATTACATTATACAACATATAGTAGAGTATGTTAATATAAATCAAGACACTTGATTATATAAATGGAAATATATATATATATATAAATGGAAATATACATACTTATTATAAGTAACATATTACTTATTGTCTCCAACTGATATATCTTCTCTTAGTCTTTGTTAGTTCAATATAAATGGTCAAATATAGTCATAGAAGAGACCGTGACCATCTAAAAGATGCATGTCAACAATATTCTATAGTTAACTACAGAAGTATTAAAGCAAGATCATTTGGTTATAACAAAACCAAAATTACAGGGATAGGGACATTCACATTTTAAGTGCAGAACAAAGTAAATGTCGCATAAGAGTACCCATAAGGAATCTTTAGTGCCTCAGCGCTTTTATTTTAATTTTATTTTAGTATTTCAAATATAGAATATTTTGGCAAAAGTAAATGTTAGTAGCCATGTTAATAAATTAACTGCTTTCTCAATCCATTTTCTTTCTATTTTCACTCCTCAAGAATAAACAAAATTTAAGTAAATAATTGCTAAACTATAACGGTGGAATCAGGGATCAGTGGACAGACATATCCACTGAAATGCTCATTTAAGATACTATCTTTTCATTTGACAAACCATATGGAAATTTTAAAAATTATTTTATTTTTGCTTTGTATCTGCCTTAGGAAAGGTAATTTTAGTGAATTTGTTTGCCCCTCTAGTATATGCACAATAATAATTAATAATATAAAATAATTAATATATAAAGTATAATAATTTAATTAGATAATGGGAATCGGAATCATTTCGTATTCTCTGTAAGATTTCTTTATTTTGAAAAGGAAGAAAGAAAAATATTTTGGTTTTTTTCTTTTCAAAAGTCTTCCTTTTAAACTTTAAATCCATCAAATTTGGCTACAAACCAAGAGAAAACATACTATAACAAAACAACCCTTTTGAAGTACATTCTAAGGTCTGATAAAGTCTTTAAGAGGACCAACCACTGAATGGTATTTGGCCAGACATTCACTTGTAGGTAGGCATTTACTTACATAACGAGTCTAGTCACTTATATAAAAGGCAGGTGTTCATTCCTCATACATTTACTTTGAGCAGTGATTGAAGATGGTACTTGTGTCTACCACTGTTGTTACTACTGCAAGACCATTTCCTGTGGCTATGTTCTTTCTTAAATGTTTCTCTCTACCATAGTAATCCTGGCTCCCCCTCTTAATTCTAGATTTTATGGGCATGCAAAATATACATAATTAAAGTTTTCTAATTACTTTGATTTCTATATTTTATACATTCTCTTCTTTTAACTGGAATGAGATAAGCGATCTGGGGAAAGTCTGTAATTTCTAGAATGTCTACACTACTCATTTTAAGTATATTATTTCTGTTAACCAGGGACTATCTCTAAAGATGTGGACAAAGTTTAATAAGAATGTATGTCATGTCATAGGAGTCCTCCCTGAATATAACATCCCCAAATAAAACTAGAGAGACACTTATTTTTCTAGTAAATGGTACAAAGCTACTGGCATTTGTTCATTAAGCTAAATTACTAAAGTCATTATGAAGGACACACTTGGTTTGCCTATTGTAACAGTCAAGTACATCTTTGTTAGAATATATGCATTTAATGGTTAGAGGGTACTAGGAAAGATAAAAAATACAAGCTTATATTTTGCTATTCATGGTCATGAATAACTCTCCAATTTTTTGTGCTTCATTGATGTCATCATAGCAGGGAGAAATCATCTGTCACCTAGGTTACTGCAACAGCACCAAAAATACCTTTCTGACACCATATTTGCTTCCTACAATTCATTTGTGACAGAACAGAAAAAATTCCCCAAGCTTGCCTGTTCAATAAAAACCTAATCAAAACAATAAGTTTTTTAAGATTTAATGTTTAGTTAGATGAGTTTTTATTAATAGCATTTTTAATATAAGTGTCCATAGGTTTGTACTTTTACAATTAGTATTAATAAAATTAAGTGTTTATATATTTTCTTTTATGATCATTATATTCTTCCACCCAATGATTTGAGATACAATGATGTTGCATGTATTATAAAATCTTTTTAACGTTGAGTTTTAATATATCTAGCCATCTTCATGGTGTATCTGCATTGAAGTTTATGGGACAATGTTGACATCTACATTATTATATAGGTAATTTTGAGACTATGTTTTAATTTCTCTTAATGAAAATTTTGAAATGTAAAAATAGCTTTGTTGTAGCACTACAATAATTTAGAAAGTCACTTCAGATTTCCCATCTTTAGACTGTCACTTTTTGCAAAAATCATGTGTCTATATAATCAATTATCCAAAAGTGAGCAGCATAAAATAGATATGCCTTTCTCTGATTTCTTTAGAAGCACTTTCCTTAGGTGAGCACTTATAGCTCAAAGACTCTAAGTTGTGCGATGTTCTACAGGTAATCAAACGCACCATATAATATATTTTCAATCACTCATACCTTATGCTAGAGGAAACCCAGACGAACTCTGACATGTGACAGTGGTTAAAAGAAAGGTGTTGTCATAGTGTGCTGTAACTGCTATATAAAATATCATAGGTTGTGGCTACAATACATGAATGGAAACTTGTTTCTCACATTCTTGTAGGACGGAAAATCTGAAATTAGCATGGTGTGCTTCCAATGAGAAAGATCCATTGCATGACAGAGTTTTCTGTATGTCACACAGAATGTAGCTGCCTTTAAACACCAGGCTCATTTTCTAATTTTCTCTACATTTGTTGTATATGAGTTTATTAGCTACTTTTTATTTTCTCTGAGCCTTGCTATCTTCCACATGATTTTTTCATGAAAGAGTTACTTTAGAATTTTAGAGTTGTTTACACACTTCTTTTATATTTCATGCTTTAAGATGAAGGTATTAAGTTGAACAATATTCACAAAACTAATTTTTATTTTGAAAACAAAATTAATAAAGTGCCAACACACATACACACACAAATACACATATACAGAGAGAAAGAGAGAGAGAACTTATAGTATTAAATATGTACCAAATAAAATTAACAATGTCATAAAAACACAAATATGCAAGCATACAAATACTCCTGAAAATATTCATAGCAGTTTTTGAAGGTTTTCCTGGTGATTCTCTGGCAAGTAGGTCATTTCCAGTTTCACTTATTCAAGAAAGAAGTTCTTCCTAAAACTCTTTGTTGTTTCCACCTGTAGCACAATCTCTCTGTTGAACAAGCATCAAAGACATCCTTGCAGATGTACAAGGAGTGAGAGAACGCCTCATTCAATTAATTCTCTTTGGCTTCTTATTTTGTGTAACCCCAACTTTTAGCAGATATTTAAGTGTCAAGGAAGTACATCAAAAAGTTTCAAGTGCATTTTAGGGGGAAGCTTGTTGAAAATGAAGGATTCAAGCCAATTTAGAGGAATCAAAGTATAACATCCTGCTTTTCTATTAACTTTTAAGATGTTATATAGGCTCTGTTCCTAGTATTATGACAGGTGCTAAAAACCAGAGCTAAATAAGGTAAGCCCTTTTTCTTATGGTACTAATATTGTAGAATGAAAACATGTCTTTAAAATATAGTGTTATTTCGCATATGATGACATTATAAGCTTACATTTATAACTTTACTCACAGCCAATGGTATACCTATGTACTGACCTGTTTCACTTATTTCTCCTGACTCCAGGATGTTGTATAACTAAGATATATTTTATCCTCGGTCATTTTTATACAACTACATTTACAAAATTCTATTCATGTTCCTCTGTCTGACATGACCAAATATGTGTCTCTTCTGAGATCCTAAGTACTTAGCTGATTGTGGAATGAAAGTGCAAATTAAGTACATAAATCCATTCCATCTTTCCATGTCCTGGTTTCTCTATCTTAAGTACATATTCACTGCACTCCTAGTACTTCCTAGGTCCTATTTTATCCTCAACATATCACAAAACCACACACAGACACACAGAAACAGACAGATGGACAGACACACATACACACACACACACACATACACATACACACACACGCACACACACACCAGCCTTGCAGTGAAAAGGCAGACATGAAAGAGATAAACAATAAAACAATAGTAAAAGGAAAAGGAAAACACACATACACAATGATGACACTTTAATATTACAATGGGTATTAAAAACATATCAGAAAGGGTTTGTGATATGATTAAAAATAAAATTATGGGAATTTACTTCTCATAGGATGATCAGAAAAAATCATTCTAGACAATTAATAAGAAGTCATCATGATTATTATAATAAGAGAAATTGAAATTATTATGGGATTGAGTAAACATCATACTTAGAATGGTTTGCGGTAAGAGCAAATACAAGGAAGGACTTTATGAAAATAGGATTTTGACATAATTTAAGCATTAAACTAAATCCAGATATTTAACCCACTATATCCTAAGGTAGAAAAGTCAAAAGAAAAAATTTGGGAAGCCAGAAACTATTTCTTAGTGTCTAGACCTACAGCTGTAGTATAGATTTAAACTGTAGTTCAAGTAAAGGCTTTTTGGTTGGTGAGAATATTTCAGGACATCAGTCTCATTCTGAAGGAAGATATATGCATATCTTTTGGAAAATGATGAAATTGGTAGTTCACACACCAATTTTCAATCACTTGACAATTAATTATTAACTGTTGGAGTCTTGCTGTCTCAGAAATCTTAGCATGTCTTTTATCCGAACAAGATTGAGAATCACATGTTAATTGCCATAGTAGTCCAGTTATTTCAGACACAATTATTTATAGTAGCTTTAAAGGTATCTTTCTGTATATTTACTGACCTATTCATACAAATTTAGTTTCATGGTGTCAAAATAATTGCATAGAAAAATGGTGAGGAATTTCTTGTACAATAATTAAATTTTGTATTAGTTGACTGATTTAAGCATTCTAAGGAATTGTCATGGAGAGAATTAATAGATACATTTTAATTTATTACCTATAAAATTAATTAGTGTGGACTGAAATTAGCAGAAGATTTATCTGTACTGAAAATTGACTTATTAAAACTTTGATATTTGGGCAAGATGTAATTTTTTTTTAATAGGATTCAATTTTTCTGTAGGCTCCTTCAGTTCTCTTAGTTGTCATTAGTTGCCCACTGCCTCTTGCCTGGCAAATTAAAAAGGTTTGGAGTATCTTGCCTCAGCAGGCCACTAGCTTCTATGAACCCCAAAGCTAAGGATATCATCCAATATAACCCGAAGCTGACAACAGATTCTCCTGTCTTGCTGTCATGTTCTCATCTGATGTCCTCTCTAAAGTATGTTAAAATGCCTTTTGTTTTTCCTTTTGTGACTTCTTTTTGTTTTTTTAACTACATAATATTATTAATTTGGCATGGTGAAGAATTTCTCATACAATAATTAAATTTTGTATTAAATTTGTATTTTGGCTTAAAACATGTTTAAATTTAACCCCCATAGCCATTTCCACATTAGAACAGGCTAATTGGGGTACTGGGGTTCTTGGGACACTATCACTCATAGTTAACTAGTACAAATTCTCTCTTGTTTTTGCTGAGAGTAAGGGTCTGTGTTAACATTGCTGAAATTAACCTGCATACAGAAGTAAGAGGAACACCAGAGATAAATACTTAAAATGTCTAACAAAGTTACAAAACCACTGTACTATTTCAATAATAAAATATTCATTGTTGTAACCCAAGAAACTAAGATGAAATATGAAGACAAATATGATTCTTTGAAATTCATCTTAACTTGTGAAATATAAAGCACATAAGAATACAACACTTTGAGCTGGTTTATTAGGTCAGTACACAGTTCAAGCATGGTAGGATAATACTACAGAGATTTTAGATGGGGAGAATCAATAAAACTTTTAATGTCTTTGAATTTGGTGCATTTAACTACATATCTGGATATATTCAGATATTATATGAAATATAAATCATGCCAATCTTCTCCTTCTTACACCCGCTTTCAATAGCTGTCCTCAGACATCAGAAGAGGGCATCACACTCTGATACAGATGGTTGTGAGTCACTTTGTGCTTGCTGAGAATTGAACTCAGGACCCCTGAGAGCAGACAATGCTCTTAACTGCTGAACCATCTCTCTACTCCTTTTTATTTCTGATAGGAAAAAAAAAGTCATATTCATTGCTTAAAATAGTGTTTGTTCTAGAAGAAAATACTCATCTTTCCACAAAACATTGAGCTTTAAAATGGAGAGAGGCACTTCAGTAGATTTAACCTTAGTGTCAAGTTAGCTACACTGGGAGACAGATTAGTCATACTCAAAGAGAATATTGGCAGATTGTCTTTCATGTTAAGTGTTGCCTTTCTCTTCTTGTTCAAGTGTTTGTCTCCACAAATAAAAATAGAGGTGTTTGATACCAGCACCACACCTAACCACTTTCTTTGTCTACCTACAGCTGTGCCTTGCATATGAGTCTCAAATCAAAACTGATAATCTGAAGAATGAGAATATCTAAACCTATAAAACATCACTTTTGAAATTCAGATACTCTCACAATTTCACAGCAACTATGTGACATGTGGCTATTTATATACTGAATATGATTTTTTATATTTTAGATTTATTTCATTTTCATTACAGCACATCCAGTGCATGTGTGCATATGTGTGTACATACGTGGGTGTATGTATATGTGTGTGCATTCTCATGTGAGTATAGATGACATAGATGCCAGAGGTATATGGTGTCCTGGAACGGGAGTTACAGGCTGTTGTGAGCTAACCAGTGTAGGTGTTAGGATCTGAGTCAGGCCATCTGGATGAGTACTCTTTCCTCATAACTACTAAAACATCCCCATTATTTACTGGATTTTTTTAATATCCCAAGTGTTAGTAGTTCAGTGTAATTTTATAGCCTCAGGATATTTGTTTAAAAATATTAAATAACTAAAAATTAGGTTACTTTTCATAATAGAAGACAGTTAGCTACAAAGTAATTGCAATAAAATCAGAACAATGCTACTATGTTTTTATTACATGATTTTTATCTATCAGGAAAGTTGATTTTGTTATTGCTCTCTTTACAAAGTAGATTAGCAAACTGAAAACAATAGTTGAATACCAATTACAAACAACTGAGAGTGTACCAAATATGATTATGTATGCTGAAAGAATATTAAAAACAGTGAAAGTCTTTATATATGTTTGCTGTCTTTTTTTTTTTTTTTTTCGAGGCAGGGTTTCTCTGTGTAGCCTTGGCTGTCCTGGAACTCACTGTATAGACCAGGCTGGCCTCCAACTCAGAAATCCACCTGCCTCTGCCTCCCAAGTGCTGGGATTAAAGGCATGCGCCACCACCGCTCGACCTGTTTGCTGTCTTTTGATACTATGTCTACAGGATATTTCAAGTTGTTTTCTCAGAATTATTAGAAAGATTTAGGTCAAATAGGGACTGCCTTACTAGATAGAAAACAAATGTTAAAGACAGTGATTTTTGATTGACATTGTATTTTGAGTTGTATAACAACAATAACTAAATGATTATTTACATCAAAGGTGAGTGTAGTTTAAAAAGCATAAGAAAGGGTATCCTAGAAATTGTTTTATTCTCTTTCAATGATTCTTACTTTTTTCACATCTCACAATCACTTGAATGCCATTGTTTTGATCTTTGATCAGTTATGTTACCAAATTTTAAAAAAATCCTTTAACATTTATATCTTTATAATGACTTTTATATAATTTTAGTATGAAGGATTAAAAATAAATTATCTAGACCCTGTTTGAATATTTGTTGCAGAAGAAGAAGGATTATGCAGTCTGAATTACAATAGTTAGCACACATAAAGAAATATAAATTATTTCTTCTTTGAACTAATTCTTAGTCGTACATATAATCACACCCATGATGACCTTAACTTTTATGTCTTGCATATCATTATTGTTAAAATTTATCTTTGATTTCTACTTCTGGAACAGAACAAAGAATTCAGATTCTGAGGATGGGGTAGAGCTGAATCGGTGGGATGCTTTCTAGCTTAATTTACGGAAAGCACTAGGTTTTGTCCCCAGGACAATTGTCAAAAAATAGTATTTTCTCAGTTTTCTAAAAAGGATATTGATTTTTCTCTAAAAAATAAATTGATAAGTAAAATCATGCCTATTCAGTAATTATCCATTTATATTTCTTCCTAACCCTGTTTAATGCCAGCTCTTTTGGTTCCATTTTCTAAGAGAACCAGCATAGTTGGGTTAGAATTTGTTGCTTGTTGTGGTCTTGAACTTGTGCTGTTGGGACCTAGTGTATGTCAAGTACATTACTTGCATGTTCACACAGAGGGCTGATTAGCGTGTAATAAAAAGAGGAGTGGCTGGTAGGAAATAGAATGTAACAGGAAATTCATCTGCGTATTACCTTTAACTGTTTAATAAAACTAGTAAGAGAAAATTAACTTATCGATTTTGAACATGTTATTTTTAACACTTTATTATTGATCCACTTGGTATTTTAAAATGATGTTAAATGGATGTCTTAGCAAATTCATGCACTTGGATGATTTTGGAAAAATCCTGTTGAAGTCAGAAATAGCTAATGGGAGTCTAATTTTCCTGTGTGTAACTTTTGAGGTTAGTTAATTAGGTTATTTTAAGCTGCTTATTTTTGTGAAATGAAATGTAAATAAGTGCACAAGGTGAAAAATAAAAATTGTACATTGCACAAAGAGCCAAAAATTTATGTCTTTAAGAACCAACTCTGGAATGAAAATATTGGCCAAAGTCCAGGAAATATCTTCATCTATTTGCTAATCTTTCTTCTCTTCCTTGCCTCTAATGAACTAGTGTCCACACTTTAAAATCACAAATACTTTATCCTCCATTAAACTTTAAAGTACATTGGCATGTGTATGTTTAAATGTGCATCTTATTTTGTTTAGATTTCTATTTTTGAGTTTATTTTATTGTATGTACCCACATCTTGTTAACTTTATTGACATCAAGGACTTCATTACATGACATTGACAGCAATTCATTACATGTACACACCACATTTTATGAAAAAATTGTACTGTCAATTTGGGTTATATTCATTTCTGTCTATGGATCAACACAGTCATAGGTCTCTGGATGTCCTTATGAACGAATTTAAGAAGGTATGAGCATGTATATTTTTCTGGAATAAAACTAGAAATGGAATGGCTGCATTATAGCATATACAGATGCACATGATAGACAGAAATAGTAAATTTCCTCATACAGGTGTATTAAATATAAATACTCCATGTCATTGCATATTTGGGGAGGGGAAGAGTTAAAGCAAAATAAAACAAACCATTTCAAGAGAGTTGTGTGCTAGTAAACCTAGACGCTGTGTAATTGTTCTTTGCTTGTATAATCTCTTTGTTCTTTGCAATTATAGAGGTTGTCCTCATTCTTGACTCTATCACCTTCTCCTATATTCCAATAGTTATTTGCTGTTTGTAAGGCAGATATGTTGTGGGATGTTAATTCTAACTAACTTGGAATTTAGTGGATAGCAAACAATTAAGCTGAAAACCTAAGCATAGTTCACCATCTAGCTGGAGATATTAGCTTCCTGTACACCATTCTCCATGAAACACACAGTGGGACTTTCTGTGACTATTTGGAAAGTAAGCTTCCTCTCTTTAAAGCAACTTTTGTAAATGTTTATTTCTCTGAAGAATTAAAACAGGAGAGCACAAAAAGGAAGAGTTGTCCACAGCTTGTGATCACATGATCAAAGCAAGTTTTTATTTGATAGTATGTAATAAAATTGGAAGAGTCAAAAATAAAGAGTCCAGTTGTGATCGTGTTTCATTTATATTTCTTGAGACAAGTTTTCAGTAAGTAACCCACACAGCCTAGAATTCTTACACATTCTGGGACTGCTTCATATTCATGGAAGTCTTCCTGCATGGATTCTCAAGTGCTGAGAATACAACCATGTTAAACCTGAACCTGTGTTTTTAATTTACAATTTAAAAATGCTTCAGTGCTCATTGAAGGCCATCCTGCCTCTGCCATTATAATTATTTGCATTCCTGCTTTCTTAATTAGTCTGGAGGTTTTGACATGAATCAAGATTCATATCAGCTAATTAAACTTTTTGTGATAGCTTGTTAATAAATATTTTTCATTTTATGTACTGGACTATATGTGATATTTGATTGAGCCAAATAGATATACCTGACAGATACAAACCTAATTTCAGAACTGAGCTTCAAGTGACCTACAAAAATTATCCTAAACTTGGTAATAATGCGCTTTTAGAATGATCTACATGCATGTATTTTTTTTATTCATTCATTGAACAATTCTTAACAATGACAATGAATGTCAGCTGCACATTCATCCAGGAAACAGACAAATGCACATGCTACTGAAGGCTCTACAAATGGTACTGCATATCTCTTGAGTCCTCTATTCATAAAAGCCAAGATATCTTCCAAGAGTTCCAGTTAGTCTAGAAAATAGGATGGATCCAAGATCCCAGTGCTATGTCCTGATTCTCCTGCACTCTCATATGTTCTGAGTGCCTCTAGTCCAAGTGGTCATAAATCTTCTACTAAATCCTCCCTTATTAGATATATCCTCTAGCTCATTCAACTGTCTTGCTTATATGAGAGTATTGCTTCCCAAACACAAGTTGAAACGAGGCAGCTGATCAGATCCATTAACTTAAATTGCAAGCTTTGCTGTTATTCCCCAGCAAGGGCATATCAAGTCATTGTTGTCTACAATGTCAAGTTTACAAAATTTGAACTTTATTAACTTTGTACTGAAGGTTCTGTATTGTTCACTGGGCTCAGTTATAAACTAATTTATCCTTCTAAGGGAAAAAAGAGCTGGAACCATCATTTACCTTTTTGTTGTCTATTTGATGACTACACATAGAGCAGCAGTTCTCATTGGTGGGTCACGACCTTTGGGAAGATTGAATGACCCTTTCATAGGGTCATGTAAGATTTTTGGAAAACACAAGTATTAACATTACAATTGATAATATAGCAAAATTATAGTTATAAAGCAACAACAAAAATATTTTTATGGTTGGGGGTCACCACATCCTGAGGAACTGTATTAAAGGATCATAGCATTAGGAAATTTGAAAACCACTGGAATAGAGTATTCTTTTAACCTAATTCTTTCTCAAAGCTTTGCAGCATATAGAGTACATATTATTATATATATTATATATTATATATTAAATATATTATATATATTTAATATATATTATATATTGTATATATTTGTTTTGGCAAACCAAAGTGCCTACTGATAATTATGAATGTGTATAATGATTTCAGAAGAAAGCAGTTTTAGAAGCATTCATATTTAAAACATGAGTGAGAGATACATTGAGGTTTTTAAAGTTTTTTTCTATAACAGTATGAATATTTAATAGTATCTATATTTGCTATTGTTATTTCTGTAATAAAAACCAAGTATGCAACCATCAACACACACTGTTAATTCCTAGGCTAACAATAAGGCTCAGTTGCTCAGTTAAATATTTCTGCTTAAATTACCAGAGGCTTTGTAAACCCAGGTGTGGCAGTGTATGACTGAGGCCATTCTGCATCCCTAAAAATAAAATTAAGAGAGAAAACCCTTCACTGTACAAGAATTTTTAATATAAATTATTCAAAGTTGTCACTTTTCTGATATTTGTGACCTGGGGATATATAATGCCATGCAAGATATTGTGCATATAAATCATTGTGTCTATAAAATAAATCTGAAACCAGTACCGATATCGCATTAGTGCACTGATTTTTAAACCACACTAGCATGTGTGTATTTTAAGCATAAAAATAAATGAGATTCCCTTCATTATGTTATTTGAATACATTACCTATATGAAAGAAAGAAAAATATAGAGTACATTTATGAGGCAGAGAATATGAATGGATTTAAATAACAGCTCATTTAGGCAACAAATGCAGTTTAATTCTTGCCTAAGTGTCTGCTCTTTTATGCTGGGTGTGTGTAATAGAGACCTCCTATTTAACCTTGATCTGTAGTAAATCTATTAGAATATGACATAGATAAATATATAAAACTCCTTTTAACTATTTTTAACAGCAAACATTCCAAATGTATACCAAAATCAGATATTCATAATCTTTTATTTAATTTTAATTGTACTTTCTTTTTTACAAGTCCCACCTTTACATAAAATAACATATTATCAGTTTTAAAATGAGTTAATGTTTATAGTTATGGCTTAGTTCCAACCATGTATAAATTTTTAAAAGCAGAAATAAAAATGAATACTGTGATTTACAACCTGAAGACACAGATTCAAATGACTAAGGCAAATTGGGAACAGAAAATTTATTATAGAAATGCCAATGATTATGGAATTTTAGAAAGAGCCTCACTTATGATTGTAGATGGATCTTAGAGTTCAGCAATTCTAGAAAATCCATTGAGACTTTTAATGCTACTAGTCCACCATTCTTGGTTAAAGAACCTTATAGCAACCATTGTAGTATTTCACAAATGAGAAGAGTGAAGGTTTATGGACATGTTCCACAGACACATCATTCAGGTGGATTATTTTTAATTAATTATGATAATTAAGAATAACTTTGATTGCATAATCTTTTCCCCAATATGGAAGGGTTTTTTTTTGTTTTGTTGTTGTTGTTCTTTTTTTATTAAAAGGCACCACAAAGAGTGCGAACTCTAAATAATTCCCAGGGGACTCTAATGGGATCCTGAACTTAGATTTTCAAGTTTTTGTTTGCTTTCAAGCCACATAACAGTTAAATGGATTTCCTTAAATCATTATCAGTGTTGGTGCCCAGGCAAGGTCAAGGTGCCTCATTATTGGCTAGACATTATCATAGTCCAACTGTAAATACAGAAGCCCCACCTCCAAAGTCCAGAAGAAACAGTCTACCATGATCGAGGGAAACTGTTTCCATTCTTTTTTCAGACAAATATGGAAATGATAACAGATCATGCATCATCCCCTTTAATTTAGATCTCAGCTGAGAGAGCTGTAGAGAAGCTAAATCTCATTTATTTATAATATAGGGGCTCATTATTTTTCTTCCTGGAAAACATCTGTTTTTAGGTCTTCTAATGTAATCTTAGGTAAGTGTCTTGAAGCAACATCTATGGACTCAGGCTTTGGGACAGCATTGCTCACCTTATCATAGTAATTACGATGGGCCTGACTACTAAATAGTCATTTTATTGCTATACATTGTAATATGAGCACTGATTATCTCTCATGCTTAAAATTTAAAATTTTTGACTTACCAACTTTGAGTAAACTATCTCAGGTGACAAATTGAAAATTAATATAGAGGGCTGACCAGATATTTCTGATTCCTAAATATATGCTCTTAATTTCTCTGTTGTATTTTAACTCTTCATGTCTATTTGGGCACTTCAAAATATGGAAATAAAACTACCACTGATATATTTATTTTAAATAAACAATTAGGTTTTGTTTCAGCAATTGATAGGAAAGTGATGATATTGGGAAAATTGTTAGTTACATTCAGTAAAACATCCTTTCTTTTAACTAAGAATATATTTATGTTTACATTAACTGAATTTCTGATTCTAGTTTCTAGACAGTAAAAGTAATATTAATATGGTAACACTGTTCTTAGAATATTCATTTGTTACTATGAAAAGTTTCTATAACTACAAGGTAAATTAAATCACAAAATAAACATCATCTTCTTATATTACAGAAGAGAGGATCCACCCATATATCTGGAATGGAAGGAGAGAGTAGGGGGATGTAAAAGGCACTTATACTTTTGCATGAATAGTTATAATAAAATGCTATCATGATTACTTTTGATGAACCAACCATATTCTTTCTTCATAAACTAGATAAGTTAAATCTTTCCTGTTAGAAAACCTTCCCTTCTCACACTAGTAAGATCTGGGTCATAGGATTAGAACTCCATTAGGCAGTGCTTAGCAGTGCTTTGGTGAAATGAGCCTTTGAAACCCAGAGGCAATTTCCCATCAAAGAGCTGGTCAAGGCTGCAATGAGGTCTTCCTTTGGAGAGCTGGCTGAAATACTGCCAGCCTATCTGATTCAGTATAGACACTCTAGAATGAAAGCTTGCCTGAAGCTCCTATCCTCATTAAAATATAAAATGTAAAATGGAATCTTTGGTATGTTATGGTAGAAATATTTAATCTCTATCGGAGTTTCTTCTCCTCTGTGACCATTTAGTTCTCAGATAAAAGACACCCACAACCTTTCTATATAATAAGCCTTAATCAGCTTTGTCCATGTAGTTTATTATTTTTATAAGTTTTGTTTTATAACTTTCTATGGGAATATATTATATTTATATCACTTTCATTCTTCCAAAAACATTATTGCTTGAGAATGTTATATTTGTATACAATCATATATGATCATATCCACCCAGCTATTAACTTTTTACTCATGCTGGAACCTCCTCCCCCAACACATTCATTCTCCTCCTCACTTCATTTTCTCTTCTTTTTCTAAAAGAAATTCTCTACTAAGTCTAATTAGTTTTCCCGTATGCTCATGGATATTAGGCTGTCTACTGGAGCATAGACAACATACCAGTGGCCACATAACCAAACAACGATTCATTCTTCCCCAGCAATTATTAATGGACAACAGCACCTCAGCAGTGCAGAGCTTCATGAGATGCTCCCCTATCTATGCTAGCATTTTGGCTGGCTGGTTTCTCTGTAGGTACCCAGAGCCTCTGAGAATTCATGATTGTCATAACCATGCCATTTCCAGAAGAACACATTCCATAGTACACTTCATCTTCCAGCTTTGACATTCTTTTTATCTCCTCTTCTGTGATGTGCCCTGAGCCTGCTAAGGCTCAGGTGCATTGGGGTGGGGAAGGTTGTTAATAGTCATGTTGTGTTCACAGCCAAACACTCATAATTTGTTGAACAGTTGTGAGTCTCTGCACTAACTACAGGTACTGGGAAGAAAAGCTTCTCCAAACAAAAGTTGAGAGCAGCCTAGGTCTGTAGGTATAAAAATAATCGTTATTAAAAAGTTTGACAATTTATGAAAATAACAACATCAGGTTCCCCTTTAGGGTTTGTGACTTCCCCAGGAGTGAGACAGAATAATGGTACCAGGCATGAATTCCCTTCTGGAGGAAAAAAACTGCAAATCAATCAGAAGGCATGGAGTTACCCCATAATATTAACCAAAAACACAGGTGCATTAGTTGTACCATTAGTCCTATCTTGCCTGGAAGATCAATACTGCACTATTCAACACTCAGTGATAGGCAAGATTCTTGATGTCTTTTCTCCTTTAATAGGCTACATAACCCCTTCTGGCACTATAAAAACTAGCCAGTGGGAAGGGATTTTCCCAGTTGGTTTGAGATTGATTTCTCTAGACCTTAAAAGCAGAATCTGTGATATCTTCAGCCATAAAAGTCTTATCATGTGGTTATGGTGGGCAATTAAGATATGCTTTGTTGTTTGGGAGACCATTGCAACATTGCTGATGAGTAATGTGTTCCATCCCTTGTATTATGATTTTCATTTAATGTAAAGTACTTTGAACTACACACACACACACACACACACACACACACACACACACATACACAGCTTAATAAACACTGTGTTCCTACAGGGACTATAATACATAACTTCAGATACTATTTCCCAAAGCTATAAAATAAAAGATTACTGTCATTGTTCTCCAAGTTATTCTAACTAGTTAGTGTTTACTCTGAAAACATCACCTTCTTTCTTCTTTACTACCAACATTAATAATCATTCACCATTACATACAGTCTTAGTCATCCACATGTTATGCATTTTCTATGTGTATATTCACATATGATACATACCAATGTACAAATATACATACACATATATTTAAACTACATATAAACATTTAATTTCTATATGTTGCATCTGTAAGTATTTCATTGACTGATAAGATGGAAGAAAAGTGAAATTTGACATGGGGGAAAACCACACTTCAACAGGTTAAGATGTCTGCCACCTAGCCTTATACCTCTAGCTTGATTCCCCAGCAACCACATAGTAGAGGAGAAAACAGACTATCCAAGGTTGTTTGCTGACCATTCCTCAAGTATTAACCTCCACATTTGTGCCATGACAGTCTTTCCTACCCCCAATTAAATAATTCCAAATAAATAAATATAATAAAATTTATATTTATATATATTTACTATATTATCTATTTATTATTTATATATAATCTCTTATATATTTATTTTATATATATATAATCTGTTCAAAGTTGCAATCTGCTATCTAATACTACCCATTCTATACCATAGTTAGAAGATTAAAACTAAATCTAAGACTGTAATTTTCATCTAACATGAAAGTGTGAACTTTCATGTTAACTTTCCACAATCCTCAAATTTCATCCTAAAGTAGAGATTTCTGGATTGCTGATAGAAGTGAAAGGAAAATGTTTGGCAAGAACTTATATTTTCCTTGACCTTGAAAATTACAATAATTTTGCCTATGGGAGAGGAGGGGCTAGACCATGAGATAGCGAAGATAAAAATCAGGAGGTTCGACTCATCTTCCAGATCCATTCCACCCTTCTATATCAATTATGAGGAACTTCTCAACAGGGTTCAGCATATAATACTGAGAGCATATAGTCCTGTGACTATTTAATCTGTCAAAACAATAGATTTTATTCATGGCTACAGTGTACCCAGCATCACTTTGAGACTCCAGCCTAGTTAATATTGCTGTGACAATGGGTGAATTAAAGTGTGCTACTACATTTTTCTTCATAGTACCAGTTTCTTAACAACTAAAGATAAATGGATAGCTCTAGCCTTCAGTGCAAGACAGTGGAGAAAATACACATCATGTAGCCTGAGGACAGAAAAGGCAGTAAGCCTGAACTCTCTTCAGTGGCTCCATTGGGGGAGGAGGGGCTGCTCTGCAGACTGTGGGAGTTGGGAGTGAATCTAATTATCACTCTCTTACTTTCATTAATAGGTCAAAATAAGTTAACTTTTCAAAGGAGCAAGAAGGAGATGTTACGATGCTATGGCTGAATTATTAGGCTGCATTATAATAACTTAAATATTATGTTCACAATTTTTAAAATGCTCTTTATGAGGCTTGGCAGGTTGGGAGAGATGAACATCAAATACGGAAATGCAAAAATTAAAGATAACACACTGCTTATTTATAGATGGGAGTATATTTATAGTTGGGAGGGCAGAACACTCTGGAAAACAGGAGGAAATATTTTAATCTCCATCTGCACAATTTAATAGGTTAGATTAACCATTAGGTAAGCCCTTTGATGTTTTTCTGCATTTGTGAGGTCCTGCCTCATTTCTCCTTTATTCTGGTTTGTTTATGGTAGAAGTCAACTCAGGAGTAATCTATGTGTTTGACGACCAATATTTTTGTTTTCTTAGCTTCACAAGCCAAAAGTCAGATGATGATTATGAAGATTATGCTTCTAATAAAACATGGGTTTTGACTCCAAAAGTTCCAGAGGGTGATGTCACTGTCATCTTAAACAACCTGCTGGAAGGGTATGACAACAAACTTCGACCTGACATCGGAGGTATGAGGAGGCTTTAGAATCTGTGCTATAGAAAGGGATGTACCAGCATTAGTTACTCAATTAGAATGACTAAAGCCAAAAAAGTTTAAATTATAATCCTATAATTTTAAATATAGAGAAAAGGCAAGATGGGCAGTGGTACCACACATCTTTAATTCTAGCACTAGAGAGGCAGAGTGGGTAAATCATCTTGAGATCGAGACCAGTTTGGTTTAGAGTGGGTTCTAGGATGTGCAGGGCTATACAGGGAAACACTCTTGAAAACAAAACAAAACAAAAACCCCAAAACAACAAAATACACACACACACACACACACACACACACACACACACACACATACACACACACACACATACACACTCACACACGCACACACACACACACACACACACACAAGAAAGAAGAGAAAGCATATAAAATGCAGTCAAGCCTGGAGTTGCAATGGTTAAACTTCAAAGCTTCTAGACAGTTTTCTAGATATTTCAAAGATTTTATAAATAATGACTACTTCTAATGAAATGGCACCAGAGAGAAGAGGAAAGGTGAAGAATAGCAGAGAAGATATTGGGTACACTCATCTATTGAACAACCAGCTGAAAATTTCAGTGGCCTTAACCATAAACATTATTTGGCACCAGACTACCAGAAAGGCTAAGCCAAACTGGACTGACAGTCTCTTATTTACAGAATTGGCATCCAAACTAGGAGAATAGTAAGAGAAAAGAAGGAACGAAAAAAGTGGAATATCATAAGGATTAAAGTTTGGGCTTTGAATTGGCGCATTCACATTTGTATAGATATTGTCTGTCTAAGTAAGATTTGCCAACCCCTAAGTCAAGAGACAGGAAGTAACCTCACTCACAGGAGTGAAAGGGTGTGAATGTCAGTGTTGATGAAGAACTCTGTCTGCTATAGAGAATTTGGACATGGTACTTTCAAGGAAAATGAATAAATATGAGATGAATGGGCTTGAATTGAAGCCCAGAACCATCTCATACATCTTCTGTTCATGAAATGTTAATTAAAATAGATCATGCTTATTCAATCTTGAACATTAGACCACATTTTAAAAAAAACAATATTAGTTCTGTATAACAAGTCAGTATAAAACAGGCTTTGTTATAGTTTCTTATACTATCTATACAGTTACAGCATTCAGGAGGTCATTGGATCAGATTTTGATTTGCTATTGGCTAGAGATGTGTTGGGGGTGAAGTGATGGTAAATGCATCAGCAAGAGTTCTGTTATATTACTGTTGTATATGTCTACTTTGAACCTTTAAAACTTAGATCTATCACTCTTACTTTCCTATATGCATCAATTAAGAGTAGTCAAGACCACTAACCAAGGAGTACAAATGGAGGAACGCATGGCTCCAGCCATATATGTAGCAGAAGATTGCCTTGTTGGGCATCAATGGGAGAAGGGGCCCTTGGTCCTGTGAAGGCGAAATGCCCTAGTTTGGGGGAATGTGAGGGCAGGGAAGTGGGAGTGGGTGGGTGGGTGGGGCCACACCCTCATAGAGGCAGGGGGAGAGGGGATGGGATAAGGTGTTTCTGGGGGGGTGAGAATTGGGAAAGCAGATAACATTTGAAATGTAAATATATAACATATCCAATAAAAAAAGTGTAGTGAGAAAGCACAAATGGCTACTGGAGCTTGGAGGGGAAAAAGTGAGGAAAACCAAGAAATCAAGAGTGCTATCTCAAACATTCTAGAAAAACAAACAGAAAGAAACATCTCTTGATTTCTATCTAATACACTGTTTTTTGAAACATCTTGTTTAAAATAGATAATTATTTGAAAACAAAATTATTATGAAAATTTAACAATATTAAAGAGTGATATATCTAAGTTTTAAAGGTTCAAAGTAGACATAAACAACAGTAATATAACAGTACTCTTGCTATTGTGTTTAGTACTAAATTAGTTGTGAATAAATCATTTCTAGTGAGCTAGACTAAAAAACAAACTAAAATTATACAATTTTGTTCCTGGCAAAACCAAACAAACACACATTCCTGTAATTTTCCTTTCAGTGAAACCAACTTTAATTCATACCGATATGTATGTGAACAGCATTGGTCCAGTGAATGCTATTAATATGGTGAGTTACAGAATTTAATTATTTATATTTAACCTGGAAATAAGGACTATATTTTTTAAAGGGAATAAAGGTTTTGAAAATAAGACAATATTATAGACCTATTTTTTTCATGATATGATGATGTTCAAAAATTTGAAGATTGTTGTCATTAGAGTCAAGTGTGGTTAGATATGAAATTAATGTTTGTAATTGTGATATAATGTTGATCCAAAAATGCATATAGAATCTGACTTCTTTTTAGAAGATAGATGGTATAAAAATAATAGTATACTTCAAATTAGAAATGTCTCTCAGAGCACATATTGTATATTTATGTTTTCAACCCAAATCTGAAGTGAAAAACTAGAATGAAATATATGGTATATTTTAATATAAACAGTATGGTAAAATATAGTAAAAAAACATAAATTCAGTTAAAATGATGTAGCCAAAAATATTATTTCAATGCAGGGCATATGTAATAACTTATATATAACAACACAATAAATTATAGTGATATTATGAATTAAACTTGGTATTTACCATGGTAGAATAAATTTATTTTATGTTGTATTGTTATGTACAGAAATACAGATAGGATGACTTAAACTTTCAGTTACTGTCATTACTTACATAACCATGAAAGTAATCTCAGATGTCACACAACCTGAATATTCAGACACAAACTATAAATATTTCAAACGGATAGGAGAAATTTTGGGTTAAAAACTTTGTAGGTGGGTTGGTGTTCCCCATCCCTCCCTTTCTGTCTAAATTCTGGAGATGGTCTCTTCAGGTTTTATGTCCTCACTGTTGGGCATTTCAGCTAAGATCACCCACATTGAGTCCTGAAATCCTCCCTCATCTCAAGTCTCTGGGACTTTCTAGAGTTTCCCACCAATCCCAACCCTGGCATCTGCATATTTCCATTCA
The DNA here is from genome assembly GCF_008632895.1 of Mastomys coucha. Lineage (NCBI taxonomy): Eukaryota > Metazoa > Chordata > Mammalia > Rodentia > Muridae > Mastomys > Mastomys coucha. Next base: position 37,095,007 of record NW_022196911.1, on the reverse strand, counting down.
TTCTGCTGGCTCTCTGGGCCTCTTTGCTGGCTACCCTCTCAGAGCCAAAGGGGAGAGGGAATAAAAGAAAGAACTCTGTTAAGGCGATATGGGTGGCAAGATTTGGGATACAAATACATAAAATAATTAATAAAAAAGAATTTCGGACTGAGAAGTAACCTGTGTGCAAGGTACAGGGCATCCACAGTGGACTATAGTTTGCCAAAGCGAAACCCAGATTCAGGTGGTACAGGCGAAAGGATTACAGGTCAGTATACACACAGCAACATATGTGCATCCTGATGTTGTATGTAGTCATGATAAACTATGCCTTCCCCTGATGCCTCATGAATTACATCATAAAATGGAGTATGGGATATTGGAAAAATAAGGAGGTCCTTTTGAATTTTCCATATTCTAAAAATTCTAAGTTGTTTTCATGTGTTCTCCTTTTCCTATATAAGATCAATCTTACTGAAATCAATATATAAAGTAGTGAAAGGTACAGGAATGGTTATTTGGAACCATGATGATACTACGTAACTTAAGCTGCCGATCATTGTTATAAAAGCTGATTCTTTGGATTATAGATTTTAAGTGGTTTATTAAATGAGTTGACAAGTGAAAAGCACATAGTCAGACAGTGACCCCTAGGAAGAATTGCTGAAGTGCTGAAGAATCACAAAAAATAAAACCAACAAGTAAACAAAAGCAATAACAAAAACCACACAAAATAGCTGCAGGGTTTTGCTTTTCAATAAAAACTCTCATACTGATGACAAAGTCAAAACGTAAAGACCGCAAGTATCCAGGACCTTGAACCCATGTGTTAGGGTTAGCTTTTATTCTGTCAATGAGGGTAACAAAGTCCAACTATTAAAGAAGGATTTTCCTCCTCACGACTGCCTATGAATGTGTCAGTCATACCAGATCTACTGTATTCTGATTTCAGTCCTTCGGGTCTGAATGTCACACAGTACTTGCTTGTCTTTGTCTGAAATCATCCACCTTATATTTGATAGGCTCTTAAAGTGAATTTTGATGTTTACCTGTCATTATTACATTTTAGAATATGCTCCACGAAAGAGATTAATTCAGCATAAGAATCACTGCTAATATCTTAATAAAATAACTTTATTCTAATCAACTCACAAATAAAAGCATTGCATAGCTAAGCAAAGTAAGCAATTTAATTATTTTAACTTATTTAGCAAAATGAAATAAACATTCATAACTTCTAGTATGTTGTCTTTCGAACTTGCTACTCGTCAGGGGCAAAGCATTTTTTATATTTTCACAAGAGTGACCACTTGACGTCTTTAGAGCCTTTCTTTTATCATTAGGCAGCTGAACCTACAAAACTTCATTTAAGTATCTTGGATGCATGGGGCTTCAGTTTGCTCTACAATAGTGAATCTGGAACGATTATTCTTTTATGCAACATTTAGTAATACCTGGTGATTGTTAGGGTGAAGTAGAAGATTTGCTACTGGTATGTGGGACATTAAAGGCAGAGATCATGCTAAACAACCTACAGTGGACAGGGGAGCACCCACCTCCACTTCTCCCTAACAAATATGATCTGCCTTCTTGCTTTGTATGTGTATGAAGGAAGGTATTCACCAGGGTTTGGAGATTTGGCCAGAAATCATAAATATATGAAACTGGAGGTAGAGACCCCACTAGCAATTGTTTTCTTTTGGACTATTCCATGATGTCTCATACTGGCAATTAACTCAAGATTGAAAAAACACAAACTCTTTAAATCTTCTGTTCTTTTTAAAACAGGAATATACAATTGATATTTTTTTTGCCCAAACCTGGTATGACAGACGTTTGAAATTTAACAGTACCATTAAAGTTCTCCGGTTGAATAGCAATATGGTGGGGAAAATCTGGATTCCAGACACTTTCTTCAGGAACTCCAAAAAGGCTGATGCTCACTGGATCACAACTCCCAACAGGATGCTGAGAATTTGGAATGATGGTCGTGTTCTCTACACCTTAAGGTACTTTATGAGGGTGTAGGGAAGAGGTACTTGTTGGAAATAAGAATGAAATCAATGCTTTCAGGAAGCAAAGAAGGATGGATAGAAAAGGATTCTGATGACTCTTGGCTTTCTATCTTGCTATCCCATGAACTAGGGTAACTATAAATTTTCTACGTACCTAACTTGCTAAAAGGTGCATGAGTATCAACTTGGCACATCAACATTCTCTTTTACATAACAAGCACTATATTTTCCTTGTTACATTTTCTGTTTAGATGTATTAAATGAAAACAGATGTTAAATATTAGGATAGATGGAGCTACTGTATTTTCACGACCATTTGGCATCTTTAGAATCCTTCTTTTGTTATAAGGAAGCTGAGTTTACAGATCCCCATTTGAGTAGCACTTGAATGCATGGGACTTTGGCATACGCTAAGTGGTGAACATGGAAGTCTCATTGTGCAGTACTTTCCACTAACTTACTTCCCATTATTTAATATCCATGAGCTATAGCTAGTGATTCTTTACCTGATAGGTAAGAATCTTGCCCCACAGAATTTTTACAGGTGAAATTAGTGACAGACAAATAGCTAACCTTTGGCCATGATATTTGTAAGATTTATTTATATATTAGCAAAATCTAGACAGTATACATCTATGTTAACTTGTAATAGGTACCAGTAAAATGTATTTATTCCTTAATACTAAACATATACAGCATAATACTTTCAAATGATTTGAAATCTCTACCATAGTTAGATCAGTTACTGAGAAAAATGGCTCCAACTGCAAAAGAAAGTCATTGTGTCTGTTTTAGATTCATTGGGAATGTACTAAATTCCTGATAAGGTAATGACTAGAATTAGAAATGTGAAAATCAAAGTCTGTATGATAAATCAGAGTTCATTTGGCTTGTGAAATCTGCAATTATTCACTATACCTCAAGTCTTGTTATCATATTCTAATGTTGTAGTCAATTTTGAGTTCTTATTAACTTGGGGAACAGTGTTTAATTATAGAAGCCTCCTTAAAGTGTCAATTATGATCTGCTTAAGATTTGAAACACTATATGTATCTATAAGGAAAGATGTTAATATGGTTCTAGAGCTATTTATATTTCAGAATCTATATTTATATCTGCAATCTATCTGTATTATCTTTAATTATAATAATATCACTTTAATTTTGAGAGATAATTCTAATAAAAACCAGATTTAATTAAAATCTAATTTGTGAGTAAAGCCAAACTTTTCTTTGAAGAATGATCATAGAGACAATGATTAAAGTCTCCTGCTGTGAAGAGTGAAGTGTCTAAGTACAAATCATAACTGTGTCTCCAGTTCTTGTGACCTTGAATAACTTTCAGTGCAACGGAGCCATCACAGCATTTAATAAAGAAGTAGTTCAGTTCATCAAGTCTTCATAAAGAAGATACAGAGAAAGATTGTTCATTGCTCTGTTATACCACAAAACATCTAACATGTCCTCAGTGAAAAGTCATGCTAATTAGAAAATTCTTTAAATTAAACTTTTGTAAAATGACATTTCTATTACTTAAGCAGTGGTATTGTGGGTTGTTAGAAATGTAGCACATGAATATGAACATTTTGAAAACCATTGACCATCACCATTACAGTATGAGTCTCTTTTTCCATGTCTCTCCAAAGGTGATCAGAACATCTATACTCCATTAGATTTAAATTCCCTTCTTGAGTCAAAGCCCAGAGCTTAAAACTGCACATCTTGAGGTTTTAACCTTCTATAAACTGAGACTCTCTGGTGAAGTCATTCCCATTGTCTCATTGTATGTGCATTTGGAATCTCTTGTTTGATTTTAGATAGTCCTCACCTTTATAAAACATTCTATATGGGATAATAAGATATCTATTTATCTATCTATCTATCTATCTATCTATCTATCTATTTATCTATCTATCTATCTATCTTCTGTTAGATAGATAGATCTAACATAAAATGCATACCATTCTCTTGTGCAGCAGTGGTATTTTAAAACCCACCTATGGCAATTTAAAAACAGCAATTTCTTGCCAACAGAAGGCTTCGTGTTAATTAGCTGATAAGATCAGAGAACTGTCAGCATTCATTTGATGCAAACATTAAATGAGCTTAAGTTCCTAAAACAGTTTGTTCTCTTAAATAAGTTAAATATATTCACTGAGAAATCTCCAGTGTGCAGTTAATTTGCAAAAATAAATAAGATAAAATACAAAACAAGTAACCACATATTTTGAATAAATGGAGTTGAGGTGAATTAGGTGGTTCTGTCTGCTATGTAAATAATATTTGCTCAGAAATAATTTTTACCTAGAACTTGATTTTTTTCATAGAGGATCACTTTGTATTATCAATCACAATGTAAGATTGTTCTAGAAAGGTTGTCAGTGTGCATTGTTAAAATGATGTTAGCATTTTTCTCTGTATGTTTATTGTTCTAATTAGGCTAACAATTGATGCTGAGTGCCAGTTGCAATTACACAACTTCCCAATGGATGAACACTCCTGCCCCCTGGAGTTCTCCAGTTGTAAGTAATATTCTCTCCAGATTGTGCCCTGCCACCTGTAGTCACTCTAATTGCCTTGTCAATTAATGCAATGAATCTGAGAAATTGCACAGTGGCACTGAGCTTTGCTATTGATTTTGAAATAATTTTTATTGTAATTGAAAACTGTTCCAATTAAAATAATCTTTGCAAAGAGAATTGATGGAATGAGGAACTCTTAGAAAATAGACAATGTGTGCCCAGACTAACTGTTAGGTAGACTGTAAGACCAAGCCAGGACTCGATAGAAAGTGTATAAATGGTTGATACTATACCTCCAATACCTTTCTTCATGGGACTCAGAGGAATGTTATAACATATTTTATGCAAAGTGTACATCTTGTTAACACTGTTCTCTTGGTATGATAGCTGTAAAACTGCACGACATGCCAACACTATAAAAGCCTGACTTGTTATTATGTTCATCAGACCATATAACATATCAAGAGGATCTTGACAGCTCTACCACCAACTAAATATTAAAACTTCTGCAGATATTCGAAAGCAAACAGGCCTCAGTTTTCTAAATGTTCTCCTATTTGTTCAACATCCATGTTAGATTATCTGTCACTGCCTTATTTCTGGTTTAACAGACATATTTGAATGAATGAAATATTGACATTGTTTTTTAAACATGTGTTTTCATCAACATAATTTCTCTTCTATCAAGTCAGAGAGAATCCTAATATCAAGAAAGACATAACCATAGTTAATTTTAAAAGACAGTGACAAGAGAATTGATCATCTGTTCATTACTTCATCAATTCCAGTGATATATTGTACATAATATATATTTAGAAGATTATATATATGGATTTAGAAAATTTTCCATTATATATCTTGTTTCATATTATCTCCTTAATTTTTAGAGAGATTAGCCATGCAGAGTTGGCATTCTATTGAGTTCAACAATTTTCCCTTGAATCTACACATGATGTAATACCATTTACTGTTCTAAAAAAAAAAATCAGTTGTTACTATACTTCTCAGAGTGTTCCCATAAGGCACCATGCTTTTCCCATTTTCAGTGTGTCCTGCTACACTTCCCCAGCAATTCTGTAGATGGCATTTTTCTGCTCGCTTTTACAAGAGCAAACAATGATTTAACCAAAAAGAAAAAAAATGTATAAAGGAAAGAATATTTTCTCCAAACAGAATTTCACATTTTATAGTCAATGATTATCTTCACTTCATGTTACTAATATATGAATGGTTGAATTAATGTTTATCTCTTCATGTCTTCATTTATGCATCCATTCATTTGGGGCCACATTAGAGAATGAAACCAGTACCTTGTCCCATGCTAGATACATATCCTACCACAGAGCCATATTGCCAACCTTAGCTTTTAGTTACATTCCTATTTTACTGGGAAAAGGACATTCCACAGTTAATTAATAACAGTATTTTTCACTCAGAAAATATATAGTGACCATCAATTTTATGGGAACAGACAGGGAAGCGGGAGTGGATGGTTTGGTGAGCAAGGGGAAGGGGAACAGGATAGGGAGTTTTCAGAAGGGAAATTAGGAAAGGGGATAACATTTGAAATGCAAATAAATAAAATATCTAATAAAAATATATAATCCAATCCAAATTTAAAAAATTCCTATTATATCTAGGGATGTCCTGCTCATGACTGTTTTACCCTGATTGTGAGTTAATACTGTTCTCTTGAAGATCTTCACCTAAGCTCTTTCGTGTGTTCCTATTGGCATTTTTATATAATGGTTTTAATTTTAAATTTCAATGTATGTTAAAACTGAATTAAACCATATGCTAGTAGATTTCCTTTTCTCTTTGGTGTCTGTCACACACAACTGGTACAATTCTAGTAATCGGGTGAATACAGAGATGATTGACTTAAGGTCAACATGAGCTACTTACATAGAAATTTATTATTCCCCAAACCAAAATCTAAAAATAAAAGTCAAGAGACTGAACAACTTGATATCTGATAATGTGAATGATCATGGTAATACGATAATTATTAGGGAAGCCTCTTTCTTGTATCTTTTTCAGTGTTTCCGTATGTCTACATGACTGTTAAAATCTTGAACTATTGGCCATCCTACATTATGAAACACTCTCTTACATACTTAACTTTCATTTTGTACTGGACACTTTTGTATCTTATCTCAGGTGATATAAAGTATAAATACAACATTTATAGTATCCTTCATTGTTTACACAAATTCAATTAAAAGCAATATTTTTCAAAGGCAGTTTTGATTTTGTAACTTTCACTCTTTTCCAGCAGGATGTGATATGAATTTTGTTAATTTTCTGAGAGGCAAATTCCCCATGTGCTCATATGACTTTCAGTTTTGTTCTCTTTTGGTATTTACAACTTATTCAAAGAAGGTTGCTCCCAATGGCTGATCATTCACTGTCATATTTAATGTGAGCTTTCCTATCTCATGGTAGATGGATATCCTCGTGAAGAAATTGTTTATCAATGGAAGCGCAGTTCTGTTGAAGTGGGTGACACAAGATCATGGAGGCTGTATCAGTTTTCCTTTGTCGGATTGAGGAATACCACTGAAGTAGTGAAGACAACTTCTGGTAAGACACTCTTGAAGAGGATTTTCACTCACATGCACAGTCTGTGAAGCTTTTTGATGCACAAATATATAAATGGTATTCAAAACAATAGTGAAGCAGATTCATTTTTTAGACAAAATGATAGCTGGTATTCTAGTTGCATAGATAAATACACATGTACTCTATCAATGTAAGACAAACTGCATTTAAGGGTTTAGGAATTTATATATTATTTTTTAAATGAATTGCAATTATCTGTGAAAATAACATGTTTATTAGGTATAAATTAATTTATTCCTGTTAGGGAGCATGTTTGAAAATATACTGAAATTGCAGTATTTTTAATAATCATTCAAGTAAATGAAGTAGGTAAGGATTCATTGACCTCTGAGTAATTTAATCTATTCAAAATATGTTTGTTAAGCCTTTGAGAACTTCATGCAATGTATTTTTAACATATTGTCCCATCTCCAACCCAACCATTGCCATTCTTTTACTTCTTCCTGTCAACTTTGTGTTCACATTTTTTCTCCACTTTCCATACAGTTTCTGTGACCAAACTAGTATTGGGATTATGGTCTGTTCTGATGTGTAAAGATTATCTTATCAGAAGTTCCATCATAAAACAGGCAAACAAACACAACCAAAGTCTCCTTTCCCAAAGGCTATGGAATGACAACAGTTCTCCATCTAGAGGATAACTCACCCTCTATGCCAGGACATCTTCTGGCTAGAGCTTACACAGTCCTGTGTAAGCTGTTACTGTTACATTGGTGTGAGTTCATATGGGTGACTGGATAGTGTGTGTGTAATTCACTTCTCAATTTAGTAATTTTACACTGTCTCCCAAACTGGATGAGATAACAAGCTTTATGTACTGGATAGACCTGTCTCAAGTCACAAATGTATCAATGATAAGCTATAGATACTGTGACATTTTCTGAAACTCCCATGGGACCAAATTTCCAAATATTTTATATATATTAAAAGAGATACTGAGAGTCTGTGTATATATATATATATCATAAAATGATACTGGAATTTATGAAGTTATCAATAATTACATGCTTCTAAAAGTATAATTGTTAAGTGCATATAGGAAATTAAATTATTAAGATAAGGTAAAAGTCAATATTTGAAAATGAAGTCTCATGATTTTTAATGTTGGGGTGGTCTGAATGAAAATGTTTACCATAGACTCATATTTGAATATTTGGTCCCCAGTTCAGTGAACTCTTTAAGCAGGATCAGGAGGCACAGACTTGTTGGAGGAACTATATGCTGGGAAGTTATATGTCAATTTGACACATGTTAAAGCCATCAGAGAGGAGGGCTCATAACTGAGAAAATACTTGAAAAAGATTGGGCTGTAAGCAAGACTATAGGGCATTTTCCTAATAATGATAGATGTTGGCAAATCTAGTCCAATATGGCTGGTACCATCCCTTGGATGGTGGTTCTCGGTGCTATACAAAAACAAACTGTCCAAGCCACAGTTGTTGGGGGGTAGGGGGAGATAAACAACTCTTTATGGTCTGCCTCCTGGTTTCATTTCTTGCCTTGGCTTCCCTCAGTGATTATGCAAGTCAAATGAACCCTTTCCTCTTCAACTTAGTTTTCCTCATGGTGTTTCATCAGAACAAGAGTAACTCAAACTAATGGAAGGTATATCGATGTGTTATTTCAAAAGTCTACAGCATTCAGAGCTCTGCCTCATAGCTGTGTTTCAATATTCAAGCTCTCATTGACTGCTCCAGCATTCTGCTCCTAATCATAATGGTCATTGAATATCCACTAAAATTGTAAGCCTCCAGTAAAGTCTTCTGTAAGATGTATTGTGTTTTAGCACAGTAATATAACAGTAACAAATATAGATGGTATGCTTTATAGATTAAAAACTCTCCTTGGGAGCAAATTAGACATATTTTGAGATGAGAAATGTTTCATATGTGTGGTGACAATTCTGGAATTTTTGTTACTTTAAAAAACACAGAAATATTTTTTAAATATAATTTTATTTTAATCCCAGTTGTAGGCATGTGGGGCTTCTTCAGATTGTCCTCAGTAGCTAATTATGATTTGCCTTGTGCTCTAGCAGAGGCATGTTTTCTCCAGCTGTAGATAGTTTCTGTGATTGTGTGGCATTTGGAATTCTAGGAACTTTTCAGAGTGTGCATATATATAAATATATATATGTATATATGCTAGGGTGCTGAGAGGTGTTGGTCATTCAATGGGGTTGATTGCAGTTTGTTAGTAGTTATGGTCAAAGAAGAAAGTAATTAGATCCAGGGGCCTCTATCTCTCTCTCCTCTATCCTTCTTTCTTTCCTATCTAGTGATAGATGGTGAAACCAGGGTATCAATGATAGGAAAAAGAAGAATCCAAAAGTAGCAAAAACCAGCTATATGTATGTGTAGCCAATTTGAACTCTGAAAAACTAAATGTAAGCTCTGTGCAGTGTTCCAACAACTCAATGTTATTATAGAAAGTGAAATATGTCTCCATTTCAGACATACACCTTATGTTCTCACCTTACTATTTATACAAAGCAAGCTTTAATTATGTACCTAAGTTTCTATCAGATTTCCAGTGGTTGCTTTTCATACATTCATAGGACATAATTTTTGTATTGAGTAATATCGAAGGTACCTTATCCTTTGCTCAGTGATGAATAGATTCAGGAACTAAACAAAACAGAAATTCACAAATTGGCCTTCAACACATCACTCTCCAAACTAGAGAAGGAGCTGATCCCTGCACTGCTTTTACCACCCACAAGGTTCTTCTACAGACTCCTTTCTTTTAGAAGAGCAAGCACAAAGATCAAAACAGTGCATAGAAAGGTGAGCTTCTGTTCCTGGATTCTCAAGGATACTGATCATCATGTACTAGACCAATTTTATTTTTCATTTGTTTAAGACACACAAAAAACAAAATCTTAAGGCTACCATTTCACTAAAGCCTCCCATCTATAAAAGTAATATAAAAATAATCTCCAGTTTTTATCTCTTCCAGAAAGAGAAACTGGGATTAAGTTCTGCTGTATATCCACATTTCTATATTTGTCCCCATACTCTAAAACAGCATCACAAACTCATGACTAGCACACTTTTGTTTAGTCATTTTGTTCCAGCAAGATGTTCAGCACAAATGGCAGCCAACAAAGTCTGATGCTGCATCCTGAATCCCTAGTATAATCTCCCACCTTCAATGTCATTGGGATGCTGCCAGAGGGCACTTATTAAGATATATGTGCAGAAGAGAATTATCTCATCACTTTACACAGAGTACAAGTTACCAAGGTCCCATAGGAAAATTAATCTCCCGAAGGAAATTAGACTGAAGCAGTAGGAAAAGAAAATGTCAGGTTTGATACAATGAGTTCATTTAATGGTGGGTGACTAAACCTAACACTTACCATTTCTTTCTACTCCTTGTTTTTCATTTCCATGCATTTCTATTTCAATGGCCTCATTGAAAACAAAGGATTGAAAATTAACATCAATACCTATAGATACCACAGCTTGATTCTTCCAACAATTTGATTCTATAAAATCTAGTATGAAAGACCTGATGTAAGGTACTGTGAGACTGAAGAGTGTGATGGACAGATGGAGTACATCATGGAGTGCAGTGCATTGCAAACTGAATGATTGGATAGCATGGTCAAAATCAGTAGTTAGACTGGCGTTTTCTGTAATTTTGGAGAGAGGAGGAGGAGGTTAATTGAATGATTAGGAGAAAGGTGACATATCAAAGCCAGTATGTTCCTGGTTGATATCAAGCTAACATCAAAAATGCCCAGAGCTTTATCAGAACTGATGACACCTTGGTTTTAGAGGAACATTTTGTGTACTATTTTAATGATGTTCGCTTACAGAATGTTGAAAAACTGTGTGGAAAGACTGAGGAAAGTGGTCCCTGGCTCGTAATGGCTGAATTTGAACTTATGTGCTCAGTGTTATTTTTAATTAGATTACTGTATTTTTAGCTAAATTGATGCCTTTTTAAATTAGCAAAAGTAGTAAGTCAGAATCCATTACTATGAATAGAAGTTACTGTGAAGTATATAATAAATACACATATTATATGTATGTATGCATGTATGTTTATTTGTGCTCCCAAAACTGAGTATATTGAAAAAGAGGAAGGAAAGGCAACATGTACTACAACTAGCACCATATATATATAACATATATATACATATATATATACATACATAAACACATATGTGCATACATAAACACATATGTGCATACATAAACACAGAATGATGAGAAAGTTTATACAGGAAAGAATTCCTCACCAGTTAAGTCATTGCTTGCTTCTTCATAGTTCTTGATTCATCTTATTTACTCTCAGTATCTCTGTGTGAAACCTGGAGAAAAATATTTTCTGGGTGGTAGATTAGTTTAGCACTTAGTGAGCATCTTCAATTCAGTTACTACACTGTCACGAATCCTGATCTAAGAATCCTTTTTCCAAACTTCATCTCTTTTTGATGTTTCATTATCTAGTGTCAGCATCACTTTGGCCCCTGTGAGGCAGGCATGAACACTCAGAGTCATGTCTCTGCCTCCCACACCTAATGATTCATGAAGGCACTTATGCCTCTGAAATCTCTTGTGTAACTGTCCTCCTTTTTGTTGCCACTGCCACTGTCCTAGTTCACAAGTGTGTCTGTTATTATCTGGACTATGTCGACAGCTTATTAAGGCATGTCCCTGCTGTCAGCCTCTCTCCTCTAAGGTGTGTGCCTTATAAATTAAACAAGAGCAGCAGAACTTCTTGAACACTACAACATGCTCCAGAATTCACTCCGTGGATCTAGCTTTTATCAGTTTCCCATATCGCAATACTAACTACAATTACCAACTACTGATAGCGTGGTCAGTGATTTGAGAATTTTAATTCTTTGTGAGGATCGAGGGCATGTGCAGAGTATAAATATAATGGGCCTGCTACGAAGAGCTTGGTTTTTCTTACTTATTAGACTATTTTGGTCTCATGCTGGTGCTGTGAGTCCCTGGTATACAAAGCCCAGTTTATGTCAAGAGTGGAGCAAATTCATTCAGACTCAACCTACTCTCTCTACTGCTTGAGGTTCTAGTGTCATGCCACCTTCAGCATTATTTTCTGTATTTTCTCAACTTGTCAAAAAATTTACCTGTTAATATAGGCCTGAAACAATCTTCTCTAGCCCATACTCACATTCAATTTCAATTTTCTTTCTGTCTAACAGAGTATTTTTTAAAACCCACCTAAAATATTTTTAAAACCACATGGCATTTAATGTGTGTGTGTGTGTGTGTGTGTGTGTGTGTGTGTGTGTGTGCATGTACTGCAGGGTGCATGTGGTGATCAACTCAAATCTGTTGGAGTTGGTTCTCCCCTTTTCACCATGTAGTTCCAGAGAATCAAACTCTCACAACACTGACCATCTTCTCCTAGATCCCACCCACAGTATCTTAAGTCTGTCACTCTAAGTCTTAAACAAGTATCTTCTTCCCCTTAGTGTTTTCACTGACGTTTGCTCCAAAACTATGTGGAACCTTCTTTAATAGTATGCACTTTAAGATCTTGGTCACCCAAGCTTTCAAAACAGCTTCTACTTTTGGTATTCATATGCCCTTCTCGGAAATAATTTAGTTAGTATGTCTGAGCTCAACATCACTACTATCATGGGATTGCTCATGGGTGTTCTATTTAAATTTAAAAAATCGAGTACATGATTCTGTGGGTAAGAATGCTTGCTGTATTATCTCAGGGATATGATCTTGTATCCTCAGCACCCACATGAGAAAATAAAGCCAAGTGAAAAGTATTTCAATTGTTCTGGCTTGTGGGAAGCTCTTTGTAAAAGGAAAGAGATTTCATCACAGTTACTATGACCACCATAACTATTATTGAAATCCTATCAGCTTCCCACCTTGAATCCCATTACCCTGTGAGAATATAACTAGTGCCTAACTTTACATAGAGACATTTATTCTCAACCCTTAACCCCTCAGGGCACCCAATGTGAAAATTTACTTTGATAAAACTGTATCTGTTTTATCAATTAATATATTTATTGCAGGATTCATTTTCCCACTTTACAGTGTTTTCAAACAGGAATCCATTTTTTCTGCTCGTATTATTAATACTCATAGAATTTGGTTATCATATTCTCTCCATAATTTGTGTGTATGTGTATATGTGTGTGTGTGTGTGTGTGTGTGTGTGTGTGTGTGTGTGAGAGAGAGAGAGAGAGAGAGAGAGAGAGAGAGAGAGAGAGAAGAACGTTGTTCTCCCATGTTCTCATTCTGAGATGAAAAAAAATAAACAGGTAGTTGTCATAGAGGAACTTAAATTATTATGAAATAAATACCTTCATAATGAACCAAAAAGGAAATTATTATATCCCTCTTATCCACTGGATTATCCACATTGTTGTTCACAATGTATTTGACACAACTGCAGTCATGAAGCCCTTTCCTACAGATTTTGTCAAAAATTGCACATTAGTGATTATTCCTTTGCTTCCTTCACCTACTTTTTGAGCTTAGGCTCACAGTTTCCTGAAATGGGAAGGGCAAAAAAAAATAATAATGATTGGGCTGAGTATCAGTTTTTATCACTCTCTGCCTTCTGACAGTGGATGATCAGCTACCTAAAGCTCCTGCAACCAGAAATTCCCACAAATAATGTATCAAACCTGATTCTGAGCCAAAATAAACTCTTCACTAGTTAAATTGCTTTGTCTGGCTATTTTGTCACAGTACCCAGAAAGTTTCTAATAAATAGGTATATTTGTTTCTTATTTTTTTCTTGCAATAAATACATAAGTACAAATATTCTAAAAGCCCATACCATTAAATGTGTGTTCATTTTAATTATTTGTGATACACAGACACAATTTAGAGTAATAGTCCATGGATAAAGTTTATACTTATTGATTGGTGTCTAGAATTAGCTGCTAATTATTCTTCATCTTCTAATCTTGTACACCACCCCCCAGCATATAATACTTTTCTGTATGAACTGGCATGTATGTTGACCTACTCTAACATCTTTACTTATTTCTACTTCACTACTTGATATCAAGTTCAAGTGTGTGTATATATATATATATATATATATATATACACATATATATATGTATATATATATACATATATATATGTATATGCATATATATAATTTTTCTCTGAATACCAATCCAAGTTCCCAACTTAAGATTAATTTAGATTGCTATAGAAACGAAAGAGATCAAAGGATTGTTATTGAAGTGAACTATATTAAGGGGAGAGGCAGGAAATAAAATGAAAAAATAAAAGTTAGTAGGGTTTTCTTGTGTTAATTAAGTTAAAAGAATTAAGTTAACTGAATGGAAACTCAGCTACAGTAACATCAACAATAGTGTCAGATTTTGGTGTCTGCTGATGGGATGGATACCAAGGTGGGGCAGTCTCTGGGTGACCTTTCCTTGAAAGAATCAACAAAACTAGGAGCTGATTCTCTGAGAAAATCAACAAGAGAGATTAACCCTTAGCTAATCTATCTAAAGAGCACAGAGACAGTATCCAAGTTAACAAAATCAGAAATGAAAAGGAAGACATAACAACAGAACTGAGGAAATTAAAAAAAAATTCAAGTTTTCTGTTATCACTTATTACTCAAATAAATTGCCTCATAAAAATGTCAAAATAACTATTTTAAAAATATGTCAGGACTAGTGAGTGGGCGTATTGTCTAAAGGTACTTGCCACTAAACCAAAGTCTAGAATTAGATTCCAGAGACCCACATCATTGAAGGAGGTAATTCCCATGAGGTTTCCACTGATTTCTATACACGTATCATATTATACAATATGCACACACACACACACACAAATATAATAAAAAACATCTTCAAAAATTCAGAAAATATCTTGGACTAAAAGAACTGACAAATATGTCAACCATGAGTAAAAACGAAATTCTTGGTTGAGTTTATCATGTGCCTCTGTGTTTGCTTTCTATTGCTACGTTAAAATACCTAAAGAATCAACTTAAAAGAAGAAAATTTGGATTTTCACTCATTTTTAGAAACTTCAGTCAATGGGCCCTTGGTCCTGATGCCCTGAGTATGTGTTGAGGAAGAATGCCATAGTAGGAGCATCTGGAGAGGAGAGAAGTGGCCAGGTCACATCGTAAATGTCCCTTCCTCTTCCTCTTCCTCTTCCTCTTCCTCTTCCTCCTCTTGTTTTTCTTCTTCTTCTTCTTCTTCTTCTTCTTCTTCTTCTTCTTCTTCTTCTTCTTCTTCTTCTTCTCCTCCTCCTCCTCCTCCTCCTCCTTCCCCTCCTCTTCCTCCTTTTTCTTCTTCTTCTATAAATTAGATATTTTCTTTCTTTATTTACATTTCAAATGTTATCCCTTTTCCTGGCTTCCCATCCAAAAACCTCCTATCCCCCGTTACCCTGCTCACGAACCCACCCACTCCTGCTTCCTGGCCCTGGGATTCCCCTTCACTGGGGCATAGAGCCTTCACAGGACCAATGGCCTCTCCTCCCATTGATGACCCACAAGGCCATCCTCTGCTACATATGCAGCTGATCCATTCAAGGGTACACCCACAATGATCCATTCCTTATATTAGGTATGATCTCTTAACAGTCCATTCACCCACCAGTAATAACATAGACTGAACTATGGGGAAAATGTATGATGAAAATACACTAAATTGGCAGTGCTTCCAATAACCATATACTTAAAACATAGTAGTGCATTTTTTATCTTCCAATTCAATCTCCATCTACTCTAAAAGTATCTGTTAATTGAAGTAAACTTTCTTTCAGAATGACACAAAGATACACTAGAAAATACCATCTCCTTAATGTTCCACTAATGCACAATATAAAACCTTTAACCATGTGTGCATTATTGTAGGATTTCTAATATGCCTACACTCATGGGACTATCAAGGCCAAATGCTTTCATTTTCTTCAATTATATTTCTTGTTCACTGCTGAATAGTGAGGAACTCTGAAATATGAAAAATGATGTCTATCTAACTCATGAGCTGTGTAATAGCATGCTGTTAAAGAGAGAGCAAATCAGGGGAAACAATTGTAATATCAAACAATCACAGTTACTTGGTTGATGATTCTGGCTAGCATATTCGTGACTAAGAGTGAAATTAAGCCATTACAAAACAAGGTTTTAAGGATCAGTGGTAATTATAATTTTACTCAGAAAGAAATTAATACAAAGAGGTAAAACCAGGGAGGTTAGGAGGTAGCAACCAATTAGAAAGTTTCTAAATAGAAGAGAGGGGATCTGAGCAGAGTTTGGTTCATTTCAGTGACTATTGGACAACAAGAAAGTGTGTAGCAAAGTTAAACATTCTTATATCTTAAGTATCTGAGCCCATTTCCACAGGCACACTATTGAATAGAGAGAAGTCAACAACTGTCTAAACAAGGAGAATATGAAATAATTCAGTTTACCCAAATCTTCAGCATGCCTTCTTCTTGCCCCTCAGGGGTATTGACTTTGTTTCAGATCTAATGTTTTCTTATTTGGGAATTCAAAATCAACCTATACTATTATTGAAATTGGGAAAAAAATAAACATAATAAATCTCGAGTGACAGCACATATATTATGAAAGAAACATTATTGTTTGTTAAAAGACAAAGAGAATTACTTCATAGAACAACACTCCTGGAGATAAATACGAAAAGCACACAGCCAAGGTATGCCTGAGGAACAGCATTGAAATGAGTCCCGAGGAAATGCCAGAGCATATTCTTTCTAGGTATCATGTCCTTTCATCTTTATGCTTGGAATTACATATCACAAACATCCACCATCAACGAATAAATTGATTTTAAATTCAGCCAACTTCCTTTTGCTATCCACATTCATAGGAGATGGAGGTTAGATAAAAATAGAGTCATGCAGTTCTATGCATGGCCATCTGTGCCCACAGACATTGTGTTGACTTCCTAGCTCTCATGTAAGAAGCTCGAAGCTTTATTGCTGCTTTTCCAGCATATTACTGATCAGCAGTCTTACATAGCCAATTAACATAGTCTTCTTGTGGTGTTCAGAAGATCTACAACATCTGCAACAAAATCCTATTATTTGTTTTCTACAATGCAATGCGACAGCTGGGATAGGGCAAAACCGTATAATTCCTGTTTAAGGCTTGTCATTTTAATCATAACGCCATATGGTTTAGTGACCTTGAACAAGTCAAGTTCTATTTAAGGTAAAGAAACTGTTGAACTTGTGTTTGAAGAAAGACGTTTCCATTACTTTATTCATCTTGCAATTTGTTTACTTGTTACTATTCTGCCATATCTCTATATCTTTATACATCTGTCTTTGTAAGTCTCTAGCTCTTACCCCCTTTCTCTCTCTCTGGTACAAGCTACTTGAATGTTGGTATAGTAGAGTCACTCTACACTGATAAGTGTGAACTAGACCAGGCCATAATAGCAAATAATATTAAAAAATGTTTATACTTTAAAGGCAATACATTTGCTGGTAATTTCTTACTTTCACTTTCTGTTTGACTTCAAATCTTAAGGTCACATCTTACTATCAATTGTCCTTGAAAAAGGAAATAATAAACTACTCTGAGGGAAGGTAGAACACATGACAAAAATGTCTCTCAGCTTCAGAGTATTCTCTTTCAAAGAGGTAATGTGGGGTCAAGACACCTAACGTGGTCAAGGACTTGTTATTTACATAAACCTGGCTTCATACTGAACAAGTTAAAAATGCATGATGTTAACATGGGCATTGTAGTATGTTGATGAGAATAGTCATTTGTTATAAATGTAAGCTATCCCTACTGAGCTCTTGATATAGCTTTATTAATTACAGCAAAAAGCAAGTTCATATATACCAAACTGTGTTGAATTTAATTTACAGATATTATTCAGTGGTGATGGGTAAGAAAAACGAACTAGAATTATCTTCTTGTCAGTAGCAGGGAATAATTGACTGCAATCTAATATATAAATGGTCAAAAATAATGAAAAGGCCAGGTTATCTTGATGGCTTATTTTTGCATGATTTATGTATGAAAAAGCCTGAAGCTTCTAGTAAAATCTTGTGCACAATAAGAATGTAGTTAAGAAGTCTAAATCAAAATTAAAGACTTTTGTTGCGGTAAATCTCCAACCCAAATATGCCCCAACAATGAAAACACAACTCAATTAATATGAATACAAGCTGTGTGCCTAGATTAGGCAGATCTACCACTACATGACCATCTTCCCCATCTATGAGACCCCTTATAACTTGTGGTTTCTCCAGGCCACGTGGTTCTGTTCTGCTTTCCTTCCATTTTCTCCTCTGTCCTCCATCATCCTCTCTCCCTTTATCTCCCAAAACCTTCAGCTCCACCTTCCCCTCCTTCTCTGCCCAATCACTAGCTGTTGTTTTTTATTTTATCGATTGGTGGGAAGAAGGTTTACAGGTAATCACCTAGGTGCTGACTTTTTCCTTGTTCGCAGCACCTCACAGGAGAATGGAATTAACATCAAATGTAATTAGCCCCAGGGCTATCTGCAACAACTTTGTTTTGGTGAATCATAACAATGAGATATGTATTAAGTCTTCTCCTTCATGAAATATTATTTTAAGTTACTTTTATTACTAAAACGTTTGGATCATTTATTTTTATTTTATGTATATGTGTATCTTGTCTACCTGTATGTACCATATGTAAGTGTTACATATGTGTGTGCCTGGTATGTGAAACGGTCAGAAGAAAGCATTGGATTCCTTCATGTGGAGTTACAGATAACTGTGAGTTATTGTGTGAATGCTGGGAACCGAACCTATGCAAGGGCAGCATGTGGCCATAGCCCCTGCCCTCTACTTTTATTACTTTTAATCCCCCCCCGCCTCTCTCTCTCTCTCTCTCTCTCTCTCTCTCTCTCTCTCTCTCTCTCTCTCTCTGTGTGTGTGTGTGTGTGTGTGTGTGTATGTGAGTGTGTGTGGTCCTTGGGAGCCAGAAGCATGAGAACCCTGTAGCTGAACTTATACTCAGTTATGAGTTACCATGTGAGTGCTGCAAACTGATCCCAAGTCCTTTGCAATATCATCAAATGCTCGTAACTAATGAGTCATCTTTTCAGCCCCCATTCTTAAATTCTGTTTTACCAATGAATTCAGAACAATAACTCTGATAAGTTAGGACATGGTAACCTGGAAGCAGGGACTGGAACTAATCAACAATTACTGTGGCTGCAAACCACTGGGTTATGCAAATGAGAGTAAAAGAGGACTTCCGTTTCATTGGCTGACAATAAATACCTGAGTACAGAGAAACACTGAGGTTTTTAACATCTGCCAATGTAAATCTATGCACAGATGAGTATTGTGGACAATGAATGGCATGCTGATGCAAGGTATAGGTGCCATAGGTATGCTAGACGTTTTACCAAAGGGTCTTTACCTTAAAGCTAAATGACTTTAGAAGGTAGATATCAAGTTTATCTTCAAAATCACATAACTGGTAACTATCAGCATGCTTTTAAATTCAAAGTTTGTATTAGATCTTGCTGGTAAGTAGAGTTATAACAGTAATTTTATTAAAGAAACAGATTATTTATGTGAACAGGAGTTGCTGTGCTCACTGTCTCTATCTCTGTCTCTCTATCTCTTTCTCTGTGTGTATGAATAAAACAAAGAATACTTTTCCTATGCAAACATGCCAATTGTATCATGTTATAAACTATTAAATATGATAATGAAGTTGACAGCAATATTTAGAGTACTATAGTCGACTTTAACCTGACATATCCGAAATAAAGATAGTTTAATGCTTCCCATGATTAGAAATATTTTATCTGTGACTCAAAGGAACACTCTGGTTATAATCACAGGGGTACAAAATTAGCAATACATCCCTTTCAGTAAGAAGTTTAATGGAAGACTACTGGGCTAACATAAAGTAAATGGGCCTGACATTCCAGCTAGGTTTATCAAGATTAGTATATAGAGCCGGCAGTGGTGGCACACGCCTTTAATCCCAGCACTTGGGTGGCAGAGTAGGAGGATTTCTGAGTTCGAGGCCAGACTGCTCTACAGAGTGAGTTCCAGAATTGCCAGGACTACACAAAGAAACCCTATCTCGGAAAAAAAAAAAAAAGAAGAAGAAGATGATTAGTATATAGCAGGGCAAGTCACAAAACATCTGGACTTCACTTTCCTTATTAGATGAATAAGAGTTATTACCCTGTCAGAGTTGCTAAGTGACATAACCATAGTAACAAAAATGCATAGAGTATTTCGAATATTTGAAAACAGGTAACCATATGATCAGAACTGTATTTTTTTTTCACCATTTTACCTCTTCAAATGTTTTTATAATTAAGATTCCTAAAAACTCTCTGGCATATTTAATGGTTCCAGAAAAACAGAAGTGATTCATAATTTATTGAAAGTATATAGGAGTTAGTGATTGATGCAATTGTCTTACTATGCTTGCCTGGCAAAGTGTAGATGCTACAGTTCTATTCAGAAGGGGGAAGAAAAGTATCTCTGGGAAGTAGAGAGAGGGAAGGACCTGGGAGGGAAAAAGGAAGGGGAGGGAAGGGGGGCATTCAGATATGGGAGGAGATGGGGGAGAAGTACATAGGGTCAAGAATTTGAAGGGCTGGAGAGATGGCTCAGTGGTTAAGAGCCATCACACAGGATTATGTTTAATCGCCAAAAACACACTGGCCAGTGTACCATAATATGTTACCAGAAGAGTT
>NW_022196911.1:37002720-37072285 GCF_008632895.1 Mastomys coucha | reverse complement strand
CTTACTAAGTTAATGTTATTTTCTGTACAGAAATTAATACATTTAGCCTTTTGCAAACATTTTTTTTTTCCAAGCTGGTAATCAGCTACTGAAAACAACACTTATTCTCAGATATTCATCATTAGACAACTGGAGTTTTTGTTGGTTTTGTAGCCTACTAAAACTGCTTAGGCTGTTGAACATTCCACATTCAAAAGTTTTGTAGGGTGGTGGATAATGGGGAAGCTTCAATGTTTATTTTAAAATAAATAAAATAAGTTCTTGACTTTAAAAAAAAAAAAGAATTTGAAAGTAGGTGTGTAGCAGTGGGGGAGGGGAAACTGGAGGTAGCCACTAAAATGTCCCAGATGCTAGGGACCCAAAAGTTTCCCAGGACCCAACAGGCAGGACATTAGCCAAAATACCCAACAAAAGGGAAAGAGGACCTGTAGAGACAATATCGAATGGATAGGCATGACCCCTGGTTGAGGGATGGGGCCACCCACCCACCTTAAAATTATTAATCTGGAATTCCTTTCGTCAAAAGGAAATGGAGGGACAAAGAGTGGAGCAGAGACTGAAGGAAAGGCTATCCAGAGACTGCCCCACCTGGGGATCCATCCCATAAACAGTCACCAAACCCAGACACTATTGCTGAAGTGCTTACTGACAGGATCCTGGTATAGCTGTCCCCTGAGAGGCTCTTGCAGAGCCTGACCAATATAGATGTGGATGTACACAGCCAAACATAGAAATGAGAGCAGGGTTCCCCAATGGGAAGGTTAGGACTGTAGGAGCTAAAGGGTTTTGTAACTCCATAGGAAGAACAACAATATCAACCAACCAGACACCCCCCCCCCACACACACACACACACAGCTCCCAGGGACTAAACCACTAACCAAAGAGTACACATGGCTCCAGCTGGATATGTACCAGAGTGTTGCCTTAGCGATCATCACTGGGAGGGGAGCCCCTTGGTCCTCTGGAGGCTCCATGACCCAAGGTAGGGGAATGCTAGGGTGCTGAGGCAGGAGTGGGGGAGCACCCTCATAGAGGCAGGGGGAGGGGGCTTGTGAGGAGGACACTGGGAAGGAGGGTAACATTTGAAATGTAAAGAAATAAAATAGCAATAAACAAAGGGGAAAAAATGCAGCAGGAAGAAAGGCTGTGGATGGGGATGCTGTTTTAATGCCTGACCCCTACAGAGACTTTGGGGAGTAATGGTTGAGAAACTGTCAAAATGATTGAAGGATTAGAATTTTTGTTTGTTTGCTTGACTTCTCTTTCTTTCCCTTTCTTTCTCTCTTTCTTTCTTTCTTTCTTTCTTTCTTTCTTTCTTTCTTTCTCTTCCCTTTTTTTCCTTCTTCCTTCCTTTCATTTCTTTCATTTCTTTTATTTATTTATTTATTTATTTATTTATTTATTTATTTATTTCCTTCTTTCTTTCTTTCTTTCTTAAAAAAAGGTCTCACTGAATGCTTGCCTGTGCTAGAACTCTCTGTGTAGTCCAGTTTGAACTATTTCTGCTTGGATTAAAGCATGCATGCATTACCATGTCAAGGTTGAGCTGATTTTTTTTATTAACTCTGAGTGGCTCTGGGTGGCTAATATACACAATTTAATAACTGATTTTATTTTCGGTGTCATATGATTATACGATTTTATATCATATAATACAAACAAAGTGTGCAAATCAGGAGCAACTTTGACTCTCAGCTGAATTCCTTTCTTTGTTATAGTTAAATAGCATGTGAAATTTGTTTTTATGATGATGGTTACTGTATGCATGACATATGCATAAGAAGGAAGACCCTGCAAGGGCAAACTCCAGAAGCTAGAAGATAATGTTGAGAAACCTGTTCTCTCCTTCTAGTTTTGTTTTTCCGTTGCTATGACTGACCAAAACCAACTTGGGTGGTAAAGTATTTGACTTAGATTTCTACCTAAAATTCTATCAGTGACAGAAGCCAATGAAGGAACTTAAGGTGGGGAACCTGGAGGCCGAAACTGAGGCAGAGACCCCAGAGGAATAGTGTTTACTGGCTTGCTTCCTCTGACTTTCTCAGCTACCTTTTCTACATCACCCATGCCCATGTGGTCAGGGCTGGCATATCACAGTGGGCTGACCTCCTCTATGTCAACTAGAGATCCTTAGCCATGCCCATAGGCCCATCTGATAGACACAATTCCTCAAGTGAGTTTCACTTTTTCCAGGTTATTCTAACTCAACAAAACTACCTCAACAAAAACTATGACACAAGAATTCTTAGCTCTAATTCTTACAAGTTTCCAGACTTATAGAAGCCACTTATCTTACAAGCCACTACTGGGCTATAGTTTTAGAAATAAAGTGTGTATGAGTACATTGCCTTGCATACAACCTTAAAAATAAAAATAAAAATCATAGAAAAGGTAGCATATAAAAAGCAATTCTCAGACTACAATCCAATAAATCTCCATTTATCCTCCCTGTCCAGTTCTAGAGTTACTTAAACCTTCTCATTGCTAGGTCTCTATTTCACAAGAGAGTGAGGCATATCATAACAATGAAAATTAAATTTAAGAGTGGAAAAACAGTGACAAATAAAGCCTAAAAATTGCATTGACTGGAATGTCTGTCTGGATATTGATTCTTTTTTGAATGATATTACAATTGGTTTAAGCTTCTTGGTAGTGTATGTAATTATTAGTTATTCATTGAAATGTCATGTAGTGTTGAAAGAAAAAAGCTTATGGAAAAGGCATTAATCCTCACTGCAAGACCTAGGCTGCCTGTAACTCTGGCCAACAAAAGCACATCTTTTCATCCTTTTGCGTATTAGACTTTTACCTTCCCAATGTGATGATATTGATAGCCTTCCTTATTCAGAAAGCTGTAGAGAAACTCCAGTGAGATAATGATGTCAAAAGTCCTTATATCATATTGTAAGTGTTCCTAGATGAAACACCACACCATTGTTCTCGCTCTTGCTCTCATCATTATCCGTAAGATTTTTTGGTTTGATCTTCTGAAGTCAGATTTTGTAGTTAAGATTTCAAAACTACACATACTTTGGTCCAGTGAGAAATTGTTCTTGTGTGATAAAAACAAGAACAATGAAAACAAGCATAAAACAATTAATAGTATCGTATCGAAAATCCAGAGAAAAATGGCTGAGTCTCACTCCTGGGGTCCTGCTGTCAGACTTTGTAATCAGGACTTTACAGCAATGACAAACACAACCAGTTTGTTTTCAAGGTCATTCAGAAGGCAGAGTTCAAGGTTTTCCTTACACATTGGCATTTGTTGCAGGGGGAGAGGGGAGGGAATAGGTTTTGTTTGTTTTTGTTTTTGTTTTTGTTTTTGTTTTCTAGAGGGGAAACCAGGAAAGAGGATAACATTTGAAATGTAAAGAAAAAAAATATCTAATTTAAAAAACAAAACAAAACAAAACAAAGAATGAAGACTAATTGTCCAGAGGAAAGGGAAAGGGATTAGATGGTACTCAGATTCCTGCATTTTTACCTAAAACCAATAAAGGACTTATCACCTTACCTAGTGAGAAAGAATTGTCTGTACCTCTTAAAAAAAAATCTCTTACCTTTTTGGGGAATCAGAATTAAACTTACTGTAAGGAATGCAGGATGGAAAAAAGTGAGAAATTAGATTCTCCAGAGAGATATAGAAATAGATTTAAAGCATTATCCTTTCTTATCTTAAAGCAATCATGGCATTCTCTAGCCTCTAACTGCTGTGTAAGGGAAATCACAAAACTTTGCATTAATGTTAGTCTATATTCTATCTTCAACTTATTTTTTTTTTGAAAACCAGAAACCTACTTATATACTTCTCCCAGGATAATTGCTATTTATATTCAAACTTCTTATTACCCATTGTTGTGATAATTAATAATTTATTTTATTTTTGAGGGAATAATAAATATAGCAAACGGCAATAATAATTTCCCAGAGGAGTCTCTCTTGATTACCACAAGAATCCGAAACTAGATATTAATACTGTCCACCTTTCCTAGATAAGGAGATGTAACTCAAGAAAATTCAGTAACTAGTCCAACCTCTTCACAAAGATTTGAAATTAGAATCCTCCACAAGGGCCATCCAAGGTCAGAGAAGATTTGCTCTTCAGGATTTTTTGAGACTATGTCAGACTCTGTGAAATTGTATCCAAGGGGATAAAGGAAGAAGAGGGATGGAAGGGTATGAAGAATTCTCTAAGGAAGAGTTACCTGTAGAAACACTGTCCACATAGGCGTTTCTGAGAGCTGCTTGCCAGCTTTGAGGAAAAAAGTTAAAGGTCAGCTAACAGATATTTCCATGTACGGGCTCTCTTCCCTCCTAAAGTCTTGTTGACTATGGAATTTCCCCGGCATGAGGGATAGTCAGCAGTTTATCTAGGAGAAAAATTTGTGTGCCTTCTTGGGTGTCTGGGCACATCCAATTCATCTTAGGTAGGCAAGCTGTCTCTCTACTCTTAAATTCCTCAGGATGTTCCTGGCCCCCAAACAAACACAGGTCTAAATTAGTACCAGTTTTTTGGGGAAAAGTTTTTAAAAATACAAAGGAAATTTCCCTTGTTGCTATTTAAATAACAGATTTATAGTATCAGTTATAATTGTCTGCAGCTACTCCACTCACTGAGTTGCCATACAACAGTTCTGTAGATGGAATGTATGATTCTAAGTAACCAAAAGTAACTAGTCCAAGTGAAGTGACATAGCTATTGAGTAAAAGCTAGATCCTTCAAACCTGCCTGTATACATGTGTAAGATGCTGCAAGGGGCCAAATCCCAGCTCAGCACAGCTCAGCACCTTGATTATCTATGTAGGGCCCCCTATGTTCATAATATCACTAATAATCTCCTATAGATAAATTTACCTATAGCAAACTATTATTCATTTGAATAAAGATGAGATATACCCAGTTGAATTTTAAATAGTCTTTATATGAGTCTATGCGATGCATCTACAAAGCACTAACCATACATAACTGCATATTTTTTATGACAGGAGAGCACATCAGTTCAAATGTGCTTCCAGAATATGCATCTTCACTTTTACTTTTCTGAATGAAAAAAAAAAAATCATTGTTCTAAAAATACTGCAAATCCTTAAAATACCTCAGTATATATTTGAAATATAATTTGAAGGTATCAGAACAGTCATTATCTTGTTTAAGAGCTATTGTAGTTAATTATCACTACAGGGCTCATTTTAGGAAGTTGCTGCCTCCACCCACCTTTCTTCCTGGCAGTTGGGAGTCTTACATCAATTGATTACAATGACTAGTGTCTCCCAGACTCAGCTGCTGCAGGAGCATTATCTGAGGGGCTCACTTGCCATCCCAGAAACCGATAGAGACTGTTACTTTGAAGAGTATTTGCATACACAACAAATAATGACCAGGGCAGTTTTTTCCATTGTTGTACCAGTTTAATGCTTAGTTGGATGCTGTGTAGTTTCTGTTTGTCCTTTTCCTGCCTTTGCCTTGCAAGTTTTGATCTATGGAAGTTTCTTTCTCCTCCTGGATTATCTAGCTATCCATCCTTCCATCCATCCATCTATCCATCCATCAATCCACCCATCCATCTATTCATCTGTCATCTATCTATCTATCTATCTATCCATCTATCCATATATTCATCTATCATCTATCTATCTATCTATCTATCCATCTATCTATCTATCTATCTTTCTTTCTTTCTATCTCTGAGCCAGGGAATATAGATCTAGTTAATTTAGAGTTGGGTGGCAAGTTATTTTTGGTTCTGATCTTTATACAGTGAGGAATTGAGCTAAGAGACCCTGTCAGTTTAAGTAGAAGTTTCTATAGTAAGGGAAGATCAAAATGACCTATCCCAAGAGAAAAGCAAGACAGGGCAGCAGCACAATGGGGTCTGTGTTATGGATTTATTTGTATTACTCATTTTTTAAAATTAAATCATTACATCATTTCTCTCTTCCTTTTTTTCCCTTCCAAATCCTCCAAAATAAACCTCATTGTTCTCTTTCAAATTCATGGTTTGTTTTTCATCAATGGTGGCTACACACACACACACACACACACACACACACACACACTCACACACACACCACACACACACATATATATACACACACACATATGCACTCACACACATATTACTACATACAATTTCTCAGTCTGTATAATGTTAATTGTATGTATGCTTTCACAGGAGGGATGTGTGGGAGTTTATCGAGGGAGGAAAGGAAATGTGATAATATAATTGTGTTATAATCTCAAAAAATAGAAGAAATAAAAAAGAAAAACTTTCAAAATGTAAGATCTCAATTAGTCCTTAAAGTTATCCTACAACCACCAGTATATGTATGTGGATTACTTCTGTTGCCTTTGTTCATAATCTTCTTTCTGAGCTTGCAGTGTATCTGTATGTGTGTGGACATGCTTATACAAACCTTTACTCTCTAGCATAAGGAGGTCATTGAATTGATCAGAGGGAGCTGAAGGAGTCATAACTGCCGTATAGGAAGAATGAACATGACAAAATTTTAAAGAGAAGGAAATGTGCAGAAAAAGAACTGGAAAATATCCAGAAGGCTCCAAGTAGCACTTAATAGAAAAATACTATATTCTGAAATTTTAAGTCACTAGGAATCAATTCAGAATTTACACACATATTACAATTTTCAAAGATGGTCACTAAAACACATGTACCTATATGGCTCATATCTTAAACCTTAAAGAACTAATTGAACTTCTCTAGATTAAGGTTATAGTACGTGGCATGAACTAAATACTAGGTATAATTAATTGAGGATTAGATGCTGTAGTAACATGTTAGAAATTTGAAGCACTAATAACAGAAATGTTACAAAATGAAACACAAAAAACAAAAACATGAGAGAAGTTAAGAAGGCAACATCAAGCTCTTGAACAATAGTGGAACAACGCTCATTTCGGAAGCCTCCCCAAAGGAACAGACATAAGCAGGAGGAGAAAAAAAGTAGGTGAAAAGTCGGTAAAAATAATTCATGGCTTAAGAGAAACATTAAGATTTAATCCCATCAAATTATAATCAGAGGAAAGAAAACAGAAACTACTTCAAATTACACTACTTTTAAATTAGTGATTAAATTATCTTCTATAAAATAGTGATAGGCTTCTTTTAACTGAGATAATTCAGTTCAAAGGAATTGCTGCTCTCACAGAGGAGGCAGTTGTATTTCCCCAGCACTAGTGTGTAAAGTACCAAACCGTAGACAGAAACTCATCGACACCCTTTCTGTGCTTCTGTGATCACCTGTACATATGTGTTAAATTCACCTACAATAGACAGTCTGGCACACACACACACACACACACACACACACACACACACACAAGGAGAGAGAGGAGGAGAGAGAGAAAGAGAGGGAGAAGACAAAAATTAATCACTAAATAAGTCTTATCTGTGAATATAAGGACAAATAATTAAAGTGTATTTAGGTATTATGATGATTTTATAAAGTGGTAGTTTTTAAGTTCCTCTCCAAGATCCATGCCTTCAATAGCTGAATGATGAATGGAATGATGGAAGGGCTTCTTGGCACAATGTAGACTTCAATTAATTCTCAGTTTTTAATCACGTATAGAAATCTGTTACTACTGTAAGCCTCAGGCTCGCTGTGATTTTCTTAGTATTTTGTACTAGCAGTGGCCCGGGATTTTCATTTTTGTTTTGATATATGGGTGCAGTTGCTAATACATCTGCTCTTTTTTCTATTGAGATTAAAGTATCAGTGTTTGCATTCACCAAAAAAAAAAATATTAACAAAGAAAAATTTCTTCTAGTGTTCTATTTATGACAAAATAAATAGATGAATATAGGAAAAGAGCATGTTGCTATGTAATTATGCAAAACTGTTAAATATTAAAGGAGAGTAGTATCCCTTGACATGTGGGCTTTGAATACCTACTTGAACCTTCTGAAAGTATGATAAATAGTTCATAAAACTGAATGTGTACATTCTAGAATTATCAATAATTATGGATGGATAAAAATGGGTCTAGCCTGAAACAGGATACAGGAATAATGATAGATAATGTCACTTCTGCTAACACCATTACCCTACAACTCTATTCTCCCTCTTTAATTTCTCAGATCACTTTTTAAAAATGAATTAATCACATACAACTTTCAAATCCAACATCTAGCCATGAGTACATATTTTTTCCATCTTCTGCAGGACAGTGCTATCATGAGAATTCAGCTTCTTAGATTTTTACTAAATATAACACCTGTGGTGAATGAGACCAGATTTTATATTTTCTTACCCATATTATCAACTTTTAGTGAGAATTTATCTCATTGGAGCCCCGATATCCCCCTTTGTAGAGTTAAAGTTGATTAGATAACCACCCCTGGACCAAACAACGCAGACGTGACAGCAGTTATGTTTCTATATTTTCACATTCGTTTCGGGAGAGCTATAAACACCAAAATTCTACTCACATTTAATGACTAAGGGAAAAATTCAGTAAACTTCTAAAAGAAAATTAGGGCATTTATCTCAAAGAAGTAATTGAGAGGTTGTTATTTTTATGGTTCTCATTTTTCTTTAAATGGGAAGAACATTAAGATAAAATTCAAGGATAGGAAAATGAAAGAAATGAAAAGCTAAGCCAATTTAAAGACATTATTATTAAAATGTCCACTTCTCCTTTAATGTTAAGCCCAGGGGTTAGCAGTAATAAAGACTGATCTTATATATTTATTTAACCAGAGAAACAGCCAATGAAAGACAGGAGAGTTTTGTTACAAAGCATGATTAGTCAAAGTCTGCTTTGTTAAATTTAAAAATTTAGATAAAATATAATAAATTCAAATTAATAAGGCTGGAAAACTACAGATGGTGGGATTGAGAGGGAATGCGGATGGTTTCCTATCAGAATCTAGACATTTGGGAGACTTGGAATATGCCTTTAGTTTTTAAGGACTATGCAAGTGAATAAGGGTCAGTAGGTATCCTAAAGTTCAATGAGATGGTATTTTAAAGTTTCATTAATGTTGTTGTTGAAGCATTTTTTTTTAACTTATTTGTACATAATATGAATCTTGAGCTACATGATATATCATGATGTAAAGAATACCAGGAGTAAAGTTAAGACCATCTCTGAGCATGTATTGGTCCTGTGTCCTTTAACAAATCTTTAATTCCATGAGCTTCAGTTGCTTCTCCTTGGAACAACTGGTGCTTTCTTAGCAAAATGATCGGACAGAAAAAGATTAAAACTCAATTGTTAACATTGCTACAGACAGCACAAGAGGAAATTACTGTGAGGCACAACTAATCTTAAGGTTTTATAGGATTATCAAATTGAAGGCATAGTCAGTATTGTGGAGTTCAACCACCACTGATGTATCTACAGACATAAACAACTGTGATATCAATGTATTCATGAGAGTAAATCTTGTTAAATTGAGGTCACACATGGTCTGAATATGTTTCTAGTTCCTTTTATTCCATGGTACCAGAAAACACATAGGAAAGAACTTATCAAGATAGTTTAAAATACTGTCTAAGAATTCTCCATAAAATGGAAATACCTGGGAAAAGCAGTGATTATACATCTGCTCTTAAGTTGTATCTTCCCCACCAGATCAGCCAGAAGGGAGGGAATGTCACACAGTGGTAGCTAGACAGAGCTGCGGAGAGTACTTTCCAAATAGTTATGCGAAATTTGTCTACTTGGCAGGAACCAAAGTGCCAACTCGATTTCAAATTCCACATACTTTTCATGAACTGGCACAGTGAGTGCTCAGGCATTGTTCAGATAAACAGGCTTTGCAAAGGCCCTGTGTGAAACTGGATAGGAAGTAGAAGGGAAATCTGTGCTTAATGGAAGAGAGAGAGAGGGAGAGAGAGAGAGAGACAGACAGAGAGAGAGAGAGAGAGAGAGAGAGAGAGACAGAGAGACAGAGAGACAGAGAGACAGAGAGACAGAGACAGACAGACAGAGAGACCGAGAGACAGAGAGACAGAGAGACAGAAAGACAGAGATAGAGACAGAGAGACAGAGACAGAGAGAGACAGAGAGAGACAGAGAGACAGAGACAGAGAGACAGAGAGACAGAGACAGAGACACAGAGACAGAGGCAGAGATAGAGACAGAGAGAAAGAGAAAGAGAGGGCTCTGGTGTAGTGGAAATGTGATATATTATTTGGTTTCTGTCATGATTTACTCAGTGGTCAATTAACCAGAAGTGGGAAAGCCCATTCTTCCTTAAGTACCAGTCCAGTTTTCTGCATGCCATTAGTTTGCCTGGAGATCTCGGGAGCCTGGCAATCCACCAAGGGAAGCATCTCTTCTGATAAGCTGCTGCAAGCCTGTTCTTTGGCAGAGAGACAGTGAAAGAGTGTATTGATTTCATCTCAGGTTCTCATCTGGGTCATTCACCCCACATTCAGCAAGCACAGTTCTTTCAGTGGCAGTGAGTGGAGACACTGTCAGTCTCTCCCTTGAGAAGAGCTGACTAAGTGTGGTGACACTGCTTACTTGTCTGGGTTTGTTTTACATAATCACATGCCACAACTCTTTAGGGAACAATGCTAGAAGCTGTTCCTGGCTTCCCTTCTTTCTCACATCAGGGAGGAAAACAGGGGCAATTGCAAAATGATCCTTGCCCCAAGCTTAGTTCTCAGCAGGTACGTAATCAACATCTCCCAATGCCAAACCGCAATGGTTCCTCTGGAAACTGTCTTTCCACAGTTATACACTTTCTGCTCAGACACTTGCATTTCAAATTCTCCAGGACTAAAGATGAGACATGAAAGATTCTAGTTGTTTTATTTACACATTGAAAGAATTAAACAACTTTGTGGTAGGATCTCAGTTTCTGTGCTCATAGATACTGTGTTATTTCAATTCTATGCTCAAGTACAATCCCCTTGTCAGAGTAGGTGCAGTACAGTGCTTTTAATGAAAGTTCACAACCAGAATATTTTAAGTTCAGAAGCATCAAGTGGAATTCGATGATACAGATCTGGGAAAAATTAATGTAGTGACTCTATGGACGCAGTTTAAACTCTAACTTTTTGCTCTATATTTCTGGTTTGGAGACAGTGTCTTGCTATGCAAGGGTGTCCTTTTGGTTTTGAGGTTAACATACATCTGCTTTAGTTTATTGAATGCTGGGGTTACCTGATGCATCCCTATGTCTCACTTACCTCAATTCTCCAGTTTTTTAATTATAGCTATGTTATATATTTCTCTTTAATTTTTGGCTTGTTTGTTTGGTTTCTTATTGTTCTTGTTTGTTTGTTTTTTAATGTAGGGCTTCTTGGTGTGACAGAGCCCTGGCTGTCCTGGACTTGCTTATGTAGACCAGGCTTGCCTTGAACTCACAAAGGTCTGCCTACCTCTGCTTCCCAAGTGCTGAGATTAACGATGTGTGCCACCATGCTCAGTTTTTCTTAATACTCTTTTAATGAAAGTAGTTTAAATTGAATATTTTCTCTTTTCTAATTGATATGTATATTTAATTTACCTTATAATGATGTTAGTTTAAATAAATAATTTCCAAATTGCTTGGGTGCTTCATGTATCATAGTCAAAGTGGCATAAGAAATTTTATGTCAATAGAACTCTTCTTCCTGCATGCACACATTAACATACGCACATGCACGCACACACACGTACACACACAGATACACTCACACGAGTGTACAAAACCTCGGGCCTGGAACTTGCTAATTAGATACTCCTCTATAGCCTAGCCTCAATCTCATTTCCTATTGTAAATGATGAATACAATAAACTTGTTGAGATTGACAGTGAAACCGATTAAAAAATACAAATTGTCTACAGAAGCTGCTATATGCAAAGATGAGAATAACGGGATTTTTGCTTTGGTCAAGATGCAAGTGTTAGACAGCACTGGCTGTATCTTTCACATTAGAGAAAAATATGACACAGTAAAATATAACTGAGAGTAGCTATTTTCCTTTCTCTGGTGTCTCAGACCAAAACCTACAGATTTTCACAAATGTTGCATAATTAACCTCTTGCAAGCGAATTCTATAGGCTGGTGAAAAATAGGTTGTGGAAAGAAGCTACGTTAACACATATAGAACTTGCGGCATGCACAAATGCCAGAAAAGAGGGAGATTTTCCCTTTCCTGGGTGGAAGACTGAAGAAAGGAGGACAGGAACCTCAATTCTTCCATTTTTGTAGAACCAAATGTCAAGTAAGCTGCAAATGCCTTAAGGTGGGCATCAAGTCTTCCTAGACAGAAAATGGTTGTCTCTGTGCTGAGACGGAACTTCAGCAAAAGCTAATGCGGTTCTTTCAAATTTAAAAACCATTCTTCACCCTTTTCCTTATAAATCATGTAAGTACTTATTCCACATCAAGGATTCACTGACTCTGAAGACAATTCAGGAAATTAAGCAGAGGAAAGGCCAGCAAGGCCTATTAAAATTTTAATGTATGAACATTGTTTCAATTTTATAATTCAAATCTTATGTACATAAGTGACAATATTCAGAAAAGCAACTCACTTTGGATAAAATGAAAAGTCCAATTGTAGATGTAAACGTTGTGGTGTAATCAGTGACTGTTAGCAGATCTTTAGGGCTCCATTTTGTAACCTGTGAAAATCAAGGGCATATTCCTTTCTACATCTCCCCTGAGCCCTGACATTATAATAGCATGACATCTAAATTCTAACAGTCTCAAAAAAAAAAACATAGAGATTTTCTATACTGTGAGGCCATAAAAGTTTTGTGTAGATGAGCAGAACATTATGCCCTTGTTCTTGACAGTAAGTTAACATAGCACGTCATTTATACAAAAGCAAACCAAAAGACAGGTTCCAACCCCAAAGGAACAAAGAGATGGCCTCTGGTGATCCTCTACACGAATCTTGCAAGGGTGGAAACTGAGTGTGGGAGAGATGCCTACACTTCATGACTCACACGGCTCTTCTCTTGAGAAGTTGCACTTAGAGCATATTCTGCTTAAAAACTAATCCAAATCTCATCTGGAAGAAAATGCATGCTAATAGCCCCTTTCCAGATATGCTCTTTAGAGAATGACAGACATGTATTGCACATGAGACAAACACTTTGACAGTATAGCTTAGTCTTTGATGTGTGAGTTGAAAACATAAACAACTTTGAGTCTTGAAAATCAAATGTAATGTGGAAATGTTAGAGGATACATATTTCTCTCATTTTCCTCATTATTTTACCTACTTAACTTCCAAAAAATACTTAAATCAAATGCTACAAAGACATTTGGGTGGGCTGAAGAAGATGATGATGTTGTCTAATAGGAACTGAGAAGTGAAAGATGCCAACTTGCTTATCCCTTCAACCAGCATAGTTGTCCCTGTATCATAAAAGCCCCCTTAAACCTCACAAGGAGCATCCCAGAACCAGGGTGAGCACATGCCTCATAAGTTTATATCCACAGGGGAATCTCGTCTGGGACTAAAGCATATATTACAGCATGAGAGAGGAGGTCCTAACTAGGTGTTTAGCAGGTTTTAGCTTGGATCACAAAAGAATGTGACTATGATCTTTAACTTTGTGACATATCCTGTGTCACAATATGTAGAAGTACACTGAGCTTCATCCTAAGTGTAAATCCAAACAAGATGCAATCCACAACCAGGTTTCAGAGATCAGAAGACCTTTAAGGTTGAACATAATCATTAGGAAAGGGAGTCTTTTGACAGAAACATTCAGCTTTGATTGAAACTGCTTCCCCTCTGCACCATTCTAACACTCTCTGGAAATCCATCTCCGTTATCTTTACCAAAGCTCTACGTGGTGAGGATGACTATTATTCTTGTTTTCCATGTGAGAAGTTTCCGATATCAAACTTAAAGAAAAAATTAAAAAGCTGGTTTCTAATTCTTCACTGCCAAGTGATTTTATTTATTTCTACATTTAAAACTAATTTTTTCAAACTTTCTTTAGCAATTTGACATGTTTTCCAAATGTGCCAACTTACATATCAAAATGACACAAAGCTACTGAGAATATAATCAATATTTATGTAGTATTTTCACTAAATCTATCATCTGACTGAATTTGTAATATTTTATAAAGAATAGATAAAGAGAAGTAGACGGGAGAAGCTATTTACCCAGGTTTGCATAGTAAGTTGGAATTAAATTATAATTCTTCTGATAGTCATGGACTTCCCTCATAAAATTGTTTTCATAAGCAAAGAAGTTAAGCTCTATGAAACTAACTGCCTAAAATACGTCATAATTTACACAGAACTCTGTGAGAAATGATTTTTTATTATTTATTTTAATGTAATTACAATATTTTTCCCTTCACTTTCCTCCCTCCAACCCCTCTTATTTTCCTCTTTTTGCTCTTTAACAAATCTGTGGCCTTTATTTTCAATAATCATTATTACACATTTGTGTATACCTCTATGTACCTGTGTAGATTCATACATATATGTGTGTGTTACATACCTATATATAACCTATTCAGCCTATACAATGTTAGTTGCTTGCATGTTTTTAGGGCAAACCACTTGGTATTAGAAGAAAAAAAATTGTGTTCTTTTCCCTGGGGAAGGCTATTTCTTTAGCAGCTATCTTAAAAATATCCCAATCAAAAGTCAGAAAACTTCTTGAGTGAAAGAATTCCACTGAGTTCGGGAGAATTTAAAATTGAGTGCTGAGGACTAAAGGCCAAGTCAGGCCAACTTTTTAAGCCTATAATTTTGCAGAATATCCTGAAAAATAATTTGACATCTTGGACTTCAGTTTGTTATTTGACCTTTTGTAGGCAGTGCCTTTGGTTGCCTGGATTTGAACACTCATGTTTTTATTTCCCAGCTGCTTTGTAAGTAATTTTAGAAGGCTTGGTATTTTGCTAACATGAGGTCCTTCAACCTTGGTAGAACCTTTTCTTTAAGAAAACATCAGGGCCTGAGTTACACCCCTCAGCACAGCTTCAAATGCAAAGTCATAAGAAACTCATTGAAAGAGAGACAGGGGTGGGGACAGTAAAATTAAAGAATGTCTATTAACATGCTTATTTCTCAAAAAAAAAAAAAGTTTCTGGGCTCAGGGATATAATCACTAAGAACATTTCTCTCCTGTGACTGAGCTCAAGTACCTTCTTACTTATGAGTCCATTACTTTACAGAATTAGCTAAATTAAAGATTGGCTGCTTAATATTTCTCCTCCAAGACCCCTCTTTGATCTTCACTAACTGAAAAAGAAGGCAGACTTGCAACATAAATGTGCTTGCTTAGAGTAGCTGTGTGATATTCAAGGTAGAAATAGATATTCACACCATTAGTGAAATCCCTTCGTGGTAGTCTATAGCTTCATAAAGATAGCCTCTCTAATGGATAACAAACACCAGCTCATTGGGATCCGTGTAGTATGGAAAAATCTAAATAGCTCTTGACTGATCAGATAAAAGATGGAAAAAGTAGGAGAAATCGAGGCTCAGTCTAATTACTTAAAATAATCTCCTGACATCACAAAATATTCCTGGACTAATTTGAGACACAAACTCAGTTCTTAATGCTGACTTTCTTGTTTTTACAAAGTGATGGGCAATAAAGAGCTTTCTTGAAGAAGGAGCTTTTATGCTAAGAGAGGATGGATCAAGGGTGGCTGCATATGTTTTTCAGGAAAGGCCTGTGGAAGTATTCCTCCCCCTTCACTTTTTCCATTTAGTGCAATAAGTTATTCCTGTGGCTCCATATAATATGCTCAAGCCTTCATTGTGTCTCGGAGTTAACAACTTTGACAAATTAATCACCATGTCTAATTCACTAGTGCATAGAGGCCTTCCTCTCTAAGTACTTGTTTAACTGTGAACTTGATTAGGACTTAATGATTGCATGCTTCTCAGATCATCACCAATACCTGCTTTAGATTCTCTTTTCTTTATTAACATCTAGTTTTACTTGTGAAGTGAGCAGTATTTATTCACTATTTAAAACAAGTTAGAGTTAGTAGCAATCTAAGAATTTACAATTCTAAATTTCTCTGGAATAGGGCTTCTGTTAGAGGTAAATTAAGATTTACATCTGTCACACACTATGTAAAACAATGAGAAGCTGTATATTAAAGATTATTTATGATCTATGATTAGTCTGTCATTGAAAATCTGAGCTAAACAGACTAACGTAATTTTACCAGTTCAAATTCTTCAGTTACATTAAGATAAGAATATATTTAATGGTGTTCATGGATTCACTCAGATTGCCATAAACTAGAATAATAGGTTATCTTGCTATTCCATTATTCCCTAGAATTACTTTCAGTGTTTTAACAATATTAAAATTTTTGCCACTCATCAAGCAACTTACATATTAATGTCATAAAAGTTATTTCCCCAAACACTTATACTCAGGAAGCTGCTCCTTATTTGGACATTGGTTTGAAAGATTACAAAATACTTCCATTCCACGAGCAAATGAGATCTAACATAATACTTTTAACAGCAGTCTGTGTCTCATTATTTTGTTCTGGGAATTTAGATGGCGTAGTCAAGTCTAGGTACCTTGTTGTCCTTCTTACCTCTTTCTACCATTGCTGCTTGTGGTTGGATTCTGGGACTAGATTTGCTATTGGGAACTACTCTGCATTTACGTAAAACATGTTTTAATATCTACTCCTATGTTTGCAGAGTTAAACTAATTAACTGGGAAATCACCTCGTCTTCTGATAGATAATAGTGACAAATACATTCATTTGAAGTTACAGTTTTATACATAAGAGCCAGAATTATTTTATTTAAGTAGATCCCTGGATGAATTCCTTGGCTGCCTTTCTGGAATTGGATGACAGCCTCAGGATAATGAATTGGGCTACAAAGGTCTACATTACGCTAAGCATCTGCTGTGGGACTTTAGAAAATGCAAAAGAAGCTATTGTGTTAGTGAGAGAAGCATTGGTTAAAGAAATGCAGAGAACTGATGTTAGCAAGTATTTCATGGTGTGACCCAACAGAAAAACCACTGTCCCCTGAAGAGTTTGTGAACATTGAGTTCCTTTCATCTAAAACCTTTTTTTCTAAAGGGAAAACTCCGAAATCATTTCCTCAGACTGCCTTAAGGTAGAATATGCATCATAGAAGAGTCAATAGTAAATTAAGACAACTTTTTTCAGCAGTCGGAAGCTCTGGTGACACAAATAAGCTCCAGAACAGAGCTACATTCAACTGTTACTCAGCTTTTGACTCTTTTCCTTATCTATGTCTCTCTATATAACTACTGATGGAAAATAGAGACCGTTTTATTTCAGCAGCAAGTATTGGGTTTGCCAGTACTAAGTTTTGTTTTGGATTAATGTCTTCATGCATGCACTTTACCAGGTTTAATCTTCCAGAGTGGTAGAGACATCTTCCAAGGTCCTTTCAAGTGTCAATTTTCCACCCTCATGTCTAACAACATTTCTCTTATGGCTCAGAATGGTGCTTGATGATGTTATAAAGGATACCCTACTTCATAACACCTAGCATTAATGAAATTTTTCTTATTTGTTGAAAGTGTATCAAGCATCACAAGTTTGTATGAGCTCTTTCCATGTTTTCAGGAACCCAGTCATCATTCATATTTTAAAGATAAAAAATGTGAGTTTCAGGGAAATAAAAACGTTGCCTGAAATAACATGCCAGTTAATGAAATGACTGACCTTTTTACCCTAGCTGACCTGATGGGGACTTGTATCACTGATGTCACTGCTGACTTTCCATTTCCTTGGGCTCTGGGCTCAATCTCCTGGATGCTTAATGGATTACTGGTAACATCTCAGGATAGATTCTTTCTCTGGTCAAAACTACGGTCACATCTGGATAGTAGGCCTACCTTATTTTACCAGGAACAGTTTTGACTCCAGATGAGACCAAGGTGGTGGCAAATTTTGCTCCTGAATCTCCAGGGTCTCTATGTGAGCTTAGGCAAATATACACTTGCCTTTTCTCTCTTGTCTCTCTTGATTTCCTCATTCATCTACTCTGAGAGTAAAACACCAACAAATCACTCACAGGAGTCATGGACTCAGCTCTTCTGGAAAGCTTGAATTTAATTGGGCCTGCTTTTACTATTGTTCCCTACAATTGTCCTCAGTAGAGAACCAGATGGAGTCTCCAAAAGGCAGACTGAACATTGAAAACATACCAATTATACTTTTAATTCTCAATTTCATCTTCTCTAGTTGCTTTTTTGTTCTTTTGCTTCAACATTAAAAGCTAAATAACAGACAAATAAAATCAGTCTATCAGTGTGTGTGAACACACACACACTTCAAAACTCACTAACCAAATAACCAAACTAAAAAACTTATCAGACTTAACATGAAAGATTGGTAGTTTCAGTAACCAAGTTTCATTGTTACCTTATTCACTAAATAGATCCAGCCAACAAATTGAGTTACTGTTGTAGTCTTTGCATAGAGTACCTGATTAAGTTGATATTCCTGTTCTCAGATAACATTATTTAAGCTTATTGTAATCTTGTATCTACATCATAGCTGATTAAATCTAGCAACTTATACAAAAGATGTGCTTGCAGTACATTGCTTTGTAAATTAAAATTTAGTATTTTAAAAGCTAAATGGATTGCAAAATTTCCTAAACTAAAGCATCTATTCATTAGCAAGTAGTTGTTGACTTCTTTCTGTATAATGCACATTGATTTTGAAGAAGAATAAACTATAGGGAAAAATAAATTAAAAACTATATATCTCTCTGAATTCATAAAAAATGGTTTAATTGTGATCCATAGGGTAACAGAATTTATATTACTCAAATTTCCTCATTACAATATTATTGATAGATTAGTATAAAACACTTCTGAGGGCATTTGAAAAATTAAAGACTTTTGTAGCTGAGAGGAATAAATTGTCATTTGATAATATAGGAAGATTTATTTTTACAAGGATGGACATATTAGAGATTTATCAAGATAATCTTAAGGTCAGTCTTTAAGATGAGAAGTTCCAAAATCAGGTGAGGTAGTTAAGGTATTGAAAAAACTCCTAGAGAAGAAACAATATTCAAATGAGGCTGAAGTCAGGTAAAAGAGGATATGAAGCCTTTGAATATAAAGACTTGCAGTGTATACTGGTATCCGAGATGACTACTGATCAATTCCAAGGTACTTGTATGATGTGATCAGAGGATAAAGAACACCTCTAGAAGAAAAGGACAATATTTGACCAACAGGAACAGTGGCTAGAAAAGCATATCCTGTGAAAGCATAAAATAGATCGAGATAGCTGGTCATGAAGTAGAAAGAGTCAAGGTTGACCTAGGTCAATAGGAACCAGAACTTGCTACAGTTAAGGAACTGTTCGACAGGCTTCACAGTGCAACGCATTCCCTAGTGGTTAGCCAATTACATCACTGGGCTTTTAAAGTGTATTTGGATTGCTGGGGCACTGCTTCTTTTTATTTAGTTCAGTTTCAATCCACTATCCTGCATCCAATTTATTCTTTTTGGGACAGCATTTTTCTGTGGATAGGATTAAGGCAAATTTTGCCTAGTGGCTAGCTTGCCATAATCGGAGCAACTCCATATGGAGGTAATTGTTCTTAATATCTTCTTTGAAGTAGAATAGTGGTACTGTCAGGAGCATACATCTCTTGTAGTCAAAGAATCGTTTAATAACGAAATAACAATAAATGCCATATTTTGTGAATCTCTAATTTTTTGAAGGCTGTCTCTCTATATAGCATAACTGAATTGTCAAACATTGATTGTTCTTAGCTTTTTATTACTTGAATAATCTTGAAAACACTTGTTCTGAATATTAACTTGCATTACTTAATCATCCTAAAGAGTTTGTACTAGCATCTATTAAAATGCTTGTGTATATGCCTTGTATTCTTAAATGAGTTCTATAAGCATAATGCCCATCCAAGAGGAAAAATATTCATCTTAAATTGTGTATCAGTACATAAAGGTTTATACAAATGAAAACCTTAAACCTGTATTGATATATAAATTCAGTGTCAGTGTAAAAACTTATAACTTCCATTTTGCATAAATATAAAGATTTCTACCAATGTATGAGTATGGCTATATAATGTTTTGTTTAAGAGTAAATTTAATGTCCTATCTTTATTTGCATATTTGTTTAATTTCTGTAATATTATTATATTATCCCTTTTCTTTTTCACCCCCTTCCTTTACCTAAAAAAGGAGGAAAAGGAAAAAGAAACAAAAGGTAGAAATTTCTGAGTCTATGCTCTCTAGTTTAACTCCGAGTTTAAAGCTATACTATTTGTAAAATATCCCTTAAAGTGACAATACACCTATCTATAATTCATAAAATAATCAGAACAATCCATCCTAATGTAAGGAACTGGGATGATGATTTTCATTTGTTTGTTTCTTTTGTTTTGGGGGATTGGGGTGAAAAATTCCTTTCTGGGGGCCCAAAGTTAAATAGGAAAAATTGGTTTTGTCAAACGAAGACTAGTCAGTATCATTTGTCATACATTCTCTATGTGTTGAGAAAGTTCATGGTGCAGTTGAAGTCCTGATTGTAACAGTCTGAAAGGCTGGATGGGCAAGCTAGCTTTTCAGAAAATGTCCTGGAAGCAAGTCTTTAGAGGAAACAGCTTTGATGTAGTTAAGGTAGGATCAAGCAGGGAGCTGGAATGGAAAGTCCCAAAACTGTAGCATCCCAGAGTGTGAATTTTGTCAAGGCTGTTTTTTTTCCTCTTCCATTCTGTAATATATAAACCTTACAAGCAATACATAACTCTGCAAAGACATTCATATGGAAGTGTAGGGTACACAGTTCAACTAAGGTAGATCAATAAAGAAAGACAATATGAACTAACTAGTACCCTCAGAACTCCCAGGGTCTCAACCACCAACCAAGGTGGGACTGATTGTTCTGGCAGCATGTGTATACTAGAGGATTGCAAAGTCGAGCATCAATGGGAGGAGAGGCCCTTGGCCCTGTGAAGGTTCTGTGCCTCAGTGTAGGGGAATGCCAGGGCCAATAAGTGGGAGAGGGTGGGGTGGCAAGCACGGGGAGTGGGGAGACAACAGGGGTTTGTTCTTGTTGCTTTTTGGGTTTTTTTTTTTTGGTCTGTTTTTTTTTGAGGGGAAACTGGGAAAGGAGAAATCATATGACATATAAATAAAGAAAATATCTAATAAAAAAAAGAAAGACAACTGTTTTTCTTTAGAGGTTAACTTGATCACATAATCAAACTATAATATAAATTTCCATTCATAACATCCTTTTTAAATTTTTTTATTAGATATTTTATTTAGTTACATTTGAAATGATATCTCCTTTCCTGACTTCCCCTCTGAAAAAAAGAAAAAAAATCCTTTCCCCTTCCCCTCCCCCTGCTCACAACCTACCCTCTCCCACTTCCTGGCCCTGGCATTTCCCTAGAACCTTCACAGGACGAAGGGCCTCTCCTCCCATTAATGACCGAATAGGCCATCCTCTGCTATACATATGCTGCTGGAGCCATGTGTGCCACCATGTGTACTCTTTGGTTGGTTGTTTAGTCCCTGGGAGCTCTGAGGGTACTAGTTAGTTCATATTGTTGTTCCTCCTAAGGGGTTGCAAACCCTTCAACTCCTTGGGTCCTTTCTCTAGCTCATTCACTGGGGACTCTGTGCTCAGCCCAATGGATGGCTGTGAGCCTCTACTTCTGTATAGTCAGGTACTGTCAGAGCCTCTCAGGAGACATCT
This sequence comes from Mastomys coucha, assembly GCF_008632895.1. Lineage (NCBI taxonomy): Eukaryota > Metazoa > Chordata > Mammalia > Rodentia > Muridae > Mastomys > Mastomys coucha. The sequence goes on along the minus strand of NW_022196911.1, from coordinate 37,050,625 downwards.
ATATCAGGCTCCTGTCAGCCAGCACTTGCTGGCATCCACAATAGTGTCTGGATTGGATGACTGAATATGGGAAGGATTCCCAGATAGAGCAGTCTCTGGATTGTCCTTCCTTTAGTCTCTGTTCCATAGTTTGTCTCTGAAAATCCTTCCATGAGTATTTTGTTCCCCCTTTTAGGAAGCAATGAAGTATCCACACTTTGCTCTTCCTTCTTGAGTTTCTTGTGGTTCATGGATTGTATCTTGGGTATTCCGATCTTCTGGGCTAATATTCACATATCAGAGAGTGCATACCATGTGTGCTCTTTTGTGATTGGGTTGCCTCACTCAGGATGATATTCTCCAGATCCATCTATTTCCCTAAGAATTTCATAAATTCATTGTTTTTAATAGTTTAGTAGTATTCCATTGTGTAGATGTATCACATTTTCTGTATCCATTCCTCTGTTGAGGGACATCTGTGTTGTTCCAGTTTCTCGCTATTATAAATAATGCTGCAATGAACATAGTGGAGCATGTGTCCTTATTACATGTTGGAGCATCTTCTGGTATATGGCCAGGAGTGGTACAGAGGGGTCTCTGGTCCAGCTTCTGGAGGAACCGCCAAACTGATTTCCAGAGTGGTTGTACCAGCTTGCAATCCCACCAGAAATAGAGGAGTGTTCCTCTTTCTCCACAATTTTGCCAGTATCTATTGTCACCTGAATTTTTTGATCTTAGCCAATCTGACTGGTGTGAGGTAGAATCTCAGAGTTGTTTTGATTTCATTTCCCTAATGACTAAGGATGTTGAACATTTCTTTAGGTGCGTCTCAGCCATTCAATATTCCTCAGTTGAGAATTCTTTGTTTATCTCTGTATCCCATTTTTAATAGGTTATTGGATTCTCTGGAGTCTAACTTCTCAAGTTCTTTTATATATTGGATATTCGCCCTCTATCGGATATATGATTGGTAAAGACCATTTCCCAATTTGTTGGTTGCTGTTTTATCCTATTGACAGTGTCCTTTGCCATACAGAAGCTTTGTAATTTTATGAGGTCCCATTTGTCAATTCTTGATCTTAGAGCATAAGCTATTGGTGTTCTGTTCAGGAAATTTTCCCATATGCCAATGTGCTTGAGGCTCTTCCCCACTTTCTTTTTTATTAGTTTCAGTGTAGCTGGTTTTATGTGGAGGTCCTTGACCCATTTGGACTTGAACTTTGTACAAGGAGATAGGAATGGATTGATTTTCATTCTTCTACATGCTAACCACCTGTTGAGCCAGCACATTTGTTGAAAATGCTGTCTTTTTTCCCCTTTGATCTTTGTCAAAGATCAAGTGACCTATATAGGTGTGTGGGTTCATTTCAGGGTCTTCAATTCTATTCCATTGATCCACCACCTGCCTGTCACTATATCAATACCATGCAGTTTTTAATCACAATTGCTCTGTACTACAGTTTCAGGTCAGGGATGGTCATTCCAGCAGAGGTTCTTTTATTGTTGAGAATAGGTTTTTGGTTATTCCAGATAAATTTGCAAATTGCTCTTTTGATTTCTCTGTATAGCCCTGGTATTCATCCCATTTTAAAGGATGGTATATAGTAATAACTCATGAGAATTTTGCATCCAATGAGAGTTATTGGCTGTATATAGATAGACATTTAAGTCTCAGCTGGTCCCAGAGTTGTCTCTGTGTACAGAGACATACATATTACCATTAAAAACAGAATACAAACAACATCAAAATGACCCACAACAGCAGCAATCTAGACGCTGTGGAGTTTATCTCTCTCTCTCCCTGTCCACCTCCCTCCCTCTCCCCATCCCCTCCCCCTCCCCCTCCCCCCTCTCTCTCTGTTTATGTGTGTGTCTTTGTGTTTGTGTTTGTGCTGTTTGTTTATGCATGGTGAAAAGTTTGAATTGAGTAAAGCAGTGAAAGACTATTACTCTATCTAGGAAGAAGAATATGCAAAGGAAAGCAAAGGGAGAGAAATCACTGATGCATATAATGCATTTATCTAGCTGGGGTTTGGGGAACCCAAAAGGAATTATCAAGAAATATCTGGCTTAAAATCAAGTTATAAATTTGACAAATACAGATATATGAAAAGTTCCTCCCTCAGTGACTATTGGGGATTCTGTATTATATATTAAAGACATTAGTCTTAATATCTTATTTATTTGGGAAATAATCTATTCAAGGTTGTCATTTTGCCTTTCACAAAACTTATAGAATTCATTATGATTAGAAGTTTTCAATTTAAGTAGTACATTTGTTTATATTTCTTTATTTCCCCTATATTTCATGATGCATCTGCAGAATTTTCTACGTTAGGTTATAAAGGTAGTCTATTATGTGTATGTGTTATAAAGGTAATCTATTTTCTCTGTGTTGTATTTAGATTTACTTCTAAGTTTATATATGAAGTTTGTATAGTGTTTGTGTGTTAGGGTGAATGACAGATTTAATTTTGGAAAACAATCTTTTCTAATGAAAGTTAGGCAATCAACTCTCCTGCCGCGAAGGATGTCCTTGATCTCAATGTGGAAGGTAGATGCTAACGGCTGGCTGAATGCTTTGTCTTGTAACATTTATTGCTGGCTTCTAGACACTTTCTTTCTATCTAACCCATTTAAAGTGGACCCGCTTTAACATCATGCAACCTTAATTTTGGTATAGCTACTTGAGTGCTCTTTGCAGAGCAGTGGTGAAAAAGGGTTGTTGGTAAGAAAGGCATATGGGAAAGGAGGGGAGAGTAGGCCATTATTTGCTTTCACCATAACCTTGAAGATACTTTCAGCTCAACTGTATATAAACAGATTAAGCATCATGAGAGATGAAGAAAGTGAAGGTGTATTTGATGCTCATATTTTTGTTTTTATTTTTTCATTATTATAACAAAATAGGATATTTTCATAAAACACATGCCAACCCTTCAACCCAGTACTTACATGAAGCAAACTCTCACTACTGGTAACTTGAAGGTACCTACTAATTACCACAGAGCTCCCAGAGAGGCAAATTCTCTCCATGAAACCATTAAGATTTTCAGAGTAAACAGTTTTGTGTATAGAAGACAAGGTCAAATGTAGTAGAACCAATTGAGGCTTATCCAAGACTAGCTTACACATAAATGAGACTCAGAATAATCTACTTTTCTAACTACTGGCCTGGCTACCATCCCAGTGCTCTTTCCCAAATACTTGCTTTTTCTCCTCGCCATGTGCTCATGGTATATCTTCTCTCATGGTGCCTTCTCCTCACCTCTAATGTTATCTCCTCTTTCTCACTTCAACCAGGTAACTCAAAAACCCAACCACCTATAATCCCACTAGAAATTGGCTGTAGACATTTTTATTTAACCAATAGTTTTAAATTAAGGAACAAGGTTTGTATAACAAAGCCTGCTAACTGAGAGTTCACTGGCCTAGACCTTTGGGTACAGAGTGTAGCATTATAATAGATACAAAGCAACAGATCAAACCTTATCAATTTCCTCCTTTTGTGTCCAAATTAAAAAAGCTCTTTCTCTTACAGTGAAAGTAGTATACAGTAGAAACAATTATAAAACAACTACAAAAATTATTAGATAAGAGGCACATTACAAAAGTCCAGTTTGTTTGTATTTAGCAACTCAGGAGAAAGTACTCTATTATGTATCCTGTCCTAGTGAATTCTGAGTTCTGTATCTAAATCAGTTTCTCTCTTAACTTGCATTATCAACCTGAAAATATCTTTTTAGACCAAGAACATCATCTTAAATCCTAAACAACTTGTTTATAGTAAAACAATAACTATCTAGTTTTCAACACCAAGAATTTCATTGACTGATTATTAACTTACATTAATTAATCTAAACAGTTTGTAAGAGCAGGTACTAAAAGGACTGGGATTAACCTTGTCTTTTAAATGAGTTGCATAGGCATAATAGCTATATAGGAGTTAAACCACAAAATAATTTAATAAAACTAAATCTAAAATCTCGTATCAATGTATACAAAGATGTATACCAGTAAAAACTTTAAACCTGTATAAATATGCTAAATTCTATACCAGTGTCACAAATTATAACCTCAATTTTACATTGAAGTATAAAGATCTTTTTCAAGGTAAGATTATGCATATAATAATGTTCTTGGGCTTAAGAGTACATTCAATAATCCCTCTTTGTCTAATTTCTTATAATATTTTCACATCCTCTTTTTTTGTTTTCAACCCCTACTTCCTTACCCAAGGCGGGAAGAAATACAGAGAAAGGGACAGGAAAAATAAAAGAAATTTCTGATTCTAATCTCTTTATTTTGGTCCCTCCCTTTCCAAGACCATAATTATTTGTAATCATACCCTAAACTGACAACATACCTATAACTTATAAAATGACCAGATCTACTCCAACTTAAGGGATTGAGATGACAATCTTCATATAATTGCTTCCTACTGAATTGAGACAAAAAAATTCTTTTTTGTTGGTCCAAAAAATTAGAAAAATGGTTAGTTTTAAGAAAGCTAGCTATAGCACTTGTCCAGTCTCTGTGTGCTGAGAAAGTGCAGGCTTAAATGAAGTTTTAACTGGAACAGTATAAGAATCTGGACCAAGTGAGCTGTTTTGAGGTTGCTCAGGAATCAAGTCTTTAGAGAAAATAGCTTAGTTGCAGTTGAGGTAGGATCAAGGCAGGGAGCTGGAACAGCAAGTCTCAGCATCTCGGCATCCCCAACAGTGCATCTTTTTAGGCCTGCCCTCTTGGCTTTCCGTTCTGTAACATGTAAACCTTACAAGCAATATATAGTTCCATAAAGATATTTTATGCAATGTGTATGGTTCAGTTCACAGATCAATTAAGGATGTTTTTCTGATCTTTGAGCAGATAAAAAGACATCTGTCTTTCTTTAAAAGTTAGTTTGGATTATATATCAGATTGTAGTATCAATTTTCATTTATACCATTTAAAAGAAAGGTATAAAAAGTCTTGAGAATTTTGTTTTCAGCAATATCTACTGGCTACGCAAAGGCATTTTTATGTCTCAGCTAGTCTCAGAGCTGTTGTCAATGAGCAGGATAAGTGAATATATTTCCTGTTTTGTCGATCCTGCCAATCTCTCTTTTTTCTTTTTTTGTCTGTAGTCAAGATTTTCAGATGGTCTTTCCTGGCCAAATCTTATTTTCAATAATTTTCACGGAAGATATAGCTTTTCTTTCCTGTTGTAACAAATATAAAAAAATCTCCTTCCCAATATAACACATTTCCTTGCTTCCATTTTTTAATTAGGATGTTTATAGACTGATCCAATTCAGCAGTGTCTTCTAAACTCCAGTGTATCTTAGCAGTCATGCTATCTGTCTCATTGGCTCTTGTCAAACACTAACTACAGGATCTCAATGCTTTCATATGACTGTTTATTACCATGGGTAAACAGTAACTAGAGCCTCATTCTTCACTGACATTGAGGGCTTGCCTTTTCAAACCAGTCACAGGAAACTTCCTAAAAAATAAGAAAAAGGATTAATATTTGTGTTTATTAACTCAAATTTTACATGTCATGCCCTTAATTATAGAATCTATCTCTCTGTGCTAAATATAAACAGGGATGGAGTTAATTTACCAATTATTATGACTTTAAGTATTAAGTGTCAGGACTTATCAGTGGAACAGGTAGATTTAAGTGTCACCATCCTTGACTTGCTTAGCATTTAACCTTTAGGACCTGGGAAAATCACTGATGCAGCACTTTAAGAGGATTAGATTTTCAGGGCTCCTCAGCATAAGAGTTTTTAAGCATATAAAATGTGATGTGGCCTTGGCGATAAGACAAGCATCATGCTGGCTGAAGCTGCTTTGCTTTTAAGTGGCTTGGTCTGGGATTGCATCCATAATCCAGCGCTAGAATGGGCATAGAGTTTGCAAGCAAGGAATGAAGGTGTTCAGAAGCCATCAGCTTATAATAAAGGCTGGTAGATAAGCAAACTGTGAGAGGCTCGACCATTCGAGGAAAGGGAGAATCAAATCAAGATTAGAACCTTGTTAATGGTGCACAAAATTAAAGTTCATTTTTGAGAAGTTAAACAATTAATGTAAAAGTGTAGACTCTCACTTGCTCACAAAATAAAAAAAAAAGTCTATTTTTTTTTCTTCAAAATTGTTTCTTTTGAAGGTACAAGTGTAGATTAGTTGATGGATAAGCCATGTTGCTTCTTGTAACTTTGAGAGGTACAGTAGTTTGTTTTATAGCAATGGTACAAGCTGGTGACAATAGTTTCACAAGCAATTTATTCATGTTCGCTTTCCAAATCCAACTTTAGGTTGTCTTAAGTATATTATTTTCAGGAACATCTATATGACTATTCTTTAATTCCTTAGAGTTTTTAAAATGTATTTCTTAAATTTTTTATATAAGTTATTAGACAGGAGGGTTTTTTGTATGTTTGTTTACTTGGTTTGGTTAGTTTTGTTTGTTTGTTTGCTTGCTTGCTTGCTTGCTTGCTTGTTGGCTGGAGAGAGGGCTTTAATATATAACACAGGCTGTCTGCAAACTCACTGAGCAGCCCAGACTGCTATACAGACTGATTAGGCAATCATCCTGCTTCATGCTGGGATTATAGAAAAATTACATAATATATTAAATATATTAAATTATTTTAAAAGTATAAAGTCAACTTATTGCAAGAAACCCCAAAATACATATATCACATGCTGAGAGTAAGATAGCCACTCAAATATACACTTGCATCCTCTCAGTCTACATGTCTCAGTAGAGTTCTGTTCCATTAGAATCGTCATTCAGAAGTAACGGATCTTTATTTCAGCTTTACAGTTTGGTTATCAGTTACATGTATTTATTGAGTTACCTCAAAAATGGAGAAAAGAAGTACTATGATAGTCAAAACTAGAAAAAACAAAACAATAACTGTCTACACCATTTCATGTTTCATGTGACCCTTTTGCTTAATTCCATTATTTTAAATCCCTCACATCACCCTTTGTTAGTCTAAATATCATACTATATCCACAGTCACTTTTAAAACCCAAATGTTTCATAATATTCTTCTTGAACTTAAAAATAATCATTATAATTTTATGAATGTATCATCAGATATTAGGACTGACAATTTTTCCTCAAGCCATATGCTAAGTACTGACCATGTGGCCCTGGAGAGAATGGTCACCATCCAGGGATTTGTGCATGCACATAAAATCAGATGATAGCACTTATAACATCAACAGCACTCAAATGAAAGTATAGTCATGAATGAAGGCAATTGCTATAAAACTACCATATGATTCAGTGAAATCATAAGGAAATATCTCATTGTGAGAAAAGTACTATAGATTTTCAGTAAAATATTATTCTATAAGTCTCAATCACCAAGACACTATCTAGTGGATTGTACACATAGAAGTAATATGGGGAAAATGTTACTTAATGTGCAGTACATGACCCATAGGCAAGGCTCAGTGCATCGAGGATATCCTACCACTCACACCCAATGAAAACCCTTGTACGTTGTTGCTACATATAGAAATTCAAGATCCAGAATCATCTAGAAGAAGAACTACTTTTAAGATTCAAAAATACTTTCTTTTCTCCTTGAAAGTACCATTTCTGTTAGAAGGGCAAGGCTCCTTCTCAGGCTGGATTATATTTCATACTTTTGTTATTTCTATTTTGCCCAAGTAGTTAGAAAAGAGCTTTCAAGATAGCTCTCATGTAAAATCTGAAATTAAGTGTGTGTGTAAGATTTAAACATATGCACAGTGTATGATGAGCATTTCCATAGCTCTGTCTTTTGTTCCAGGTGACTATGTGGTTATGTCTGTGTACTTTGATCTGAGCAGAAGAATGGGGTACTTTACCATCCAGACCTACATTCCCTGCACACTCATCGTGGTCCTATCCTGGGTTTCCTTCTGGATCAATAAGGATGCTGTTCCTGCCAGAACATCTTTAGGTGAGAGGTATTTCTAGGCCCTGTGGTCACCCAAGGTTATCCAAGATAAGTATCTGAGAAAAGGAGTCTTAATACTTCCTTCTAAGTGGCTTTGCTCTGAATTCAAAGGCAAAATAAAAATCCATGTTTTATTATTTTAAAGACAGTCAATATGATTATCTATTTATCATCTATCTATCATTTATCTATTATCTATCTTTTTTATTGAAAGTTTACTACTTCTATAGTTCTATCTTTTTTAATTAGCATAGATTTTCTTTAGTGCAATTAATAACAAAATTAAAATAAAATAAAAATTAAAAACCAAACAAAAACTTAATTTCAAAGCTTTGTGGTTTACCCATACATAATCATGAGAGCTGACCACATATATCCTTCCTTAATTATCAGCTTGGTGATGATACACAAGTTTGAGATCTGACAAGGTAGAAGTATTAATAACTTGGGAAGAGAAGCACAGTGAATTGGGCACAGTTGCTTTTTAGTGTCAACTGTTCATCTTTTCTCTACCACATTGCTCTTGGTTGATTCCAACACAAATAATTAGTGTGGTGATATTTAGACAAATTGACTCTTTCCAGAAGAGCCATCTAACTGATTAATAAGAGAGAAATACTTATTCACAAGTCTAGGCAATAGAACTAGTTTATAATCATTTATAATTTAGTTAGTATTTTTGATATGGTGATTCCTATCTTAGATTTTCATCTTTTGTTTATTTGTGGAAGAAAACTTCTACAGACCAAAGCAAAACTGACTTACAGGGACATTATAGTCTCCATCAACAGACTGAATAGAAAACCTCAATTCTTTTCACTAGCTATGTGCAACCTAGTAATATAGGCTTTGCTAACTCCGTTTTGGGGAAAGTATAGAGAAACATGGATTGTAAGGTCCAGTAATATAGAATAGGGGTATTCAATAAACTGCATTATCACTAATCCATGTTTCCTTCTCATGTAAAACAGATTATCATTCCCGCCTCATAAGTTGAAGGTTTTAATTGGGCCAAAGTAACATATTTTATGCAAAACACATTGAGCAGAGAAATGCTTCAAAAATGGTAGTGACTCTTATCATTTCTGACAAAATGATCTGTACCAGGTTATTAAACTGAGGGCATAAGTGATTACTGAGAAAAAAAGAACATTTGCATATCTGTTCTTTTCCAAACTCAATTTAGTTTCCCATCTGTTTCAAAATGAAGTTATTTTGATTTTTTCTGATATATGCAGTACTTTGTGTTACAAATTCTATTCAACAATTCAAATATCCTGTCTAATGCCATATACTGAAACAAACTCCAAGGATGTTAAGCAAAACACTGGAAGAGTGTTCCTTTTTAGTGTATCACCATCTCTCAGAAGAAATAGTAGATGTGTTGTGTATCCCTGGCAGAGAGCTTCCAATATGCTACTGCATCAGTAATTATTCAGTGAAAAATTTTATGTTCATGATTAGATATAATAAATATACTGGTATATTCCAACAAATCGTCTTCCCCAAATTATTTTTTTAAACATTTCTGTCTTTCCTTTGGAAGGCCAGATTCTTTTCACTAATAGACCTTTTATGACTATGTGATCAATTCATTTCGTCTGCTCAGTAACAAGTATTGTCTAGCAACAAAGCATTTGAAAAAAAATATCAAGATGTGTGGATGGAAGGCTCTTCAGAAGACAGGAAGCAGGGTCTCCTTTGATGGTGTATTAATCAGGGATGCTCAATCTTTCTAGCACAGTTCCTATGCTTTGCAATGATCACATGAAGAAGTTGTAATAATACAAAGTATCATATTTTAGAGCAGAGATAAATGAGCAAATGTGCTGAATGTTAAGTAATATCCACAAAGTCACAGCGTAAGTTTGCAACAGGCCTGCAACTTAGAAAATTGGTCAGGGAGTTTGTCCTAGGTGTGAGGACTTGTTGAATTCTATTTGTCACCAAAGAAAAGAAGCCAAGCTGAGCATTTATATCTTTTAAATTTTTCTCAGTTCTTTAGATTAGTGCTTCTCAAGTGTAGCTATACACTAAAAATGTTTGAGAAGTACAGGTAATTTAGTCCCACCCATGAGATATTTTATTTAATTTACCTCAGGCCTAGCCCGGGTCTTAGGCTTTTGTGTTTTAATGTTTTAATTTCCAAAGAGTCAAGTCTGCCATTACTTTTCAAAACATGATTGTATATTTGTGAAGCTCCATGATCTTTTCAGTTATTTATCATCAAAATGTAAATGGAATTACCTTAACCATGTGCAGATTTTGAACTTCTCATCACAGAACAGATAGAGCTGACTTGTACAATGGCAGAGGCCCTAATAACACTCAGAGATATGGGCCAATTTATGATGACATATTTCTGGATCTTGTAACACATGAATGTGGTTTGGTGCACAGCTGGTAGCTTAGGGAAGGTGCGTGTGCAACAAGATGAAAATACATGTTGGCATTTCTCACTCAAGTATTCTAAGGTAACACAGCATTGTTGAAAAGCTCACTTCATGCCCAAACTGGGGTAATTAGCAAATGCTCTGCATCTCATTTTTCTTGCGAAGGTAATAGACAGTCCAGTCAGTAAAACTAGGCTTCAAAATCACATAATTACCTTATTGGTGGTTGGAGAGTCAGTTAAAACTATTACTTCCCTTCCTCCTAATGCCATAGCTTTTCTTTTCTGTGACCGTGGAAATATGATGAAACAATTCCTCAAGCGACACACTGCATAGCCATGATGAACTTTCTTGAGTCCTTTAAATAACATCTCTCTGCTTTGTGAGATTGTTACTTAGGTTATGTGCAGAATTTGTTTTGAGTTAAGTGTCACATGCAGGGTCTTCTAAAATGAACTCATCTGCAATTTCCACCAAAAATAGTTACATTCTCACATTTTCAACGTTCAAATATAGATTCGGGCCTGATTGTGGAAATGAAAGCCCAGTTTCCACATCGGCTTTAAAGGTCTCTGTAAAAATAAAAGAGGCAATTAGGTACAATCAAGGAGTTCAATTTGAATTAATGTGTACCCAGCCTAATTAGTTTCTTTTAGCATAGGAAGTAGATCACCTCCAAAATAAACAACACAAATATGTAACCATACTTGAGACTTTACTAGATTTCAGTGCTCTGGGTAGTCAGTTTTCTATTAGAGTAGCAAGTGTATAAAATAAATCAACATGAATGGAAAAAAAAGATTTATTTTGGTTCAAAGTTTCAGTAGTTTTAGAACGTGGTTATTTAGCTTTGTTGTTCTGAGCCATGGGATATCATGGTTGAAGTTCATCAAGGAGGAACTCTGCTTACCTCATACAGATAGATGAGATGTGGAGAAAGGGGATGGGACTGGCATCCTAATATGTCTTCAGTTGCTCACCTCTAATGCCCTCATTCCCTCCCATTCTACTAAATATTCCTCCATATCCCAAAAGCATCAAGATGAAGACTCTTATCAAGATGAACCCTTGAACGACAGTCTAGTTTCTCAAAACAACACAGTGCACATACATTAACACACTAGTTGACTCTCTCAAAACCTTATAAAAGTAGATACTATTTTCCCATCCTCAACCCTAAATCTAACACTGTAAAAGCCAATAAGAATAGTAGGAAAATCTCCCTACTAATAGGTGGTAGTAGAGACTCCTAGAACCATGTAACTTTCCAAATCCAGATAATTCAATAGCCTCCAACTTCCTGGGGTTTATTTCTCCATATTTTTCCTGTATTTATCAATACATATGAAAATTAAGTGTAGTCCAGTGTAAAGCAACTGATGTCAGGCTGCCCCCATTTTGATTGCATCTCTACCCTATAGAAGCTTGGACAGAGCATCATTCCTTTTGTGCTTAGGATATCACTGATGCTAGCGTGTGATTTGTTTTGTTGTGCTCTCCCTAGGAATCACTACTGTCCTGACCATGACAACTCTCAGTACCATAGCCCGAAAATCTCTACCCAAGGTCTCCTATGTCACAGCAATGGATCTCTTTGTATCTGTTTGCTTCATCTTTGTGTTTTCTGCTTTGGTGGAGTATGGAACCCTGCATTATTTTGTCAGCAACCGAAAACCAAGCAAGGATAAAGACAAAAAGAAGAAAAACCCTGTATGTATCATTTTTAATTGGGACAACTGAACTCTTCATGAGGGCAGGTCATTGGGTTTGGTGTGGTTAGTTCAACTCCACCCTGAGGCTCAGTGCTTTGAGCTCCATGATGAAAAGAAAATAAGTTAGCTTTCAATCAGGACATAAAGGTTTAGTTTGATCACTGGTTAGATCAGACTTCCAAGATATCTAAGTCAGACTCTTTATGCAAACGTAATTACCCATTGTCTTCAATGTGTACACAATGTGTGGGGAGTTAAAGAATACTCAGATATGCATATGTGTCTGAGTTATTCTATATCTCAAGGACTTTGATCTTTTTGACAATTTTGCTATAATATTTTTATATAACTATTTTAATTAAAATCCATATCAAAGGCATTACAAACTTTAGGTTCTTGTATTGATTTAACTCATATTAATTTATATACAACTTAATGTGTGTGGATACACATGTGTAGGGATGTATGTGTGTTTGTGTGTGTATGTGTGTGTATATGCATGTGTGTATGTGTGTGCACATGTGTGTGTGTGTCTGTTTATGCAGGCATATGCATTTTACTACTAAAACACTTGTACTTATTTGTATCCCTACATGTATTGTTTTGTTTTCAAAACAAATGAGTTGCGGTAGTGTGGACTTTCTGGTGTCTGCTTCCTCATATAAAATAAGATGAATATATTTAAAAAGCAATTGTCAAATAAAGCTTCTATAAAAATTGTGATGAAGATAAATAAATTAATAAAATATAAAAACATTAAAAAAGGTCACATGATAGATGGCAATGGAAGTTGACAACCTGATTTTATTTTTTGGTAACTGCTTGATTTGGAGACAGGTAAGATGACTTCTGATTGTACTAAACCTTAAAACGAGAGGATAAGGAATAAGTATAAATAAGTAGAGCCTTTGCCTTTTACTGGGAGTGTTGAGGACAGCACGTAGACATGCATTTATCCACCTGGACCTAAATACCTCTGTTACAGGAGTCCCCATGACAGTAACATTTTATATCCTTTTGAGAGGGTGACAGGAATAGTGGTCTTAGCTTCTTGATTGATATCCTTCCCTTGTTTTCTGCTCTGAGAAGTATGAGTAACATCACAGTGGGTACCTATCTGACCATAAATTGTGGGGTGGCTATAGAAAACTCTATTTGTATCTGACACTTATCCAGATGCACCTGAGAAATACTGAAGAAATTTGACAAAGGACGCATTTTTTTGAGAGTAAGACTTGGTAGAAGGTAAATAAAATAGCATCATTCTCCTTACTGGTTAGTGAAAAAGGAAATGCTTGATTTTAGTGTTCCAAATATTGATTGTACTGTATGTGGTCCTTTCTTTCCCTGTATGCTCTTCGGTCTGTACATTTCCACCTTTTCATGTTGCTGTTTGATTTTTCTTGCTTGAAATTTTGTTTCTCTACTTAATCTCTCTCCTTCATTTCCTAAGTCATTCTCCCTCAAATAAGATGGTTGTGCTGATTGTCACTTGGGATGAGGATGGGAGGCAGGCTTCTAGGCGAAGGCTTAAGTCCTTTAGCCAAAGCTTCCTGGCTTTCCTTATCAGCTGTGTCACTTCAGTGTAGAAACTGCTACAGAGACAGAAAGTTGCATTCTTTAACCAAAGTGTATAGCAATAGCAGAAGAAGAAACAAAATGAAAGCAGAGAGGAAAAGAGACCAGAGAAAACAAGAAAACACAATTCCTGGAGAATCTTACGCACTTTCTCCTTTTAAACCACTTTGTTTATTTACCAGAAATAGTCTATATGATGAAGGTCTAAGACGCTGAAAACTTACTTTCCTGCTTGATGTGCCCTTCATGCCTCACTGTTAGGACTCATGTATGGGGTCCTCTTAAAGGACAATTACACAATTCATACTATTTTTCTACAGGCAAGTATTCACTAGGAAGCATCCTCTCAACTGACAACATGGGCTTTCAAAGTCCAGTACTTGGGGGGTAATTTGTAAAAAAAAAAAAAAAAAAATGGATTACCAATCACACCATTTCACTTTGTAACTTTAGCTATGCAAATTATGACAGAGATAGAGCCCACCTTCTGTGTTTATGCTTTCAGTTCATTTTACTTACTGTGTTTTCAAAATGTATTTTTAATTTGTCTTATTTTGTTTCTCTTTCTCTTTTTTCCTTTTCCTTTTTTTTATTAAAAAAAAATATGCAATTCTCTTTTCTGTCTACAAATCCAAAGCTTCTTCGGATGTTTTCCTTCAAGGTATACTGTTTTTGGAATGGAAATTTCACTGCATGCGACTGCTGAGTTAACTATTAATGCTTCCCATGGTGCTTTATTGTTTTTAATGAGTGAACACTTAAATAATCTACTAGATGATGGGACACTCAAGGTGAAGGACACTAAACATCCCTCTAGAATTGATTCAGTAACTAGACATAATTTGCATCTATTTCGATTCTACGTTCAGCTCAAAACCACAAGGCCAATCGTTATCATAGGTAACAAGTCTTCTTTAAGCCCAAAGTCCATGTCTTATAATATATATTTAATAAAATCCATTTCACCTGTTATAATTTACATATTCTTTATATATATATATATGTACCTATTCATATATATAAACACTGTTAAAGCTAAAATTTAACTCTGTAAAGACATTAAAATGAGATTTAATTTTTTTTAGGAACTTAGTCTCTATATACTTGAGAACTTTATATTAATAAAACTGTCTTTACCAGACTGTAGGTTAAACTCCCTTTCCTTTCCAGCCAGAGTCAATGTGGGGCCTGATGGCTCTGTGAAATATTGAAATGAGATTTCTGTTCTCTCTAATAACTGATTTAGAAACTACAGTTTATATCCATATACTTTAAAAGCTATAAAAAAGCCTTGAGTTTTGTTTTAATTTTATTATTAGTTATGCATTCAATCTTAGTTTACCTTGTCATTAGTTGCAATTCTTTTTGCTAAGAAAAACTAAAAGTAATGATATTAATTTATTTTGGAATTCTCAATCTCATTCAATGTATATAAACACTGACAGCTTTAAGCTTCAAGTTGGTGAATATTAGACAAACTACATACTTTTAATACATAAATTAAATCTTTGTTGCATAAAATCATTGAACTTCTTTACTTCTCCATGTGTATTAGCATTTGCTACCAAAATTATTCGATATAGTTATTCAGTACAATGGGTCCTATTTGCCTATAAGCTAGCATGACATGCAATTTGATTTGAAAATCAAAGCATTTTTATTTCTCTATTTTACTCACTTGCAGCATCATTAACTAGCTTCATGTAACCAGCTTCACATTTAATAATTAATAGAATGAGATTCCATGTAGTTTGATTTAAATATTTATACTTTGATTTCTTTTGGTGTTCTATAGTCTTGCTGTAGCTATTAGCTTGATGACATTATTTCCAGCTGCACTGCTTAAGCTCAAAATCTGAAACCTGCAACCGTGCTATCTTTCTGAGTTCAATTTTACCATCGTAGATCACGATGTCATAAGCAATTTTCTGAATACTCATTTCAGATTCATCATCTCATTGATGACATTGTGGATGACATTGTTTTCTATAGCTCCAGTAACTAACTTTGCTCTGTCTCCTTACCTACCCTGTCTCAGGCCCCTACCATTGATATTCGTCCCAGATCAGCAACCATTCAAATGAACAATGCCACACACCTTCAAGAGAGGGATGAAGAATATGGTTATGAGTGTTTGGATGGCAAAGACTGTGCAAGTTTCTTCTGCTGTTTTGAAGATTGCCGAACAGGAGCCTGGAGACATGGGAGGATACACATTCGCATTGCCAAAATGGACTCCTATGCTCGGATCTTCTTCCCTACTGCCTTTTGCCTGTTCAATCTTGTTTACTGGGTCTCCTATCTTTATCTGTAAGGAGGTATGGGTTTTATTGATAGGGGTCTTATTCGCTGAATCTCATGGAGAGAAAATGTCCTTTCTAAGTCCAATGATATGATCCCCTATGTGGTCACTGAGTGTGTTTCTCTGTCTCAACCTAGTAATGCATATAACGTCATACTATCCGTGCCCAACTCTCCTTTGGTTATTGTAATTTGAATTTCAGTGTGCACTGTCTTTCAAACCTGCAAGGCAAAGTAAAGTTAGAACAAGAGCTGTTACACTAAGATACCTTTGAGCAACAGCAATGAAATCAGTGAAAGCTGGGAGTGTTTAAGTGGTGTTATCTATCAGTCTTTGATTCACATATAGTTTAGTACAAAAGGTATAAAGCTGTGCGTTATGTTCACTTGGGGTCAAGTTGTGATAAACTGGAACAAATTAGAATACCTCCTGTATCTGTGAAGAATCACAATAGAAAAGCCTAGATTAGAACTCTATTACACCTTTATTCCAAGGTAGGAAGCAAATTTCCTTCATATCATGTGTACAGTGATGTAAATATTTCAGTAATGTAGAATGCTTCAGGTTTAATGCATGCATCTCTTTAGAGCCAAAATAAATGAACTCTTGTTATCATCATATAGCATTGTCTTTTATTTTATTTCTTTGGGCTACAAAATAATATATTAATATAATTACAAGGATTTGGGCTTCAAATTGAAGGGGTGTTCACTACCTTCTCCTTCATGCATGAAAATTCAGGTTTTAAATTATGTTTGCCTTGTATGACATTAAAACACCTTGAGTACAATTTAGGCTGATTGACATTTGATAGCTCTAACTATGCCCAACTTCATCACTAGCATATAAAGTAAATGTATGTGCTTGCTGATGTTTTACCTTACTTTGAAGATGTGTGTTCTTAACAGAACTTGCTCTCTATCTCAATATCTGCTTCTAGTGATTATGAATGCCTTGTGGGCAGAGTCCTTGTCATTTCTTCTTTTAGTTCTCAACATCTTGCACTGTGCCTGGCATATAGTCAGTGCTCAATAAATATGGCTGGGAGCAACACATCCTCTTGTAGTCTGGTGAATAACTTTTTCTGACCCAGAACAAGTGGTTCATCTTTTCACATTACTGTTGATATGTGATGCTTCTTTATCTGTAGAAATAACCAGAGAATCTAAAGAACTGTAGTTTATATGTTCATCTCTAAAAATTTGTTTTAGGCAAAGTGTATTTATTTTAAAATAATATCTATTTCCTATACCTATGTATGCAATTGATGAATTAAGCATAGAGTTCTTGATTATTCCATTTAAAAAATAAGTATATCTGCTAAAACTTCTGCTTGTGAACCTATGAAAGGATGTACAATATTCATACTTGACTGGTATACAGTATGCTTGAAAACAATGTACTGAAGGTTAAATTAAAAACAGGAACAATATTGAGTAACTTGCATGGAGGACATAGCGCCTCTGACTGTGGGCTCATTTTGATCCATAGTAATTAAATGGAGTGATTGGCTGACTTCAGACATGTTGAGTTGGAAGTTAATGTGATTATTCTGAGTCCTTATTTTTCTAAAATATGACCCTATAATCAGTTTTTCTTTAAGGAAATATTGATTCAAATCAATGTTAAATCATAGAGTAACTCTATAGATAATAACAAGACAATTAAAGAAAGTGTTTCTACTAATAGAAAAACCACATGAAGTCATTATAATTCATCTGGATGAATCTTGAAAACATTCAGCTGCTGGTTTTACAAACCTTTAATATACCAGTGCTTTAGCATCTAACCTCAAACAGATGTAAATAAATGATTAATTTCTCATTTTCAAATGTCAAAATAGTCAATGTTGACTCTTTGGGAGAGTTGCTGGCAAATTTAATTTGTGAGAAACAAGTTATTATTGTCAACTTGAAATGTGTTTTGCGGTCAGGACATGAAAATAAAAATTAAAGCTAGTTTTCCAACATGTGTATAACACTGGCAATATGGATATATATTATACATCATCCAATTCTTAATCATCAGCTGCTCCATGTCTATGTATTTGCAAACCTTTTCACAAAAGAATTGGCTAACATATGGACTTTTACAATAAAAATGCTGCATTCTAATTCTTGGTGGCACCTCAGTTGTCTGGTTGAAATGTTTTCTGTTTCTTTTTCAAGGGTGATCTCCTGTTTCCAATTTCATTTCCACGAGTACCCTGAGATTTACTGGTAAACTCTGTTTCCAGTATTCAACATGTGACTCTCTTTACTACAGAGCCAAATGAATAAATGAGATAAGCATTTGTGGATAGAGTAAAGAAGGAAGGCACAAGAATTAATGATATTGAGGAGGACCCCGACTTATTCTGTACAGGACCTTTAATGCAAATGTCTATTGACTCTGTTCTCAGAGTTGAAATTAAAGCATCACTCGAATGCTGCTTGACAAGGCAACAGCTAGAAGCCTCTATTTTATAAGTTATAAATTAGAAATTATAACATCACCCCAGTCAATGATACCTAATAGGTGGTCAAACATTTTCTCTCACTTCCAGTGTACCCATGTACTTCAGTTCCTTCCAACCAAATTTGCCCCCTTATAGTATAGAAATATATCATATCTTTCTTAAGATGATGCTAGGCAATATTGTTCTCTTTTAGAGAAGTGATGATGAAAGAGATTCTGTCTCAAACAAGGTAAAAAGTGAGGACAGACATGAAAAACACTCCTACCCCTTACACACACACACACACACACACACACACACACACACACACATACACACACAGAGATGGATACACACATAGATAGATACAGGTAATGGATAGATAGATAGATAGATAGATAGATAGATAGATAGATAGATAGATAGATAGATAGATAGGTAGATAGATGATACATAGATACATATATACATACATACATACACACACATACATACATATATACATGCATACATAGAGACAAAAAGAGAGAAAAGCAAACAGAGACACAAATGCAGAGAGACAAAGACAGAAAGTAGAGGGATGATAGGAGGAAGAGAGGAAGAGATGAATTATAGGTTGAAAATTGAGGTCTGTTAAAAAAATTCTTATAAACCAGAATAGTTACCTTTAAGGTCCAGATAACCCCCCAATGAATCACATTTCCCAACTTTGAAACAGAGAGACCTAATGATCTCCGATTCAATGACAGTGTCCCATTTTCTCAGAGGTCTTTGAAATTCTCCTGAGAATAAAATAATGAAGCCAGATACTGACAATCTGTTCTACTTCCCCTGCATGTCATTGTCTTGCCCTGCTGTGTCTTCCTGCTTCTGATTTAAACATCTGTTTTTCACCTTCTGTTCAGGTCACGATAGTTTTCACCAGTGCCTTATCTTCAGCTAAGGGCATATTCTTGTGTAAAGCTTGCATTTCTCTTTCATCTCAATGTTATCCTGACTACTAGCATTAAACTCTGTGATGAAGGTCAAATTAAATTAACCAAATGGTGTTGTCTGTGGGGATTATGTAGGGGAAAAAAGTGCTGCTTATATGCTCTGTCACTATGGATTTTTGTCAAAGGTGCAGAAGGTAGGGGAATGACCTCCTCTACAGGGACTGCAGTGTTTTCAGTGAACTGCAGAAGGTCACATGGCTTGCTCTTTCCACCTTGTTTCATAGGTTTTCTGAATTTGGAAGTAAAGTTCTGGTATATATTATCTTTCTGTAAATCCATTAGGATCCATCATGCTTGAAGACTCCTTTTCTAAAACTTTCCTCGACTCCATTAATTACAAAAATTCTGTACTTTTATAAAACTAACTGTTATTTTACATTTCCACATATCCATATGTGATAATACTTACCATTCAATATTTCTTCTACTTCTTTCAGAATTCTCATTTAAAGACAAAGGAACCTGAAATTCTGAAATCATTTTTAAAAATTCCAGACCTATATCTAGCTTTGTCTCTAAGGCATGGGACAAGAGATGCCTGCCTGAGGGTTCTTGTAGCTATTTTCTACAGAATATTTCCTTCTACTATTTTGCAATACAATGGTGCTGTTTATTATAGTCAGCAGTGGCTAGCCTTTATGATTCCTTCTAGGAGTATAGAGAATAAGACAATTATGTAGCCAATTTTAAGTTTCTTTTGAAATATTTTGGGTTATAAAAATGGAGAGTCACAGGCTCTTATCTCATATTTCATGTGTACAAAGCCTGGCTCCGATACAACATGTTATATCAGTTACTTTACTTGTAATAGGATCTCCCTGTATAGTCCAGGATGGCCTTGAACTCTCGCTCCTCCAGTTTCAGTATCTAAAGCACTAGAATTACAGATATGTGACTGCACACCTGTTTCAGTATTGTACCATTCTTATGTGCTTCAACTTTCTCATTCCCAAAAAAAGTTAGAGACACTATTGGCACTGATTATATATTTTCATTATACAAATAGTTGAGATAATGCTATGTAATGAATCAATGTTAATTATCCTCCTCAGCAAAAAAAATGAAATTACAAACAATAGTAACAAGTATTAGAATCATGTTTTATGCTGTTCAGTGGCTATCATCTACACGAATACTATTTTACCACTAAAATGAGAAAGAAAACAATAATTATCCCATCAATAGCATAAGAATTTTCCAAAATACTCCTCTCTGTGAGATTAGTTTCACATAGTTGAATGAGGGTGTTAGACCCTTTCTCTTTCCAATGGTCTTTTAATTCTATTCCTCCCTTGACATTTATTAGAGCTGATATTATTGGTTTCAATTGAACTTCTGAGTGTATTAAACTATATTATCTCCATGTAGCCACTTATTATTTTGCATTGCGACTCCTCTCAAGTACTTCTCAATAGACTTTCCCATCTTTGAATATTCTACTGGATCTAGGATATTTTTATGGCTTTACTAACATACAGTAAGCTATTTCCTTTTATCTTGTCCACTATTTGGTATGATTTAGAATGACCTAATCCTAATGTTTACTTCATCAAAGTACTGAACATTCACCCAGTCATCCTAGTAAGCAAAATTTACATGCACAAATGCTGTAACAAGAATATGGCACGTATAATTCAGCCTTCATTTACATCCTAAATCAGGGCATTTATCTTTATGTCTATCTTACTGCTATATAAATTTTCCTCATATTTTCTCTGAACCTTGTGTGTATTATGGTTCTGAGATGTAGTCTTTTATCAAAGTAATTTTGATTAAGCACCTATAAAGTCAATTCAGCAGAAAGCTTTCAGTACATACAGAAGCACAGGCTTCATGATAGGCACTCTGAGGTCAGAAAGAGAACAATTGAAGGCATGCCTTGCCTTGGAACATCAAGAATATGACAGAGGAATAAATGAAAACACAAAGAACTCTAAAAGGACTACACACAATAGTCATTATAGAAGAAGACATTGTTCTACCTGAGAGTAAATCCGGGAAAGCTTTTTATTTTTTTTAAACAAAGCTCTGCCAAATGTAAGACTTTATCATTTATTTAGGGACCTCATTTGTGATTACTAATAAGGAGTAATAGAAATTTGCAAAATTTGAAGAATTATCACAAGTTCACTACCCACTCCTAAGAACATACCCTCTTGTCCACATGTGTTTAAACATGTAGATGAAATAGACACATAGGTAAATTAATTAATAAAATCACAAATATAACTCTGGAGATTTATAAGTATAGGGTGGATATTGTATATATTTATATTTTAGCACAATTTTTTATGCACATATGACTTTATATAATACACATTTTTTGTCTTTCTGTTGCTATTGCTCAGTTATACCATAGGAAAATTGGCATATATATTTGTTGTTGTTGTAATTAAATAATGCTATAAGAAACACATTTGTTAGGCATTATGTGTGCCTTCCATAGATTTTATTGCATAAAATTCACCTATATACATGAGTTTTGTTGACTAAAAGGTAGGATCATTTATTAATTAACAAACTGACATAAAATAGGTGATATGCTTCAATGTATATTAATAAAATAAAATTAATGAAGGGATTACTTACCAATCTAACGTCCACCAATAAAGGGAAGGTATGCTATTATGGGTTCAACTGTGGAAAGTCATATTACCTATATTTACTTCCTCATATTACTGTTTCAAATTACCTAAACTTAGTGACATAGCCTAGTTCAAGTACTCAAGTCTGAACTCTGTCAGTCTCGTAGACTAATGAGGAGGTAAGTACACAGGGATGCATTTGTTCTGGAAGGTTCCCTTTCTTTCTCCAGGATCTATCATTCTTTATTATTCATTTCCTAGTGTTCCTCTTTTGAAGTCAGAAAAATTGTGTCACACAAATGTTGCCTTTGTTTTATCCCTAGGTTTGACATCATGATTCCTACTTACAAGAATTATTGTAATTATATCAGGTCATATTGACAATTCAGAATAATCTTCTCTTCCCTAAATTCTTACTGGTGCTTAAAAACTCAATTTTCAGAACAGATAGTATAATGTTTATCATCTTTAGAAATTAAAATATTGATTCTTTAAGAAGGATCCACTCTTCTGCCTACCATAACATCTTAGTGGGGCATGTTCCCTGGCCAGTGAGAAGGCTCAGTGGATAAAGTCTCCTGTTGTAAAACTTCACAACCTGAGTTCAAAGCCCAGGACCCATTTGACAGAAGGATAAAACTCAATTCTATAAGTTGCCCTATGACATCATGTTTTCCTGGTATGCATGCACATATACCTGTGCATGTATACAGGCACATATGCATATATATATAAACAAATTAATAATGAGTTATTGTTAAAACTTGCATAAAAGAGAAAGGAGTCTTAAATGGGATTCAAAAAAAAGCAGAAGCTGCATACCAAGAGCATTAGCTCTAATAAAGGCAGCCATTTCTTTTTGCTTGTTTGTTTGTTTGTTTTGTTTTTTTTAATTTTTATTAGATATTTTCGTTATTTACATGTAAATTTCTCCCTTCCCAGTTTCCCCTCTAAAAAACAAAGGAACAAACAAAAACAACAAAAACAAACCCCAGCTGCCTCCCTACTCCCCATGCCTAAGGCAGCCATTTCTAATAAGCACTCAGTCAGGAGATTCACAAAGGGGTCAGTCTCAGCTTCCTCACTGACTCATGTGAGGACTGATGGCCAGTGGATTCATAGAAGCAAAATGTATATCACCCTGAAAACCTCTCCAAAACTTAGCATTTGTGATACGAAAAGAGAGAATTTCTATTTGTAGACTGCAGCTATTATACGTTTGAAGAAAATGAGAAATTTGGCCATTTCAGTTGCACTGTTATTTTGTCAAAATGATGTCCTTTTAAAAGGATTGCATGGGTGTACTGTCTTCAAAATTCTACAATATAATAAGTAAAGTGGGTTGACAAAAATCTCAGAGTAATACCAACTTAAAAGTTTGGAACAGAAAGGTATGCAAAGGGGAGGCCCTACATGCTTCATAATAAATCTCTAAAGTTAAAAAAAAATGCTGATGCTATTCAGTTAATAGTAGTGGATGCAAAACAGAGTAAAACTGTTAGGGATTGGTGCTTGACCATGGGATGGGTCTCAGGTTGGGCCAGTTGTTGGTTGGTCATTCCCTCAGTCTCTGATCCTTCCTCCATGTCTGCATTACTTGTAGATAGGGCAGATTTTGGCTTGAACCTTTTGTGGGTAGATTGGTGTCTCTGTTGCTCCTATGGGATTCTTGTCTGGCTATAGGAGGTTGCCTCTTCAGGTTCTGTATCCCTAATATAATGAGTCACAGCTAAGGTCACTCCCATTGATCTTGGGTTCCTCTGTTGTTCAAGGGCATGTCTCATTCTGGAGATGCCACCCCCCTACTTCCTCACACCAGTTAGTTGCAGATTTCCATTTATTTTCATATTCATCTAGCCAACGCTCCTGTTCTTCTCCACACCTGGTCATGAATCTTCAATTCCCTTTTCTGTACCCTCTCCCTCTCGCTTCCCTCCCTCTATCTTCCTCTTATGCTTGCAGACAGTAGCATATTGTTCTCTGAGAGGCTCCATTCAGCAGCTTACTCAGACAGATACAGACACCCACAGCCAAAGAGTGGATGGAGCTGAGGATTCTTATGGAAGAATAGGAGGGAGGATTATGGGTCCTGATGAGGATAGGAACTCCATAGGAAGAACAAATGAGTCAACTAACCTGGGCCCTTGGGACTCTCAGAGTCTGAAACAACAACTCAAGAATATACAGCTGGACCTAGGTCCCCCAGCTCATATGTAGCAGATATGCAGCTTGACCTCCATGTGGGTTCTGAACAAGTGGAACAGGGGCTATTCCTAAAGCTGTTGGCTGTGTGTGGGATACGTTCTACTAGCTGGGCTGTCTTGTCTGGACTCAGTGGGAGAGGAAGTGCCTAATCTCCCAGAGGGGAAGGATTGTGAGATGGAAGGGGATGTAAAGTAAATAAATAATATATATATGTACATATTAAATTATATTACTTATATATAAGTTATATATTAAATTAAATTAAGTAATATATATATTAAATTATATATTAATTTGAGAAAAAGAGTACTGGATGCTTTTCCAGAACCTCCCTGGGTTGAATTCCCAGCACCCTAATGGCAGCTGAAAATTATCTGTAACTCCAGTTCCAGGGTACATGACACCCTTTGCTGGCCTCACTGGACATCAAGCACATGATACACAGACACACATACAGACAAAATTATATATATATATATATATATATATATATATATATATAATATATGTATCATATGTAGATTTATACATTTATATATGACAAAAATAAAGAGTTCTTTAAGAAACAACATTATGTTAGAATATTAGAGGTCCATATGATTTACTTTTGAATGAGTTTTATAAAGGTCAGGTAAATGTCTTTATCCAACTGTTTTCCACAAGTTAATGTGGGTTAATAGCCTAAGCACTCTGCCTAGTCCCCACAGCAAGGCTGCCAAGTCAGTCAGGCGTTCACAGGCCAAGCCAGCCCTGAGCTGCTTTAGCCAAGAGTGGACCTTTTGAGCCAACACTTCTCCTCTGTTATCACAAGGCTTAAAAAAGGCAGAGCTCTGAGTCATTGGAGGCCCAAGAGCACAATTCTATATGAGTTCAAAGCTAAAAATAACAAAAGCAAAGTCCTATTTTTACAAATGCAATGACTACAAAGACAATTACATTTTAATTGTCAACTTAAGCCAAAGTGACAACAGCTGAACCTTTTGAAGTGAACAGTTTGTTCTGTCTTTCTTTAATATTTCCAGTGTGAGTGTGTCTAAATAAATGTAAGTCCCATTTATAATGAATGAGCCTTTCTTATGAAGTTACAAGCTTCTTAAAGGTAAGTCTGCAGAATCTACCTGTCAATCTCAATTTTCTACAAACAGAACTTAACATACTAATATATCTTCATATATATATATGCATCATCAAAATGTTCTAAGGCTAATGCTTACAAAAATTCCTAAAAAAAAATGTAAAAATAATATTGTCTTTTTAAAAAATCAAAATCAAGAAGAAATACACTCAAGCATCTATCTCGCTCACAATAGGGTACGGTAGGCCCTCCCCTATCAATCATTAATTGAAAAAAACACCTTACAGCAGATCTTATGGAGATATTTTGTTAATTGAGGTTCCCTTCTTTCAGGTGACTTTAACTTGTTTCAAGCTAACACAAAATTTTTCATTACAAAATGATGCAACTAGACTTTATTGAAAAAAAAATGTGGCATACTGTTAACAGTAACATACTCTAAAATACAGAATCCACAACAGTCCTATAAATAAGGATGTTGCTGGATATGACATTGCTAACCTAGAGCAAAATGTCAAGCCCCAACAAGAAATGTTATGTCTTATATTTTTTGATTTTTTGTTTGCTTTTTTTTTTGCTTGTTTCATTTTGCTTTGGTTTTGTTTGTTTATTTGTTTGTTTGGTTGGTTTTGGAGACAGGATTTCTCTGTGTTGCTCAGGATGTCCTAGATCTCTCTCTGTAGACCAGGCTGACCTTGAGATCCACCTGCTCTCCCTCCCAAGCACTGGGATTAAAGCCAAATGGCACCACTGCCCAACGCTGTCTTAAAACTTTTATTTACTTTTTTGTGTTTGTATTCATGTAAATGTATGTCACATGTGTGTGTGTGTCCATGGAGGCATATTCATGAATATATTTTCTATGCCTACCTAAAAACATAGAAATTTATAAAATATTTATGTATATTTATTCATTTTATCACACAAAAGGCATGAGGCATACTATAGAAGATCTTATCAGGCACTGGGGTTTACAAGTATGTATTACTATGACTAGTATAATTTAACTATAATTATAAATTAATTTTATCTTTAAACAAGTAGTATGGAATTAGGACAAAAATTCCTGATTAAAAATATTTATATTTTGTATAAATGATCAATATAGAAATATATTTTAGAGAAATGAAACTTCTATCACAAAATAAGAACTAAATAGTAGTCCTTATGTAAATTCACCAAAGCAAAACATTCTGTTTTGGTTTTGACAATTGTTTTAAAAATTCAAAGTTGTATGCATTCACTTTCTGCTGATGTTTGAATATTTGCTGATGTTTGTCCTGCCCTAGGAGGCTGTCTCATTTTATATATTTCAAGAAAGTATTTGAAGACTCTACTTTTCCCACACCAAGCTTCTATTTTTAGCTCCCATTCTTTTATATATATATATATATATATATATATATATATATATATATATATATATATATAATTCTTGGATATCGAGGGTAGTGGCCCTGATACTGGAAATGTCTTTTCATTTTTACCATTGGTGGAGTCCAAGTAGCAACCGTCAGTCTGTGCTTCACTACCCTACAGTGTGATTTCAGATGTTCCAAAGTGACAAGGCACACTGCCCCTTTCCCCTCACCCCAACCCTATCATCTTGACCCTCTTGCCTTTACTCATGGCCACTAGGCTATAACACTGAAGAAAGTAGACTCTAAAGTCCTCTTCACTAATGTGGGCTGGTGAAGTACAATTAAATCACCAAGAAGAATGGGAGACAATAAAGCCATATGTTTGAGAAGGCACTCTGAAATGAGAGCAAGAAAGAAATGAAAGACAGGAAGAGAGAAAGAGACACACTGTGTGTATGTGTCTGTGTGTATGTGTATGATATAAATATATATTGAAATCTCACAGCATCTATAATCCTCTAAGGTAATCTGCTTTATTCAGTGATGCCTTTACTAAATTAGTCATTTGAAACATCTAAAGTATCAGGTGCCAGAAAGAATGCTTGATGGTGTGAAAAATAATGAAAAAAATTCCTAAAATTTTAGTTCTTTTTTTCTTTCCCTTAAATTGTCACTTATTTGATAAACAGTTTTGAATACCTATAAAGACAAAGACCAGCACAGCAAACACGCCTGCTGCTAGTACAACAGGAGTCTACATCTATCTGGTGTTAAGTACCCTAAGCTAAGTGTCCAGGACTTAAGAGTTATTCACCTCCACAGTTAACCTGCTTCCAACGAGTAACCAAAGGGAGCTTTGTTAGGTACAGGAAGCTGATCAAACAGGTTCTTTTGTAAATGTTAACCCTTCCTAAGCTGGGGTGACTCAGAGACATAAATTTTATAGATACTCCCAGCATTCCCCAATATACTAACTAAGCTTCGTATACCAGTGTTGGCAATACAACCAAACTTCTTTAATAATGGTGTCTCCTATATGTCTCTATACTCTTGCTATTGCTTCCTGTAGTCACTTTCAAAATCACATGCATTAAATTCTTCCTTTGGATTTTCATTCTGAGAAAACTAAACTAAAAGAAAGTTGTCTACCTTTGAACGGGTATAAACTGTGGTCATAAAAGCAAACAAGAAAGCTTCCAGTGAATTCAATGGTCATGATAATGCCTACTTCTCTTGAACAAAAGAAGCAGAACCTCATTGGCGAAAAAGGACCACAGAAGGACAATACCTCTGAGCCAAATTTAAAAGATGATATTAAGTATGGGAAAAAGAATAAAATTATTAGGCAGGAGAAAATTACCTCCTTAAAAAAAATCTTTAAAAAATATGCAGCATGGTTTGGAGCATGCAACGAAGTAGAGTCCTTTTGATAGAAGCAGCTAGGAATTTAAGCATATGTTTCCTCAGGAGTGACCTTGTATGCCTTGAATACGATTTTATCCTGAAGACAGTGGAATGATATTGACAGGTTTTAAGTAAACCAAAAAGTGACATGATCATATTTGACTTCTGAAATTCACAGAGAATGAATTGTGAAAAAATGGATTGGAGAAGTCATGACCTAAAACACGGACATCAGTTAAAAAAGAGCTTCAGGTCACTAGAGAAAAGATACTGTGGTGAACATTAGTGGTGGAGGGAAAGTACCATATTATTGTGTTATTTTGTCTTATTTGCTGTTGTCTGGAGCCTTGTTTGTTTTGTTTTTTTCTTGTAGGCCTGCTTTTCTGTGAAGGGAATAAAACAGAAGGGGAGTGGATCTAAAGGTGACAGCAGGTACTAAGAGCTAGGAAGAGTGGAGGGAGGGAAACTGTGGTGATGAAAGAGGAATCTATTTTGAACAACAACAACAGCAACAACAACAACAACAAATAATAATAATAATAATAATAATAATAATAATAATAATAATAATAATAAATAATAATAATAATAGGTACATACCATGCACATCCTTTTGGGTCTGAGTTACCTCACTCAGGATGATATATTCTAGTTCCATCCATTTGCTTGCAAAATGCAGGATGTCCTCCTTCTTTTAATAGCTGAGTAGTATTCCATGGTATAAATGAACCATAGTTTTTGTATCCATTCTTCTGTCGTAGGACATCTAGGTTGTTTCCAGCTTCTGGCTATCACAAACAAGGCAGTTATGAACATAGTGGAACATGTGCCCCTGTGGTATGGTGGGGCATTTTTTGAGTATATTCCCAAGAGTGGTATAGCTGAGTCTTCAGGTAGCTCTATTACCAATTTTCTGAGGAACCTCTAGCTTGATTTCTAGAGTGGTTATACCAGTTTGCAATCCCACCAGCAATGGAGGAGTATTCCTCTTTCTCCACATCCTCTCCAACATGTGTTGTCTGTCACCTGAGGTTTTCATCCTAGGCATTCTGATTGGTGTAAGATGGAATCTCAGAATCGTTTTGATTTGCATTTCTCTGATCACTAAAGACTTTGAATATTTCTTTAGGTGCTTCTCAGCCATTCAAGATTCCTCAGTTGTGAATTCTTGGTTTAGTTCTATACCCCATTTTTTGATTTGGTTATTTGGTATTTTTGGTGATTATCTTCTTGAGTTCTTTATATATTTTGGACATTAGTCCTCTATCCTGAGGTTAGTAAAGATATTTTCCTAATGTATAGGTTGCTGATTTGTCTTGTTGATGATTTCCTTTGCCTTACAGAAGCTTTCCAGTTTTGTGAGGTCCCATTTATCAATTTTTTATCTTAGAGCATGAGCCATTGGAGTTCTGTTTAGGAAATTTTCCCCTATGCCAATAAATTTCAGGCTCTTTCCCACTTTATATTCTATTAGATTCAGTGTATATGGTTTTATGTTCAGGTCCTTGTTCCACTTGTACTTGAGCTTTGTACAAGGTGACAAATATGGGTCTATTTTCATTCTTCTACATACAAACAGTGTGCATGATATGTACTCACTAATAAGTGGATATTAGCCCCCCAAAATGTACAGAATACCCAAGATACAGTCCACAGAACTCAAAAAGGTCAACAAGCTGAAGTGCCAAGTGAGGAAGCCTCAGTCCTACTTTGGAAAGAGAAGAAATCAATCACAAGTGGGGAGGGAAGGAGGGACCTGGGAGGGAAAGTGGATGGAGGGGCAGTGGGGGAAAGAGGGGAGCCTGATCTGGTATTAGGTAAGAGAAAGAGACTGAAGCCCTAAGGGCCAGCAGAAAGAATGGAAACAGGCAACCACAGGAAATAGGAGGTTGGGGCGACCCTCCAGAAAGCACCAGAGACCGGACAGGTAAGAGACTCTCAGGAATCAAAGTGAGTGACCCTAGATGAAATACCCAACAGTAGGGAGAGGGAACTTATAGAGTCCACCTCCAGCAGGAAGACAGGACATCAAGTGAGGGATGGGGTTGCCATTCTACAGTCAAATCTCTGACCCATAACTGTTCCTGTCTGAAAGAATTACAGGGATGGAAATGGAGAGGAGCCTAAGGAAAAGAAGGTCCATCAACATGTCTAAAAGTGGGATCCAGTTCAAGGGGAGATTCCAAGGCCTGACACTATTACTGAGGCTATGGAGAACTCACAAAAGGGACTTATCATGACTGCCCTCTGAAAGACCCAACAAGCAGATGAAAGAGTCAGATGCAGATATTTGCTCCCAACAAATGGACAGAGTCGGCTAACCCCTGTTGTTGAATTAGGGAAGGCTGCAAGAAGTTGAGGAAAAGAGTGACATCCTGTAGGAATAACAACAGTCTGAATTAATCTGGACCCCGAGATCTCTCAAACATTGGACCACCAATCAGGCAGCATACACCAGCTTATATGAGACCCCCAACAAACATACAGTAGAGGACTTTTGGGTCTGTGTTCATTCAGAGATGATGCACCTAACCCTCAAGATACTGGAGGTCCCAGGGAGATAAGAGGTCAGGTAGGGTGGGGGTAGGAACATCCAAGTGAAGACAGGGTGGCTGGGGAGGAGGTGTGGGATGTGGAGCAGTTGGAGGGTATATCAGGCTGAGTGAAGAATGGAATATGGAGTGTAAAATATAAATTAATGTATAAAAAATGAAAGAAAAGTAAATAAGAATAAATTTCAATAAAATGAGATATACAATAAAATAATAATAATAATAATAATAATAATATCTCAGAAGCTGTAAGAGTTTTGATTTATTGCAGAGAGGTGATAAAACAAAATGTCTAAATTTTTAGCTAGTGTGTTACTCCTGAACTGGAAGATTAGCAAATCAGAAGGAGGATTTCAATTTGGGAAATTATAGGCATACAATGAAATGCCTGGTGTCATAAATCAAGTCAATAACCTAGGCATACAACACAGAGGCCCTAAGGGTGAGGCTACTATGATTGTGCTGCTAAATGAACATAGTGACATATAACTGTCTAAATTTGCATCTTTATTCCAACAGATAAGCTCAGCTCAAAGACCAAATCAGAAAAAAAGTTTCTTTGTGAAGTTGATTGTGGCTAATGTTGGGCTTCTGAATTAGTGTAGAGAAAAGGTGAGTATAATTTTCAGTTATAAATCAGACATCTTTATCACCCTTCTTTTCATAGATACTCAAGACCCATGGGATAAGAAGAGCCAGTAAGATAGAGTCAGAGATCCAGGAAGACTGAATTGAAGCCCTCTCCTCTAGACATACTTACTGAGACAGTCAGGAACTCAAAACAGTTCTGGTTGCCTGCACATGATCAAGCTAGTCACTATTCTAACATGAAAAGCAATAGAATTTTCAAGTCCTGATTCTTTACTGAGCTATTGACATTGGGTGGTTTTGAAGGGAGAGAGAATCAGATATCATTAAGGTTATGGTCATTGGTTGTTCAACCATGTTCCAATGGATGGCACTATAACTAATAGTAGATGTCAGCACAAATTATGTTGGTGGGTGATTTAAAAAATTTAAAAGAGGACATGAATTTGGGAGGAGATAATGAGGTGGTGGATGGATCTGAAAGTTGGTAGTAAGAGGGGACTATGACCAAAATACATATACAAAATACACTGTATTAAATTTTCAAAGAATTAATACTAAATTACATTTTAAGAAAAGAAGTGCAGTATTAAAAGACTCACGGGATGCTGCTCAATAAGTGATTTACCATAGTATTAGTAAAACTGGCATTCTATATAATACTCAGGGTTGATAACAAGACTGTGTGTAAGGTGATTAATTATTAATGTAAAAGCTACCAAGGAGTAGATGCAAGTTCAAGCAGTGAAATTTTTATTTCTCAAATAAATGTGAACTAATTTAACAATATCATTTTATTGACTCCATAGACTTTCCTCCTGATTCGTCACAGAAAATTATAATCAACTTTGCAAAAGTATCTCGTTCTGAATTTTTATGTATAGATATTATTTGTTCTAGAATGTCCTCCCAAATGGAAACATAAATTCTTTCTTGCAAATTTTCTTTTAAAATGGACAGTACATCTGATAACCAGTCATATTGTCACATAGATCTCTATTTTATATTTCTGAATAAAATGGTGTTATAATAAAATGGTGTTGTATAAATAAAATGCTACTCTTTATCCATCTACCATTAAGGGGATTTCTAACAAATCTGCTGTAGATACTGATTTTTGAATCAATTGGGCACACATGAATTCAAGTTTCTTGGGCAGATAGCTAGTGAGGGAATTTTAGATCAGACAATAAAGGCTTCTTGAATTTTAGAGTTAAACCACTAGAACTTAGCCTTTTACATTGTAGTTCGTAACCCCCAACAAGAATGTATAATCAATCCCTCCAGTTGTACAAATCCCCAAAACATTTTCTGTTCTCACATCAGTTAATTTTAGTCACAGAAATGCATGAGTTCTACTGTGCTTGGTTTCAATTATTTATCGTTTAAGATGCCTAAGTGGAACTGAAATTCCTGTGAAGTCATGAGTATCTGATTTTGGTTTTGTGTGTGTTTGTAGCATCTGCGTGAATCATCTCCTTAAAAGGACTATTTTTCTATTGAAAGTGCTGTACCAAAGGGTCAGTGCTAGAATATGACTGAATTTATTCTAGTACAAATAATGCAATATCAGATGGTTCAAGCTATCAAACTGTTGATTAAATATAATTCCACTGAGTAAAGCCATTACAGAGAAGTGTTCAGGAGTGAAATCACATTTTATCTGCTTTCATCACAGTTAATGCTATTGGTTTTTAAAATTTAACCTCTCATACACATCTTAATTTCTTACTAGTAAACCTGGATATATTAACACCATAAGCATAAGGTAAGATAAGCATAAGGATACTTCTGCATAGAAGTCTGCCTGTCCATCTCTTTACAATATGTTGAATGAACTTTGTTATCTGGAATTATAACTCATGCAGTCATAGTAATTTGGTGGCCAAAGAATTTCTAACTTGTGCCTTATAAAATCATAGTACACATGTTGCTTAATTTTGAATGTATTAGTAAGGCTATCTCCACTTTTTCTGGACTTCCTGCCTTGTGCCTTATTAAGTACTTTCCAAAGAGATATCTGTTTAATAAGTATATACATAAATATATACATATATATTCCTAAATATAAATACAACCTTCTTAGTATGTATGCTACTTTTATGTGGCTGACCAGTTAGTAAGATGATGATGATGATCATGATGATGATGATGATGATGATCATGATCATGATGATCATGATGATCATGATGATAAAGATATGTGACTGTAAGTTTGAGAGTAATCGTAGGGAACAAGGGTAGAAGGAAATGAATTGAAGTTGGAAAATGCTTCAAATATATGCTGACTTAAAAATTAAAAAATAAACAAAGATTGTATAACCAGGGAAGGACAGTGCATGCTTTTAATCCCTAGCATTCTCAACTGAGGAATACCGAATGGCTGAGAAGCACCTAAAGAAATGTTCAACATCCTTAGTCATCAGGGAAATTCAATTCAAAACAACCCTGAGATTCCATCTCATACCAGTCAGAATGGCTAAGATCAAAAACTCAGGTGACAGCAGATGCTGGCGAAGTTGTGGAGAAAGAAACACTCCTTCATTGCTGGTGGAATTGCAAGCTGGTACAACCTATGGAAAACAGTTTGGTGGTTCCTCAGGAAACTGGACACAGTACTACCAGAGAACCCAGCTATGACACTCCTGGGCATATACCCAGAAGATGTTCCAACATGTAATAAGGACACATGCTCCACTATGTTCATAGCAGTCTTATTTATAGTAGCCAGAAACTGGAAACAACCTAGATGTCCCTCAACAGAGGAATGGATACAGAAAATGTGATACATCTACACAATGGAATACTACTCACATATTAAAAACAATGAATTTATGAAATTCTTAGGGAAATGGATGGATCTAGAGAATAACATCCTAAGTGAGGTAACCCAGTCACAAAAGAGCACATATGGTATGCACTCTCTGATAAGTGAATATTAGCCCAGAAGATAGGAATACCCAAAATACAATCCACAAACCACAAGAAACTCAACTAGAAGGAAGACCACAGTGTGGATCCTTTGTTACTTCTTAGAAGGGGGAACAAAATATCTATCTAAGGAGTTGCAGAGACAAACTATGGAGCAGAGACAGAAAGAAGGACAATACAGAGACTGCTCCACCTGGGAATCCTTTCCATATTCAATTATCAAACCCAGACACTATTGTGGATGTCAGCAAGTGCTGGCTGACAGGAGCCTGATATAGCTATCTCCTGAGAGGCTTTGACAGTGCTCAACTAATACAGAAGTAGAGACTCAAAACCATCCATTGGACTGAGCATAGGGTCCTCAATGAAGGAGCTAGAGAAAAGACCCAAGGAGCTGAGGGGTTTGAAGCCCCTCAGGATAAACAACAATATGAACTAACTAGTACCCTCAGAGATCCCAGGGACTAAACCACCAACCAAAGAGTACACATGATGAGACTAATGGCTCCAGCAGCATATGTATAGCAGAAGATGGCCTAGTCCGTCATCAATGGAAGAAGAGGCCATTAGTTCTGTGAAAGTTCTATGCCCCAGTGTAGGGGAATGCCAGGGCCAGGAAGTGAGAGAGGTGGGTTGGTGAGCAGGGGGAGGAGGGAGGTAACGGTTTGTTTTTTTGTTTTTGTTTTTGATATTTTTTGGAGGGGTAACCAGGAAAGGAGATATCATTTGAAATGTAAATAAAGAAAATATCTAATAAAAAAAAAAAGCAGATGCAGGTAGATCTCTGTAAGTTCAGTTCAGTCTTGCCTATATACAGAATCCTAGGATAATTAAGGTTACATAGTCACTCCATAAATACCAGTGTATGATTTTTGTGTCCATAATAATTTTCTGAATAGTGTTAAAAAGGAGATATAAGGATTTATCACATTTCTTTCTAAAATGTGCTTGCATTTAGCATCTCAATGAAAAGAGTGCAACAAATACACAGATTCTATCTAGTGCAATATATGACAATAATAACTGGGATTTAAATACATGGATTCCATCTAGTCTAATATATGAAGATCATAACTGGGGTTTAAATACATGGATTTCATCTAGTCTAATATATGATGATAATATCTGGGGTTTAAATACACAGCTTTCATCTAATCCAATACATGAATATAATAACTGGGGTTTAAATACATGGATTTCATCTAGGCCAATACATGAAGGTAATAACTGGGGTTTAAATACATGGATTTCACCTAGTCTAATATATGAGAATAGTAGCTGGGGTTTAAAAATGTAGTTCTATGTCAAAAGCTCCTTCAGTGCTGAGTATGTGGCATGAATGTGAAGGCTTTCTGATATTTCAGCTTCATATCTTTCTCCCAGTGTTAATGTTGATACCATTTCTGGACTCTTTGTCATGAGATACAAAAGATAAATAATGTATCACTGCCTATAACTTTAAAGGAAAACAAAACCTGGACAACTGTTGGGTACAATAACTTGTTCATCAGGTTTTCTAAAGATTTAGTATATTTTGTTTGTTCCTTAATAATTTATTTCTACAAGAGCATCACCTAGAATTCAGGGAAATTAAAATATCATGTGTCTTCTCAGTGAAAAATATGGTATCTACTGATGCATCAAGTGTTTCTGAACCTTTACATTATATCTTAGAAATTTCCCCAAGTTACATTATTATTTCTATTTCAAATATCTTGGGGTGCGTTCCTTATGTCAAGTGAATAAGAATACAAATACCGTGGAAAACTGCATTCTCGTGTATGGTATCTAAAGATATTGGTAATTAGTGTCCCTTTGCCATCTCTTGCTATGTTCCATCTTCCAGGCTTCAAAAGTTCATATTGGACATACTTAAGCTGACTACAAAGATTATGCAGTGAGACATGTTGTTATATCAAGATGCCAATATTGGTATTCATTCTGATCAAGATATCATTTTAAGACTCTACTTCAGTATGACTCAGATGATGCCAAAAACAAATTCATTGAATTTCAGCCTTTTGGGTATACATAAAGAAATATGAGTAATTACAAATATTATCATCACTTGAATAAGTCCAAAAATAAAATTTGTAATACCTGTCATGGAGAGTACACAGCAGTTGTTACTTTATAAATCATGTGGTCACAACACATACACACACACAGTCACACATACCATGATCTTATTTTTGAGTGAGTATAATATGAATTTTATAGAACTTACTTCTGAAGGGAAGCTTAAACTTTAACTCACTCACTTAGTAAATGAAATAAAAGAAATTGCATGACAAGCAAACCATCAGATTCCAGATATGGGAGAACAGAATACCAGCCCTGTGTAAGGAAACTCAGACAGCATTGTTCCACCTGAGTATACCTGGTGGTAGCACCTTTAGAGTGTTAGGAGGGTTCACTTATAATCTACTACAATCATTATCACTGCTAACACTATAATACTGTTCTTATCATATGTTCACATTTCAAACAATATAGTTTTTCTACCTAGCGCTTCATACTGTCATAGCTGTACCAGCTGTAAAATGATAAGTATGAAAGACATCATGAAATGTCTCAAGAATATTTCTTCACAGCATAAAATCCCATACTTAAAAGTTGGAGGAATGATGTGCTGGAGGGGATATA
Source organism: Mastomys coucha (assembly GCF_008632895.1). Taxonomy (NCBI): domain Eukaryota; kingdom Metazoa; phylum Chordata; class Mammalia; order Rodentia; family Muridae; genus Mastomys; species Mastomys coucha. The sequence continues at coordinate 37,013,936 of NW_022196911.1, read as the reverse complement.
GAAGGAATTGATGCTGTGAGACTGAATCTGATACATATTTCATATATATATGGCAGTCTAAAGAATGAAGGAAAATGTTTTTTGTAAAAAGAACCCATTTTTATGTGTCACCTTTCTGTATCTTAATCTTGGTGACATTTCTGTGTCTTTGACATAGGATACAGGTCAATACTTTATATCTGACATATCAACATTTTAAAAAGAGCAAAGTTCTTTAATACTATCAATGTTTCAGCTGAATCATTTTCTAGAATGGTTACTGCTGTATTAAAGTGTACTTAGCAATAGCATTCCCCTTTTGTTATTTCCACAGTTGTGAAAATAGAAACAGCTCTAGATTTGACAAAGGGCCTGTGATTGGGGAGGATGTGTGTAATATAGTAGTTGAGAAACCCTGGGCATTGGAGAACACAAGAGAATTCCCTCTATCTCTAGTTGTTCAGCATGAGTCACTTTTTAATTGCTTTAGGGTAAAGACTGGATATCCTCACATACATGAAAGAAGGGGGGATGCTCACTCAGATGTTACATTGCCATTGGGTTGACAAACTGAGGGTCGCTGAAATAAGGAAATGATATTCTATTTTTCATCTATACCAGAGTAATTAAACTGATCTTAAACCCTAAATTCTGTGTCTTAACACCATGAAAGTGTTTTCTTCTCCTTCAGGAGGTGTCTATGGGCAGGGTGGCTTTTTCCATATCTTGCAGTTTTACTAGTCTGAAAGTGGAAGCATATAATAAACATGCTATTTGCTTGTGAACATTTTGTTTAGAAAATTTCAAGCTTATGAGAAAGCTGAAAAATCATGTGCAGTCTCCTTTTATTTTTTTTAACTTGGGTTTGTACAGTTAGCATTAGAACAAAGAGCAGTTTAGTCACTGAAACTTTTGGTTATAATTCTCTTGGTTTAGTGAGAGGCTCTGCCAGTGCCCGACTAATACAGAAGTAGAGGCTCACAGCCATCCATTGGACTGAGCACAGAGTACCCAATGAAGGAGCTAGAAAAAGGACCAAAGTAGCTGAAGGGGTTTGCAACCCCATAGGAGGAACAAGAATATGAACTAACCAGTAGCCCCAGAGCTCCCAGGGACTAAACCACCAACCAAAGAGTACACATGGTGGGACTCATAGCTCTAGCTGCATATGTAGCAGAGGATGGCCTAGTTGGTCATCAATGGGAGGAGATGCCCTTGGTCCTGTAAAGGCACTATGCCCCAGTGTAGGGGAATGCCAGGGCCAGGAAGTGGGAGAGGGTGGGTTGGTGAGCAGGGGAAGGGAGTAGGGAATAGGGTTTTTTATTTTCAGAGGGGAAACCAGGAAAGGGGCTAACATTTGAAATGTAAATAAAGAAAATATCTAATAATATAAAAAGAAATAGAAAATGAGGCAAGACCATGATTGTGTGTTGATGAAAATGTTGTCTAACTATAACTTTTTAGGTGGTTATAACAAAGTTAATAAAATTAATTTCTTCACTGTGTCCAGCTATTCAGATTTTAAGGACCTGTGTAAACTAGGTATAGGTGTTGTTTTGTTATATCTTGGTATCAGTCATTTCATTTCTCTTTATCTATTAAGGATGCAGATCATAATACTTTGTATTATTTTTTCACCATTATTCTTCACCATAATGAAGCAAATTAGTTTGCTTCCATGGGAATATATTCATTACTTCCAAAGGCATGTATCCATAACTATCGACTTGTTTTACAAATGACTATCTTCCCTGGACAACTTTGTTTATCATAAATTTGAATGATGTGTTGTCTGCTCTGAGAATTATTCCTATTTCTGCTCAATGGAATTAATATTTTATAAATGTGTGTTATATGTACCAGTGCATATATGATAAGTCAAGTCTTTGACCCAGCTACACATTATAATGAGTGAGAAATACTGACAGAATTATGAAAACATCCTTTCTTTGAATCACAAATGATAGCAATTCATTATATTGTATTATAGAGATAAGATAAGGAGATGAAATTAGGAGCTCATCAGTCCCACAACATTTAATTTGCATTGTAGTGTAGTGTCTAATGCAGGCAAAACAGAGTTAATACTTTTTATTTCTTAGTCAATATAGTATTCAAAGCGAAAACATGTCATTCAGGATTCAGTTCTCTGTGATTATGTATCTCTTTTTGCTACTTTACATTGACATTTTTCCTTACCAACTGTAAATTACATTTGTTCCTATAATATGTTTTCTCACACAATCCTCAGAGAATTCAGAAACTGTGATTTTTTAATATACACTTTTTACTTCTCTAGAAATTGGGCTAAAAGAAGGTGAGAATCTATCCAAGTTGGCGAAGGGAAAAAAAACCTGCTGAGAAGTGATCCGAGCATTCACAGTGGACACATGCATGGGGTATTCTAAAACTGTCAAATAAGACATAAGCTTTATTAGAATAGAATGTTTATGTGTCGAATCCTTTCTTAAATAAAAGTGACAGGTTTTGACAGACATTGTGCTGGACATGGATGCGTGACTGAGCAAGCAGTACAGAAATGGTCTCTGAAATAGCTTTTTGTCAAGTAAACATTGAAAAGTCAAAGTTTTTCCTCTGTATGTCATCTGTAGATAGCACTGTTGAAATGAAATGTAGCTCCACACCATGAAGTCTTAGAAGACAGAAATATGCAGGCTCCAAAGGTCTGGGATTTCTCTCACTGTTTTCTTTAGCATGCTTCTGGGAAGATAATGCAGTACATTGTAAACTGCTAGTGAAATTTGAGCTCACAGTGCAATTCCATTTTGGTCCTGAGTATGAATGCTCTCTCTACAAGTGCATTTCACTGGGGTGGGCTGCATCTTCTCAAAGGCCACATGATCCTTTTCTCAGAAGGTGAAGTTACATGAGGATTTTAGTGTGTTTTTTTTTTCCCATTTCTCTTGAAAAGCAAGGATACGAAACCATTTTGTTTCTGTTTGAAATATGTTAGCTCCACATGGATAAGGAATATTGTTCTCTACTTTTACCAAAGATATTTTGTATACTGAATTATCTGTCAGGCCATGGTGGATTGCAAAAGTCCATCTTTGTAGTTGGGGCTGCACTTGCTGAATATCTTGATATATGAACACAATGCAAGGTTTTCTGTTTCCTTACTTTATTTCCTTATAGTCATTTACCTGTGATAAGGTCTTTTTAAATTAACAGACACCATTTTACATACACCTATTTTTACACCTATACATACATCTATTTTTACATACACCATTTTCCTGAAATAGTCATTAAATGCAGAAAGCTTCAACATCTTACAAGCTTCTGAGCACCAAAAGTTTACAGTTAATTTAAGGGAATGGTCCTTGCCTATGGACCATTGATCTTTACACTGGACCAAGGCTATGTTCCTCTTATGCATACAGCAATGTTCTCACTACATTGGGAGCTTGAATTCTTTCCCAGGTGACTCTTAAAAGCTTGACTATATTCTGAAAATTTATTTTCCCCAGAGTAAGGAAGAGAAGGGATGTGTGTGGGAGAAGCAGGAAGAGGCAAGGGAGGAGGAGAGTAGGGGAGGAAGGGAGAAAACCAGTCACAGTTCATTAATGGAACATCTGAGACACACACACATTAATTCCACTTTGTCCTACTTATTAGACATTGTCTATTCATGCTCCTATGAGAAATATAAGAGAACTAGCAAATAGACTTTTTAACTCCTTACAATTGGATGAAACTGCCAGCTAGCTGTAAAAGTCACTCACTTGCTTCAAGATATCACAAGATCCAAGATTTTCCATTCTGAGTAAGCTGACAGCACTGAAATATTCTCATGGATGCTTCTGTGAAGACCATGCTACGTGCAGAGATGGGTTATGGGTCCATTGAGACGAGTTTCCAATTTATGAATAGTTTCAGTAACATTCAAGAAATTTATAACTATGATGAGGTTATGTTGAAGCCCTCTGTTCATCCCTGCATTCTGCAACTACTGTCTTGAATGTCCCTGAGAGAAACAACATGGACCAGAAGGTATATTGCACACTAAATACTTGTATTAGTTCTTCCTCTCATAGTCAAGAAGAAAAATAATTATTTTAGATAAAAAAACAAAAATCTTTCTTTTTGTTTGTTTTGTATGGTCTTTTTCATATTCTTTGAACATGTTATTTCCTCATTCGCTCCCCTGCTGCTATGTGAGAGCAATCACACTAAAACTATTATTTAACTTTATCAAAATGACATGTGAATTAATCAAGTACAAATCGTACTTCCTGGCTGCTAAAGCAGTCTAGGTTAGAGTGATGCTATTGCTACCCACTCTTGTGATTACACTGCACGTCACAGGCTATAAATAACCTTGCAGTTATGATTTCATTTGATCTTCATAAAAAAAAAAGTCTAGAAGAAAATTTTGAATTAATCTCTCTGTGGTTGAAATGAATGGGGACACACAGAGATTTCGAGTTGCTACTAGAGTCATATAATTTTACATGTGAAACGTGTTTTAAAATAGAAGAGAGAAACAAAGAGGAGAAGAGAGGCAGAATGTGGGACTAAGATTCAAAGCACCCAGGTTCACAATCACTTAGATCACTTCACACAGCAGGCACCTCCCAAGACTAGATTCTTGAAGGCACACAGCTGACTCTCAATGTCAATAACAAGAAGAAATTAGGAAGACAATTCAAGTTTGGTGAGTCACAGCACTGTGAAATTTGAACCTTAAAACTTTTCTTTTATCCCATGTTTTCTGTGAAGCCAGCGATTCTATACCACAGAAAAAAGCACTGAAAAAGCACCTCAAAGGCAGAGAGAGGGGGTCACAGAATATAATGACCAGCACTTTTTAAAAGTTAGTGTAAGAATTCTCAGTGACTGTCAAGTTAGGAAAGCATCAACTGACCTTAAAACACAAAATGCCTACCATGTATACTCCTTGGTTGGTGGTTGAGGAGTATACATGGTAGGCATTTTGTGTTTTAAGGTCAGTTGATGCTTATGTGCCCCAGTGTAGGGGAGTGCCAGGGCCAATAAGTGGGAGAGGGTGGGGTGGCAAGCATGGGGAGGGGGGAGCCAATAGGGGTTTGTTCTCGTTGTTTTTGTTTGTTTGTTTGTGTTTGTTTGTTTCTGGGAGGGGAAACTGGGAAAAGAAAAATCATATGAAATGTAAATAAATTAAATATCTAATAAAAAATAGACATATATATCAAAAAATAAAACCCCCACAAAATGCCAAACATCCCTCTTTCTAGTCTTTGAGACTGAATGACTTACATTAGATGATTATCATAGCTCAGGCAGGTGGTTCTTAAAAAATTTATGTTCTATGAACATATTTATGTTCTATGAATGGTTCTAAGGGCAACCATTACCAGTGAATGATCAACATGGGACTCTTTTTTTCCAACCTAGAGTGATTCCAAAGAGCCAGTTCTGCTCTGGCAAAGTTTATGCCCTGGCTGTAACACAGCTCTAAACCCTGCTCAAACATGCTCTCTTCACCTTGGAAGCATTCATCCAAAAAGAGACCCTGTGTGTAAATCTTTATTCCAGTGCTGCTGCTTCTACTAACCATGCTCCTCACATACATGGACTCATAGACAAGTTACTCTTAGAAGTTATGTAATAGTTACTGTTGCTGATGTCTGCCATTTTTCCAGTCAGAGTTTCCCTTGCTTAGTGTTATCAGCACATTCCACTTAATCTATAGCAACACCTGAAATTGCTACTATAAATCCTACATCTAATTACTAGCTTTCTTAGAGTTTTTATAGCAATCTTGGATGTAGTAAATAGTGATAAATGTTTCTTCTTGAGGTATGATCCAAGTTTCTATAAAGTTAATAACTGGAATGATGTGGTAGGCAAACAATGGATCAGGATTTTAGAATGCATTAGCTTGATACTAGAATATTGAAAGGTGAATACTACTATCTTTTCAGTTTGTGTTTGGACTGTGTGTGATGTACTGGAAAAATGGAGACATGGTGGTGAGACGGTCTGATGTAGAGCAGTTCTCAGTGAAGTTAACTTGTGTACTCTATGCTTGCAGTCAGCCCATTTTTGTGGGGGTAAGTTACTTAGATGGGTTCGAAGCAATGTGGTTTCCTTGCATATTTACACTTAGGGTATTACAAAGTGTCTTTCCTAAGAAGAAGAAATGCTAAGTCATTCTTTAACAAATTTACACTCTGGGGTAGTAGGATCTTTCATTTTCCTTGGAAAGATTTAGGCTCAATCTTACAATTGTATGTATTATGTCATCATTTGCATAGTTTGAAGCTTCCATTTGTATATATTTTCCAGGCCTTTTTTGTTTACTTCCTTTTTGGCTTCAAATAGTTTGGAGTCATGAATAAAGGTTTGGCTCTACAACTATCTCCTCTTTTTACATATTTTTCTGACAGATTATTAGAAAAAGACATGAAGCATTAATTTTGTCTGTTAAAGTAAACCACTTCTCAAACTTTATTCTTGTGTAAGTACATTTATTATTTTAAGGACATTAGGTATGAACCTGAGTACCTTTCAAAAATTCAAGGTCATCAAGGGGACTATCATCAAGTAAAGAAGCCATGCATTGTATTAACAACATCACAGGTAATAAAAGTATTCACTTGTAGTATAGGATTATTTGACATAAAAATTTCTGACCTTGTGGTGGTATAAAAGGATACACATTCAGTAGAAATGATATTTAAAGTGTGAATTTTGATCTTTGCAAGAACTAGCAATATATGATATGACAGACTTTCACCAAGCTGGCCTTTATCCCAGCCAGCCACACGGCATGAGAGTAAACACCAGAAACTTCTAGAAACACTTCTTTGGGTTGAAAGTATTATAAACAACTTTTCTTCTTGCCCTAGTTAGCTTTACTTATCTTCAGGATATATTGTAGAGTATTTTGAGAAAGGAGATTCAGTTGAGTGATTGCCCTAATCAAATTGGCTTGCAGACATGTTTTTGCAAGAATGCCAAATGATGTAGGAATGTCTAGCCCAGTATGGAATACACCATTCTCTGAGCATGTGATCATGGGCTTTATGAGAAAGATAACAAAACATGAACCTGTAGATAATCCAGTAGAGGCTGCTTCAATATCTTGCCTTGACTCATCTTAATGATAGACTGTGACTAAGCACTATAAAGTAAATATACCTTTCCCCCTATAAGTTGCCTTTAGTAAGTGTGTTTTATCACAGTAATGAAACACATGTGTAACATTAAGTTATACATAATTTTTATTAGATCATGAATATTTGTAATAAGTATTGTGATTTTGTGGTTCTACCCCAAGGGCTACAGTTAAAAGCTAGCCAAGAGCTGGGTTATTTACAGATATATTTTTGTTATTTTTAATATACATATATATTTATCGATATGTAAACAAATATGGATTCAGATGCTCTAGAAATCCAAAAGACAACATCAGATGCACTGGATCTGGAGTTATGGGTGGTTGTGCGCTGCCTAATGAGGATAGCCTGAATCCTAATCAAGTCCTCTGGAAGATCAGTGTATGCTCTTCACTGTTGAGCTATTTCTCCAGTTCTCCTGCCTTCAGTGTATATTTAAGCTTTAAGGATTTTTTTCCTGAAAGAGGGTAACACAGTCAATATATAGCACAGGATGACTTCAAACTAAAATTCTTCTGCTTCAACTTCCTGAACATCAGAATTGAAGGTATGTTCCATAATACTTGGCTTGAAATGTATTTGGCATTAAAGGTGTTGTTTGTTTCATTGTAATTTTCTGGTGTTGGGTACGAAAAAGTAGGACTCATACCTTTTGGGAAAATATTCTACTACTGAGGGGCATCCAAGACCCAAATCTTTTGACTTTTCTCTCTGAAACTTTAGTGCCATTTTTTTTTGGTTTTGTTTGTTTTGTTTTGTTGGTTGTTTGGTTGTTTTTTTTTGGTTTTTTGGTTTTTGGTTTTTTTTGTGGCTGGTATTCAGCACATTCTCATTCAATAGTTATTGATTGTGAAAAGTGCATCTATGTTAAGCAGATACACTTACTACATGGAGGTTTGGTTTATATTGTCAAAGCAGAGTGTTTTCAGTGGGAAAATGTTCTACTATTGAGAAGGACATCCTAGGCTTGAATCTCTTGACTTTCAGAAAATTTACTACAATTTTTTTTTGTGACTAGTATCTAGTACACTCTCAATAATTATTTATTGGTTGTCAAAAGTGTATATATGTTAAGGAAATACATTTATTACATGGAGGTATAACATATTTTCAAAACAGAGTTTTAACAGAAAGTCATTTGGATACAGAAATATCTGTAAATAATGCAAGCAAAGCATCCTTATACAAGAAACAATAGGTTAACACTATTAGACAAAATTAGCGTGATTAGTTAGAGAACGCAGTCATGAAAATATTTCTTGGGGTACAGTGTTGAAACTACTGCTACAAAAAACTAGCCAGAAATGCTTCTGCCCTGTGCTACCATTCATATATATATATATTGGTATATATATATATATATATATATACCAATCTTTATCTCTCATGTCTTTCCTTAGTCACTTTTGAATAATATATGCTTACTGGCATGTGAGAGAAGATATTCACCTTCAGAGGGTTAATGCTTGACCACACAAATCCATCCTTGACCTTGACCATGGTGTGGTAGGTAAATTAAGCATATTTTACCACCATCCTGAAATATCAAACCTACATGTCTGTTTGTCTGTTTATTAAACAGAGAATTTATGTGTAGCCCAGCTAGCATCAACTCATGGTTTCTGTGTCGTCCTCTTTAGTGCTGTCGGTTGCGACAAGTGTCAAATGTATGCTATCACTACTGTTTTGTTTTTGTTTAATACTGGCCTTACTACCCTGATTTCTTTAGGAATGCTAAAATGCATAGTTCTAACTAGGAAATATATAATAATAGTGCTTCTACAACCAAATCGGAGCAAAGTGTTATTGAATCTGCCATTTGAAATCATGGTGTGTCATTCCATTCTGAACAAAATTCTACTGGGGACTTTCTTGCGTGTGCACATTTTTAAGTCTAAAACTCAGAAAGAGTTTGCCTCTCTCTTTCTGTTGTGACACTTGCTGCTCTTTATATACCTTAAAATAGTAGTGAGGCTGACAAGGGAGCAAAACAAAAAACAACTGCAAAGCTTTTCCTACTACTTCATAATTAGGTCTTAAATGTGCTGCTGCATCAACAAGAAATGACATGTAGGGTGACACTCTAGTGGCACAAATACCCATCAGTGTGGACATTCGCAAGAGCTAGTAAACTCATTAGTCAGCAAGACCAGGGCCCCAAGATGACAACTGAAAACCATAATGAGGTATACACTCATGCCTCCTAGCATGGTTATAAATAAAGTAAAACAATGACTAATGCTGAAGATGTGGAGGAAGAAAGTATTTGTACACTGTTGGTAGAACTATAAATTGATATACCTGCTATGGGAAACAATTTGAAGGTTACTAAAAAATTACCAGAACTACCTTTCCTTCTTCTAGGTATGTAACCAAAGCCAATGAAATCAGGATATCTAAAAGACTTAATATTCATTAGAGAATTATTTAAAATGTGGTTCACATACAATATGATATATACATATATATACAAATGCTATATGTTTATGTACTATATATATATATATAATCAATGTTTTACCTTAAAGAAGGAATATTAATTTTAAAAAGGAATACCATTATGTTGATATGGTTATGTTAATATGAACATATCTGTTCATCTGTTAATATGAACAAATCTAGATGACATTGCTCATAAGGAAAAACATACAGCTTATGTCTTGCTTTTATGTATAACTAAGCAGGTCAAAGTCAAAGAATGCTTGGTCAAAGGTGAAGATATATATTCAAAGGGACATGATTTTATTTATGAAAGAATAAGAAATACCATGAATTTATTGTACAAAATGACAACTATAACTCATAATCTATTGTATACTTGAAATTTACCGAGATTCTTTAATCTCAAGCACACGCACACACACAAAATGATAATTAGAAGTTAATTTGTGGGTGAACAGTTTGATTATGGCAATCTTCTCACAAATTAATATGTGTACTATAATGTCCCATTGTAAATCGTTGATATATACATTCTTGTGCCCACTAGAACTTGAAAGGGTAAAGAGGTATCATAAAGACAGGGATGTAGAAGATAAAAGGAGTGGTTGAGAGAAATGTCAGGAACTGACCCTGAGTAGTTGGCACTATAGAATGCAGATACTGCTAATTGTCACACAATTTAATATATAAAGCATACAAGGAAATAAACAAGGTCACATTTGTGAGAAGCCTCATTTAATCACCAGCCATGTCATTTTTCAAAGAATACATTGGAAGCTAAAACTAAGTCCTAACGCTGGTATTTGGGCCTCATCAACTGACAAGAAAATAGATGCTGATGGCCAAATACATGCCAGGTTACAAAACTCCAGTTTCTTGTTCTTCCTAGAGGCCTTGCATCTCAAGCACAGTGTGGGCAGCATAATAATGCAGCACAGTGCTGTTGGTTAAAGAGAATGTTCTTGTGAAGTCTGAAACATGGCCAGAGGCCTCTTCAGAATTAAAGTTCAAAAGAGCAAGGGCTTCCCAAAGCACTCTCCACACAAAAGAAATGAGCAGATCAATGCTCATGTCACTCAGATTCTCCTTAGAATGTACTAGATGACTCTTAAGTGTTTTCTTAAAAATAAATAAATACAAAATTTTGTCCTGTAAAAAACGAAGAAAAAAAAAAGAAAACTTTTTTCTTTGTTCTAAAAGCAAAAGGTTGACTAAAGTTTTATAGAAGTAATCCTTAAACAACCAAACAGCATAGCAAACCAAACAGCAGAACAGTGACACGTAGAGAGCTCACAGCTCTCTCTGAGCAGGGAAGGATAGACCAGCAGTGTCACAGTCAATGAGTCAGAAGATGCAGAGAGCCACGAGTCTCAGGGGAGCCTCAGAGAGGCAGGGACAGGATCCTCTCTCCTTCCAAGTGACAGAGGTGGAACAGCAACCTTAGCTGCCCCTTTCCCTGCAAGTGGAGGGCCTGCCTCCAGGGACCACCTTGACCCGGAGTCTCTGGTGAGAGCCGCCATCTTCTCTCCAGTGAGTTCCTAAGCTGGGAGCAGCCAGCCGGGAGGCACAGGCCCCACGAATCTCAGGGGTCTTGCAGGACATAAGGGACAGGACAAGCTCTGGTCAGAGTCACTAAGAACATCTAACACCAAAAATCAAGAGATGGTGAAA